>NC_064644.1:44768217-45074467 GCF_023864345.2 Schistocerca serialis cubense
ACATGCAGACATCAGTAATAATAATAATAACAATAATAATAATATCTAGTACTTGCACGAGAAATTATCAGTCTTGGTATATCCACATGCGGATTTTAGCCATTCATGATCATCAAATAATAACTGATTCTAATATTTTATCCAGTTCAGCAACAACATCCATCTCGATACAGGCAGACCTCACATTATCAGCATCATTCAGAATAATGGATCATAATACTTTAGCTTGGTCTTGATACTATATACAGTAGTGCTGAGAAGTGTAGTGTAGTGCTGTGTAGTGTTGTTTAGTAGTGTAGTGGTAGTAGACCAGTAGCATGTGCTTCTGGATTCCTAGTGAACATATTTCTGTGCCCCAGATCGCCCAATGCGGTCTATAGACATTTTTTTCTTTTTAAAAATTGTTTTTCTTCTATTAACATAGATATTTTCTGTAGATCTTTATCCTTAACTACCTTAATACCTATTGGTACTAATACATTTGAAATTACATTAAAATATAGGGTGGAATATGCATGCCAATTCATTAGCTACATTTGGTTTATTCTTGTATCTACACTAAAAGGAAATTGCAAAATAATTACATAAATTCCAATGGTTTATCTACCTTGGCAGCAACATTCATGTCGATATGAGTGGCTGTGGCATCAGTATCGGTCAGATATCACAATGTCAGCTTCAAGTACAGCTAGAAAAGAAAAAGGCGGCGGGTATAAGTATTGTTGGGATGCTTCAATTTTTAGACAACTTCTTTTCATCAACGAATAAACGAATTATTACATATATATCTACCCCTTGTATCTGCCCCTCGATGATTGGCTACAAAGCCCATGAATTCCGATTGGAGAAAGGCATTACAGCTTTTATCTCCATGACTGCAGCGTCAAACCAGCCCCCTGCCACGACCACCCATTATCGACAGCATCTAGATGAAAGAAACAAGAACATCTCATACATAATGCAAGCAAGTGTAAGTCAATATTCAAGAAATATTAATTAGTATTACTACATAGTATAAAGATTTGTGCATCTCCCCTATAGCACAACTCTGTCTCCTAGAATAATTGTTCATAATAACACATAATTTTATACAACATTCTAATGAGGGTTACGTATTCGAGAGTCTCTCATGTCCTGGAGATCATGCTAGGGACATGATGAAGTCTAGGTATTTCTGCACTAGAGGCATGATAGAATTGTTTACATAACTTCCACACCCACCCACACACCCACACACCCACACACCCACCCACACACACCCACACACACCCACATACACACACACACACACACACACCCACACCTACACACACCTACACACACACACACACACACATACACACACACACACACACACATACACACACACACACACACACACACACACACACACACACACACAGACGGATCACATATTCATCACTTTGATTAGCAGCTCTTTGTGTTTACCGTGTTTTCACTTAAAATTGTAGGATGTGAGGTCCGCCAGTTATGCAAAACACCGTTTTTCCAAGTACCCAAACATGTCTCAGAACGACTGTGCCATCATCAGTGGGTTTCCATTTCATTTAATCTGTAATGTGAAACATTTTTACTAAATGATTACAAAATTATGTGGATATTTAGGTCAACAATAGTTCGTTTCTTTTTGTTAATACCTTTACACTTGATGTGGATGATTTTCAGGCCCACTTGTGTATTATTTACTAGAGGTAGCTTGTCATCTGCAACCAAACGATGTTGATGAGAAATTTTGTTGCGAGTTAACCTACCATCTAAAAGTAATTTAGTTTGTAGCGTAATTTCACCCCTATATTCGTTTTACTTACGTTTTCGTGTGGCAAGCACTTTTATTCTCGCATCATGGTGAAGTGTCGTGATACACACGTAAGATGTATTTTCACAAATAAGGTCACAAAAGCGCTTTGCACTTCACCAAAACACAGTGTAATTGTGGTTGTTGTATGTCCCAGCCCAGTCAGTGTTCATTTGTTCAACAGAGAGTTCGACGCCAAATCTGAATTTTGTTTAAATTTTATCTTTGTGTGCCTATGTGTGTATGTGTTTTCTGTGCGCTTCTTAGCTGTTTGTGTTGCCTTTTACATGGTGTTCCTTTTTTATGTAAAATGGTGAGACTTTGCAGAGTGTATTCGTAGTGTATCCAGTTTTCGTGTTTGTTTATGTGTGTGTGTGTGTGTGTGTGTGTGTGTGTGCGTGTGTGTCTGTGTGGGGAAACACAGAAACACAATAAAACAAATAGCACTAGAAAATGGTTATGATACCCATATGGTAGACAAGTTAAATCAAAACATATGTAAACAGTACAAAAATGTAAATCAGCTGTATCATGGTCCACAGTGTTCAACTCGATCTGGCTTAATGTCTGAAGTCTCACTAGGATGTAAATCGGTTGCTCAGCACTTCAATGAGTTTATATTCTGGTTTCACTGTATGGAAGCCTCCATAGATTGTGTGAATTAATCTGTCATTGAGATATGAATTTGTTGCGATGTTATATTCGACATGAATAGAGCTAACCGGTCGTATGTCCGCTCCTTGATCCAACTCATACACTTTCTCAGTAATGTTCCTTGGGAATCTTCCTCGCTAAAGCCTATAGACTGTTTTGTTATTTTTACCTTTGTTTTAAATGTATTAATATTTACACATAGCTCAACATTTCTACAGGTCGTTTTATAATTACATTTAAATAGTGAACATCATATGAGCCTTTACCACTTTCTAGATGTAATTTTTTGTTCATTTTGCTGGTATTAGGTATGCAGTTGTATGTTTTAAGGTCGACAAGTCCAATACACCATTCCCCATCGCTTAGACCTATTAACATGAAGTAATTTGTGCTTAATACTGACAAACATGCTTTTAACTTTAGAGAGTACAGTACAACATCTCTTCCTCAACTGACGCAGTGATGTGTATGTAGCTTGTTTTTATATAATCATCAGAAGAAACATCAGACAGAAATATCCACAGAGATATGATTCGAAGTCTTGATAGCGCCAGAAATCGTAGAACACACTATTGTAGGCTAAGTAACAACGTAATTTTTCCAGCGATGTTAAATCAACATACAAGTCAAAGTATTACACGTTGTCCTAGATTTTTTTTAAATACACAAAGCCCAGTGCGTTCCAAATCCTCCAGCAACAGCTAAATTTACATTTATAAATTTACATTCTCACATTGTCTCAACGCCACATCATCTCTGGAAACGTATTCCCCATAAACACTACTTTAAATCTTGGGATTCTGAGTTTTTTGGCGATTTAAGGCAGCTCTGCATTTATGAGTGCTCCTTCTGGTAGTACAGCTCTTTTTTTTAATAAACAGATAAAGCCCTTTTTTGCGTGTAGCAATTGTTTCCATCATTCTGTTGCGGTTTTTAGCCTCCTGTAAGTGCTTCTCTGCGTTTCTTCACACTTTGCAGTATGGTATCAGCCCACCTGATAAAGAATCATTAGCTAAGTGCTGGAATTAGAACTGGTATAATTCCACCAGATGTCTTAGGCATTGACGGAAGCCTAGGGATTTTAATACCTCTTTTTATTCCTGCTAGTCTTAGCTTCAAGGTATCTTCAACCTCTGCCACTGTTTGGATGAAATCCTTTTAGAGATCCCACAGGCTTTTATCATCTGCTTCTTTAGTGAACAATGAGCCAGTTTCATTGCTTGTCGTAAATTTATCCTAGCACCCAACTTGAAGTTAGCACACACTGCTTCATCAGCTGTGAATGCTACAATATGTTGTCCTTTGCCTCTGTCTCTCCTCGACATGCCTGCTTGGCTTTGTCAGCCAAAATTCTATTTTCAGCATAACGTTCTGCCAAGCCTAGATTTACAGTGTATGTTAAATCATGTTCATTGCAGGCCTCAACTAATAGATTAAACACCTCATCGCCATGAGCTAGACAATTTTTCAGCTACATTCCAGGTCACAGCAGCTATGACCAGAGTTGTGCAAGTCAACTGGCAACTTATAGAGAATACCACCATATTCTCTGACCCCATCCCCAGCATTCTTATTATGCTAATGCACTGTTGGAGGTTTGCCCATCCTGTTATATACCAAATAGTGACCATTCACCCAACTGTTGTAAAATCATAAGAAGCCAAGCCATTTAAATAAAACCATGTTTCCCTCGACGGCTTATAATACACTATATGAGAAACAGACCTGGTTCGGAGTTTCTCTGTATTTCTTCTGTGTAAAAACTCAGCAGTATTTTCAAGTTTATTATCCTTTAAGGCATAAAGTCTTGAGTATATATCTCCTTTGACCAATTCAGCACGTAATATTTCTCAAATGTGTCGTTGGATTTTGAAATGCACACGAAACTGCCTTCGCAGAATTTATGTTTGTCTGAATTCACCAATTTAATACAACTGGTTACTGTGTTTAGAAGTTCATTACCGTCAACATCAATTGGCCTCATTTTAGCCATATGGTGTTTCGTTTGGTGATACTTTTACCGTTTGTGGGAGAATCTGTGGCCATTTGTATGGGCCATGAAGATTAAATTACGTCCGCATATTGTATTTTATTGTGCTGTTCAAATAGTCTGTAATACTTGCTTTCGCATGGGAGAATGTCGTGGTTTATCCAGTACTGCTCTATTACTGTCTTGAAATACCTATTGCAGAAATCACATCCTTGGTTGGTTTGAAGGCCATCAGGGGAAGAGTTCATCCCCATCTGCAGACATTGTTCGAACACCTGTGCAACTTCCTTCCAGTTTTGCCTTTACAGTTAGGGCCTAGGAAAATTTGGAATATGTATCTATAACAATAAATATAAATTTGAAACCTTGAATATCGTCTGATGTCTTCGACATCTACCTTCCATAAATCGTCCAATGCTATGATACTTCTATGCAGGAATGTTCAAGTATCAGTTTGTAGAGCTCTCAGACCACTGTCTCCATAATTATTGTTCAATCATTTTTCTCGAAGTTTGATACTGTTTCATTCATGTGAGCTTTATTCCTCAAGGCAACTGACGCTGTGAGCAGTTGCAGCCACTCTGTTACATTCTTGGGGTCATCTTAGTGTATATACTCCAGAGGTAGATTGTTTAGTCTCTTATGCTGAATGCCAATACCTCCACCTGGGATATGTACACTAGCTAATGTAGATCTAAATATGTTAATGTATTTATTACTTCTTTGGCTTTCTATTCATCCATCTGGGGTGTTGTCTCACCTTTGTGCATTAGTCATACGTAATATTTCAGCACCATTTTTCTCTCTTTGCGTACATACTTGTAGTGTTTCGACGTTTTTAAGAATACTAGTGCGACTAGACTAGGTGTTTGTTCAAATGTCTTGTCGCAGACCTTTATTACATGGTTGGCTAACCATGTAGGATCTTTCCCAGCTTATCCCACCATTCCTAGATCACCTCGTAAGTTTCACCTATTTCACAACCAATGTGATGTTTAATGTAATCGATAACAATAGGTCCCTCTCTTCCTTCTTCTTCTTCATCTTCTTCTCTTCTGCCTCCATCTGTCATAGGTAGAGCTATTTAGCACTTCCGGTTACTGGTTTAAATCTTGCAGAGACAGGGCTCTTGCTCCAACTGTTCTAATTTCAGCAGTTGTAATTTGTAATATGTAGCCTTCCTTGCCTCTATGAGTTCAGCTTTGTCGATGTGTTGCAGCATACTGAATAGCTGCTGGGACGGTATACAACTTGTATAATCTGGAACTAGCTGTGGTGATGGGCTGTTCTCTTTTCTAACTCTTCTGTCTCAGTTTCACATCGATGGACTGGTTCATTTGTGCCCCTCATCAAGGATTCTTACACCTCGACTATCATACCTATTCGCTTTATAAATTGATCCAGTTTCATTAGCTATGCACTGAGACTTCTGTTGACTGCTTCTATTTTTACCTTGACATATGGCTCATGGCGCTGGATTCTCTCATTCAGCTGTCCGCCACACTTCTACGTATCTCGCGTTTCATAGCTGTTGCCTTGATAATGCTATAAAATTCCGTTAATCATATGTTCATTGCTTCAGTTTTTCTATCAATGAATACAATTATGTTTTGTTTATGCGCGATCCCTTCAGAATGAATGCATTACAAGAGTGCGAATTTTCCCATTATCCACAATATACTGACACAGTTACGTGTTGATAACTATCTTTTAAACGGAAACGACAGGAAGTTTCGTCTGCATCGTCCATCTTTCAGTTTCATCACTTTACCCAGAAATCTGTACTGTGTGAGACTAGCAGTCTGCGTGTGTGGCTACTGAACATCACGTTAGTTCCTACACGTACTTACTAAACATGTTTTAAACTCATATTGTCCTGTTTGAAAGCGATAATAAGGCATTATCCGTTATCAAATCCTTCGGAATGGTGGAGTATGACTAGCACAAACAAAAGACAACTTTCATATCACAACAGAAACAAAAATATTTACATACATGCTTCTGGTCTTCCACTGCAATGTCGTAAAATACGAGTACACTGTTTGGCTTTACTTTTTCAGCTGACAGGATCTGACTGCTTTCGCTGGAAATCTGTCGGGTAACGTCGTCAGTGCGGTCCAAAATCTTGTGTAATATGTGGTTATTCCTCTCCCTAAGGTGTACTTAGGCAGGCAGCTGCACTTTATCTCCGTGGCTCTGTTGACTGCTATGTCATGTGTAGGTCATCACGAATGAGGGCAGCTATGGTGGTGGCACTTTTACATCTGCCAGTTAGGACTCACTGGCAGCTATCTGGGACGACATCAGCACGTGCCGGCTTCCAGCAGTCATTACCAATCGAGTCCTGCTTCTGCTTAGTGACCTGCGAGAAAGTCAGGTGCTGTAAGACACAGTGATGGAACCGACGGCAGCGATAGCATGCAGTGACTGGCTTGCAGAGGCACTGGAGCACGTGGCTTGGTATGTACAGTTTTAACATGAGTCTTTGGTAGCACTGATACTGTTTCTTTCCACCAATCTGTGGCTATAAAACATTTTAATGGTAGGATAAGTGAAATTAAAAACAGTTTTTGCAGGAAATAATACTTTTATTTATTTATATACATTACAATAATTCTACAGTATAATGCAAATAATGCCTTGGTATTCAACGACATAGGAGCAATTACATATATGGGTATTCTATTCACCTATTGTTTCTATGGATTTTATAGCTTTGGGTTAATAGTTACCGATTTTGTCACTGGATGAACACCTGGGTCGTACTTAGACTACGATTATGTAAGTAGTCTGCAGTCATGGTATGTGGCCGTGAGATATAGTCACCGGCGACACAATCTGTCAGTCGTGATCGCTAATGCACATTGTAGTTCCCGCAGATTCATGACGCCTGACTGCTTAATGTAAATATGTGTCTCTCCTGAACTTAATCCAGCATTGCTTCTTCATACATGTCCGCTACGGACACCTTCCTTCCAAATATAAGGACGTCAGTTGGTGCACGGGATGGATCGTACTCAGTCGTCATCTTCCTCTCCATCTTACTGCACAGGCAGTCCCACTCATAACACGTATACTGCTCTCTAGCACCAACACGCTAGACGTTCTCGACTTCAATTACTACCTCAGACTATCAGATGCTAGGCATTCATTCACAAGCTTCAATATACGGGCAGTTACGTTAAAAGTAGACGCAATGAGCGGTTTTTTACTTTTCTTCTGTTTTTACTCATCAGTTTTCTGGCTGATTTGATGCGGCTCGCCACGACTTCCCCGCCTGCGCCAACTCTTTTCATCTCAGAGCAGCTCTTGCGCACTTGTCCTCAGTTATTTGTTGGGTATATCGCAACCTCCGCCTCTGTCTACAGTTTTTACCCTCTACTGCTCTCTCTTTTTATTCCCTGATGTCTGAACACATGTCCTATCGCACCATCCTTTCCTCTTGTTAGTGTTTTCAACATTATGTTTCTTTCTTCTTCGCTTCTGAGGAGGAACTTCTCATTCCTTACCTCAACAGTCCACCGAAGTCTCAACATTCTTCCGGTCTTCCTAGGGTCAATGGTTCACAGTAAGGCCTGTGTTTTCTACTACTAGGCTTCTTTCGGCCGGGTGTACCCTTTGTGCCTTTGGTACTCTTCTCTTTATGTGTAAAGCTCCTCGCTGCTCTCTCGTTAATGTCTTTTCTATTTTATTTTCGCGGCTATCGCACTGACAAACTCAAATATGGGAGCTGTACGTAGAGATCACGCTTCGTTACGAAGATAACCTGACCATGTACCTAAATCGCATATGTGTCTCTTATACGTTGTAAATATTAAAGTAACTTAATTAAAAAACAGGAAATTCACTTTGCAATAATACTATTAGAAGTCAGATTACTTTCTTTTCCTTTTGCATGCAACACACTTTCTCAACAATACTTAAACTCACCTAGCTCCGTTTAACACTCATGTTTGTTTCACATTCACACTAAACAACCATTGCGTTTTCACATTAATAAACAGGTACTCACTGATCAGGGCTGCCTTTTTGATTTATATTCTACTATCAATATCCACGACAATTACTTATTCTCAAAAACGACACTCTGTTGTCTTGTTGTTGTGGTCTTCAGTCCAAAGACTGGTTTGATGCAGCTCCTCATGTCCCAGTACCTACTGCAACCTACATCCTTCTGAATCTGTTTAGTGTATTCATCTCTTGGTCTCCCTCTACTATTTTTACCCTCCACGCCGCCCTCAAATACTAAACTGGTGATCTCTTGATGCCTCAGAATATACCCTACCAACCGATCCCTTCTTCTAGTCAAGTTGGGCCACAAATTTCTCTTCTCTCCAATTCTATTCAATACCTCCTCATTAGTTATGTGATCTACCCATCTAATCTTCAGCATTCTGCTGTAGCACCACATTTCGAAATCTTCTATTCTCTTCTTGTATAAACTATATATCGTCCACGTTTCACTTCCATACATGGCTACACTCCATACAAATACTTTCAGAAACGACTTCCTGACACTTAAATCTATACTCGATGTTAACAAATTTCTCTCCTTCAGAAACGCTTTCCTTTCCATTGCCAGTCTACATTTTATATCCTCCCTAATTCGACCATCATGAGTTATTTTACTCCCCAAATAGCAAAACTCATTTACTACTTTAAGCGTCTCATTTCCTAATTTAATTACCGCAGCATCACCGATTTAATTCGACTACATTCCATTATCCTCGTTTTGCTTTTGTTGATGTTCATCTTATATCCTCCTTTCAAGACACTATCCACTCCGTTAAACTGGTCTTCCAAGTCCTTTGCTGTCTCTGACAGAATTACAATGTCATCGGCGAACCTCAAAGTTTTTATTTCTTCTCCATGGATTTTAATACCTACTCCGAATTTTTCTTTTGTTTCCTTTACTGCTTGCTCAATATACAGATTGAATAACATCTGGGATATGCTACAACGCTGTCTCACTCCCTTCCCAACCACTGCTTCCCTTTCATGTCCCTCGACTCTTGTAACTGCCATCTGGTTTCTGTACAAACTATAAATAGCCTTTCGCTCCCTGTATGTTACCCCTGCCACCTTCAGAATTTGAACGAGAGTATTCCAGTCGACATAGTTAAAAGCTTTCTCTAAGTCTACAAATGCTAGAAACGTAGGTTTGCCTTTCCTTATTCTATTTTCTAAGATAAGTTGTCAGTATTTCCTCACGTGTTCCAATATTTCTCAGGAATCCAAACTGATCTTCCCCGAGGTCGGCTTCTACCAGTTTTTCCATTCGTCTGTAAAGAATTCGTGTTAGTATTTTGCAGCTGTGACTTATTAAACTGATAGTTCGGTAATTTTCACGTCTGTCAACACCTGCTTTCTTTGGGATTGGAATTATTATATTCTTCTTGAAGTCTGAGGGTATTTTGCTGGCTCATACATCTTGCTCACCAGATGATAGAGTCAGTAGTTCTAATGGAATGCTGTCTACTCCCGGGGCTCTGTCAAACTATTCACGTAGTATCATATCTCCTATATCATCCTCATCTACATCCTCTTCCATTTCCATTGTCCTCAAGAACATCGCCCTTGTATAGATCCTCTATATACTCCTTCCACCTTTCTGCTTTCACTTCTTTGCTTAGAACTGGGTTTCTATCTGAGCTCTTGAGTTTCATGCAAGTGATTCTCTTTTCTCCAAAGGTCTCTTTAATTTTCCTGTAGGCAGTATCTATCATACCCCTAGTGATATATGCCTCAACAACCTTACATTTGTCCTCTAGCCATCCCTACTTAGCCATTTTGCGCTTCCTGTCGATCTCATTTTTGAGACGTTTCTATTCCTTTTTGCCCGCTTCGTTTACTGCATTTTTGTATTTTCTCCTTTCATGAATTAAATTCAGTATATTTTCTGTTACCCAAGGATTTCTATTAGCCCTCGACACTGTATCAGCTATAAATCTCCTAACTATCCTTATAGTAACTGAGTTACTGAAATATTTTTCTTTTACAAATCAGTCCCACACTTTTTGGCTATTAACTGCACTTTGCACCAAATTCTACGCATTACTTATTTGAGGCACGGCAGTGCGCGACTGCTCCATACGGAAGCTCAAAACCGACTCTCCTTGCATACGCCATGACGTCTCGTGACCACTTGGGCTGCGGCATCGTCCTCATAATACGACAAGAAATGCTGCCTCACACAACAGCCGCGATTGGTCCGAAAGTTCCGGAAGCCAGCGATAAGTAACGAGTACAATATCGATAGTTCCGACATGAAAGTTAGCAGTGTTATTTACATCTTCATGGATTATTTTGCTTCCAAGGTAGCAGAATATCTTAATTTCGTCTACTTCGTGATCATCAATTTTGATATTAACTTCTTGCTGTTCTCATTTCTGCTATTTTTCATTACTTTTTTCTTTTTTCAGTTTACTCTCAGTTCTTCCTGTGTATTCATTTGGCTCTTCACTCTATTCAAAAGGTCCTGTAATTCTTCTTCGTTTTCGTTGAGGATGGCAATGTCGTCATCGAATCTTTCAACTGCATTTTAATCCCACTCGTGAATCTTTCTTTTTTTTTATGTATAGATTGAACAGGAGGGGTGAAAGACTACGTCCCAGTCTTACACCTTTTTTAAGCTGAGCACTTTGTTCATCTTCTAGTCTCATGGTTCCCTCTTGGTTCTTGTACATATCGTATATTACCCGCCTTTCGCTACAGCTTATTCCTATTGTCCTCAGAATTTAGAACACCTTGCACCATTTCACATTCTCGAATACATTTCTCAGGTCGACAAATCCTACGAATGTGTCCTGATTCTTCTTCAGTCTTTCTTCCATTATCAAGCACAATGCCACGACTGCCTTTCTGGTGCCTTTACCTTTTCTAAGGCCAAAGTGATCGTCACCTAACAGATCCTCAGTTTTCCTTTCCATTTTTCTGTATGTTATTCTTGTCAGCAGCTTGGGTGCATGAGCTATTAATCTGACTGTGCGATAATTCTAGTACTTGTCTGCTCTTGCGGCCTTTGGTATTATGTGTATGACAAATTTCCATAAGTCTGATGGTATGTCGCCGGTCTCATAGATTATCAACATTAACTTCAGTAGTCGTTTCGTCTCAAGTTCCCTCAATGATTTTAGAAATTTTGACGGAAGTTTATCTATCCCTTCTGCATCGTGTGATCTCAGTCTTCCAAACTTCTTTAAACTCTAATACCGGATCCTATATCTCTTCCCTATCGACTCCTGTTCCTTCTTCTACCACGTCATCAGGCAAGTCCTTCCACTCACAGAGGCCTTCAGTGTACTCATTCCACGTACCCGTTCTGTCCTCTGCGCGTAGCAGTGGTATTCCCGTTGCACTCTTAATGTTTTAATATTACCACTCCACTTTTCTGTATGCTGAATCCATTCTTCCAACGATGCTTTCTTTTATGACTACTTCACATTTTTCCTGCAGCCATTCCACTTTCGCTTTCCTGCACTTCCTATTTATTTCAGTGTTAAGGATTGTATATTGCTGTATTCCTGTCTTTCCCTGAACATTTTCGTACTTCCTTGTGTCGTCGATCAGTAGAAGTATCTATTCTGTCATCCAAGCTTTCTTCGGAGTTATGTTCTTTGTACTTATGTTTGTGTCTCCATGATATGTGATTGTCCTTTTCAGAGACGCCCACTCCTCTTCAGCGAACCAGCTTCTGTGATATTCCTTATCAGGGTGTCCATATTCTTAGTGAACTTCAAATACATCCCATCATTACTCAGTGCTTCACTATCGCTCTTCCTTCTACATTGATTCTTCGAGGCGTAGGGTATTAATAATATTGTTAATATGAATAATAATGGATGTGCAATTACTTACTCTTCTTCTGACCGATGGCCGATATCCGCTGCGGACGTTTCATGTTGATACTTTCCCTACAGTCTACAGACATCGAATGATGAAACTCACACATGTGGAGTAAAAAAAGATGGGGAAGGGGACGGGACATTTAATTACAATTGACCTGGAGTTTCCCGTCGTTTTTAAGACATATAACTGCCTCCCCCACAAACCCTGGACGTTTCAGTTGGTGGGGAGGCTTGAGTGTCTCAGCGATGCACATAGCCGTACCGTAAGTGCAACCACAACGGTGGAGTATCTGTTGAGAGGCCAGACAAACGTGTGGTTCCTGAAGAGGGGCAGCAGCCTTTTCAGTAGTTGCAGGGGCAACAGTCTGGATGATTGACTGAACTGGCCTTCTAACATCAACCAAAATAGCATTGCTGCGCTACTACTCCGAAGGGCGGAAAGGAAGGGGAAACTACAGCCGTAATTTTTCCCCAAGGCATGCAGCTATACTGTATGATTAAATGATAGCGTCCTCTTGAGTAAAATATTCCGGAGGTAAAATAGTCCCCCAATTCGGATCTCCGGGAGGGGACTAGTCAGGAGGACAACGTTATCGGGAGAAACAAAACTGGCGTTCTACGAATCGGAGCGTGGAATGTCAGATCCCTTAATCAGCAGGTAGGTTAGAAAATTTAAAAAGGGATATTGATAGGTTAAAGTAAGGTATAGTGGGAATTAACTTTAATTTTAAAAACCAACAGCCTCAGTTGCAAAGTTTACTTAGATTTACCTAGGTTTCAGTCGAGATAACCCAAGCTTCTACAGAATAAAAGTAACTACATTTTGTCCATAGTGGACATCGTCAAGCCAAAACTACAAATCCATAAATTATCGTCAGACTGTAAAAACTTATCTGAAACTGCCTTTTGAGACAAGACGCGAACCTAACTCCTGACCTTGAATTTACTAGTATAGTGAAAAAAAAAGAAAGGTACAGCTGAGCAAAAGGGCGTCTATGTTATCCTGTGCAGAACGTACTTAGATCGACTGCCTTAACATTTATGAAGTATTCGTTGGTCATGATATGAGGAAGACTTCAAGTGCTTACAACGTATGGCCTGTCTGGGAAAATTTTGTGCTTAAGGCACGAAGTTAAATCACCTAGAAAGAACTTAGAAGCGAGAAGGATAATATAAAGCCAACATCGTCATTATTATGACTAGGTCTAAAAATTTTTTTTGAGACATAAATGTTAAACATTTGCTTAGCTATGGTTACAACGCATGAACATCCTACTGACTTAGCACACAAATGGTCATGAATGAACTTATGAACAAGTCTACATCTAATCTGTAACATCCAACAATACGGGCCTTATAAAATAGATGGTTATTATTCAAGATTACTATATTTTACCTGAAATGGTCTAGAATCAAGTCAAAATTAACTAATGCACGTGCCTGATTGAGCTTCATGACGAAATTATGGTTCTGAGTTACAGAAGACACTGAAGTAGGGGATAATGTGCCGGCAATGGAGTATCAATTTGTCTTCATCGAGGTGATCCACACACATACTGTAAAAACTGTGTGTGGAATACTACCATCATAATTCTGGCCAAGTGACCACTGCCATTGAACTTAGGGAATGACAGCGGAATTAAATTTAAAACTAAAGTGTGATTTGGCGAACATCGCTCCGGTCAACAAACTAAAAACTATTGACCGACAGAGGTCAATTATGCTCAAAGCTAAAGTGTGACTTGGCAAACACACTTAAAATAATTGACCGACAAAGTTCAATATGTACTTAATAAACTATTATAAACTATGGGAGGATGACGGGAAAATGGTTAAATTATGATTTGATTTTTGCGAAAACGCTCCAAAGGACACCTTTAAACGTCATTGAGTATGATCAATTCAAACTGATCCGGCTAGTCTGAACCAAAACTTCGTATCCAGTAGATTGTGGCAAGGGGACGTTACCATCCCGTGATACTTATATGGATATGACTGCCATTAATTATGTTAATAAAAAGTTGTGTATGACTAGGTGAAGGCATCACTGCTATCATATGCACATAATATTGACCACAATCGGTCATATTGAAGGATTATGTGGTAGTACCTACATTCTATAATGGGGTAGTGACTTGGTGATCGTCATTCCGGTTTCTACACCGACGAAGTTATTATCCACTAATTAAATCAAATGTTGAAAGCGTTCTTAACTCTAGGACGTGCATACCGAATATCGGTTGACCATCTGTGTGCATGTTCGATACGCTAAATATTAACCATTTACGCTGCTACCCTATATAATTATGATATATTAATTAGGTAACTGAATATTCCTATATAACTAATAGACACCTTCATAGATGGGTCCAAAGAAATGTTTACGATGTCAAACTAATACCCCGTATTAACATTACGGTGGATGAAATAATGGTTGTAAACCTTCAAAGAAGCTTCTATTTCGCAGCTGCAGTTGGTCATTAAGAAGGTTGCTTTTGTCCTGTAGTAAATGTTTGAGTGTTTTGGGGGGGGGGGGGGGTTGGGTATATAAGCCGGTTGCACTAAATGTTTAACAAATATCGAACCACGTGTGCAGTCTCCAGTTTTAGTCGGAATATGCTCCTTGTTGTACATTGTTAATAAGGCTCTTCCTTTTTGCCCAATATAGTGGGAATTAGCAAAGTTCGGTGGCAGGAGGAACAGGACTTCTGGTCAGGTGAATGCAGGGCTACAAATACAAAATCAAATTGTGGTCATTCAGGAATAGGTTTAATAATGAATAAACAAAATAGGAACACGGATAAGTACTACGAACAGTGTAGTGAACGCAATATGTGGAATTTATATGCCACTTTGCTCTGCAGATGATGAAGAGATTAGAGAAATCTATGATTAGATAAAAGAAATTATTCAAATAGTTAAGGCAGACGAAAATGTAATAGTCATAGGGGGCTGGAATTCGATAGTAGGAAAAGGAAGAGAAGGAAAAGTAGTAGGTCAATATGGACTGGGGGTAAGGAATGAAAGATGAAGCCACCTGGTAGAATTTTGCACAGACCATAACTTAATTGTCGCTGAAACTTGGTTTGAGAATCATGAAAGAAGATTGTATAAGTAGAAGAGACCCGGAGAAACAGGAAGGTTTCAGATTGATTATATAATGGTAAGACAGAGGTTGAGGAACCGGGTTTTAAACTGTAATAGATTTCCAGGGGTAGATGTGGACTCGTACCACAATTTATTGGTTACGAACTGTAGATTGAAACTGAAGAAACTGCAGAAAGGTAAGAATTTAAGGAGATGGGACGTGGATGAACTGTAAGAACTAGAGGTTGTAGAGATTTCAGAGGGAGCATTAGGGAACGACTGACAAGAACCGGGGAAAGAAATACAGTAGAATGGGCAGCTTTGAGAGATGAAATAGTGCATTTTCTGCCGGCTTGTATCGCTACAACAGCTCATGTAATTGTACACGATATGATAGATCGTAGCCCACGACGTGACGTAAGTGCCACACTGTCTCGGAACACTGTATTCTGCGACTGCTTCTGTAATACTGTACACAACAACTAATTGCATACAGGTAAGATTTAAATGTAAAGTAACACATACCTTCCCACGGGCTCTGCTCCCGAGGCACCCCCCAGTGTACCCGACGCGGTGGGTCCGCCCTGGTCATCAGACCTTGCCCATTCACCCTGTGAGAGGACAGGTGGCCGCTCCTTCAGCAGGGTCCGAGAAGGCACACGGTGGGAGGGGTTTACTAGTTGTGGAGGCCTTCAGCGAGATAGCATTCAGGGTCGGAAAGAAAGTCAATGTGCAGTCGGTCTGTCTGCTGGGGGGCTTCATCTGAGGAGGAGGCCTTGTCTGCGGCTACCGAGCGAACAGGGTGCAGTCGTCTGCGAGTTGTGGCTCATGTCGGTATTAACGTCGCCTGTAGCTTGGGTTCTGAGGCCACCCTCAGCTCGTACAGACGTTTGGTGAAGGTGGTGGAGGTTGCTGGCCTCGCGCACATGGTACAAACAGAGCTCCAAATTTGTAGCATTGTTCCCAGAGTCGATCGAGGTCCTTTGGTTTGGACCTGAGTGAAGGATCTCAACTAAAGGCTTCGTCAACTCTGTGACGGTCTTGGGTGCAGATTTCTAGATATGCATTATCGTGTGGGGATCCGTAGGACTACCTGTGGTGTCACCGCCAGACACCACACTTGCTAGGTGGTAGCCTTTAAATCGGCCGCGGTCCGTTAGTATACGTCGGACCCGCGTGTCGCCACTTTCAGTGATTGCAGACCGAGCGCCGCCACACGGCAGGTCTAGTCTAGAGAGAGACTCCCTAGCTCTCGCCCCAGCTGTACAGCCGACTTTGCTAGCGATGGTTCACTGTCTGCATACGCTCTCATTTGCAGAGACGACAGTTTAGCATAGCCTTCAGCTACGTCATTTGCTACGACCTAACAAGGCGCCATATTCTTAAAGAATATATTCTGAACATATAATATTGTGAATCATGTACCGTCAAGAGCGACGTTCATCATTAATGGATTAAAGTTAAGTATCAAACTAATTACGTCCGCTTTCTGAATTCTAATTCCTTGTCATGTTCCAGACCTCACGTCAGTATAGTTCTTCCCTCCTCACGCCAGCCTGCGTGAGCTAAAACGCGTGCATTTCGGCCTCCTCTAGTAACACGGTGTTGGCTCTTCTGCCAACACAACACTACCCTTGATAGATCAGGGGTGCACTTCTCAATGGAAGCAGCTACTCAGGTAGCAGAGTACTTGTGGAGTGCACATCGGTTCTTTTTTAGGCTAGGCGGTAGGTTTACTCCGATGAATGCTCGATAAACGACTCACAGAGAGGGATCTGAACCACTTTCAGAGTAGACGCACTTCGACTCTGAAAATTTTATAAGTAAAATGTCAAAGTAGTCGTAACAGAGTTCCCGAATTTACTGCCTTCCAAGAAACCTATCGCGCTCAAATTATTCTCGGAGCAAAGACTGGCTGAAAGTTGAAGTGGAAACTTCTGAGCTAGTTAGCGAATCATGGAACGTATATCGAAGAGACAGATTAGTCTCCATAGGCGCGGCTGTGTTAATTGCAGTTGACAAAAAATATTGTCTCTACTGCGGTAGAATTTCATTGCGACAGTGAAGTTATCTCGTCGCATATAACATGTTACGGTGAAATCAAGTTAATTGTTGGGAGTTTTTACCGGCCTCTCGATTCTGTTGTGACGGATTTAGAATCATTCAAAGAAGTTTTATGATCAGTAGCTCGGAAATACTCAGATCATGAGTATTTGTTTGATAGTCTATGGATTCATTGTGTAATATCTCTTTATATTCGATGAATTATTCAGATACAATTCTACCCTTGAATGACGTTTACTAATTTTCTGTCTTCATACTCGCAGAATCCATGCGAAAAGTAGTTCATACAATAGCTATGCCATGAGCGCATAAGTATTCTTTGTAGTACTCTCTCTGGTGGTTGTTAGAAAAAAAAAAAAAGAAAAAGAAAGGGAGCTTCCGAGACTGTCTTCGTGCCGATTAGCCTGAGCTTGGTTTGGAAGAACTGTAATCTGATTATTGAGATTTATCACAGAAGATAACTGATACGAACTGTACGATTAAGAGGAAATATATATATAGATTGCTCCTTCAAATAAAAGGTGTGTATTGGAAATATGAGAATTAATGATATTTATCGATATATTGCGTAGTTGTTAATCAGAAGGGAACTTCCGAAAGACTGGATACGAACCTGAATTTAATAATCCAAGAGCTCCATTACTTCTTCGGAAGGTTAAACTTCATCAAAGCCAAATATCCGCTTGATATGAGGTTTCCCGACTGATTATACAACGCTCCCAAAATTACGAGGCATTTTATTTGTACAGATTAGCAGACTGCCGCAAAGCACGAGCCTGCAGAGAAGAAGAATCGTCGCCTGATTTCATTCTAACAAGTAAAATTTCAGAATCATTTTGAGTGACTGAGCTATGACTGTATTTCCTATCATGAATGATTGATTGCTCGAACGAATTGAGAGCTACAGAATTACGTAGATAGGAGGAAAAATTACAATTGCAAGGAGTAGAGACATACAGTCTTGCGAAGTTCTTTTGAACATGTTTTCCGAAAACTATCTTGAGCAGATAGTTTGACAGCCCAAACGTAATGGAAACACTTTAGATATTGTAACTACAAACAAGCCTGACAGCATCAGGTTAGAGACAGGGATTAGTTACCATGATGTCATCATAGCGACTTTGGTTACTAATTATTTCTGCTAGAAAGAACAGACAGACTGTTATTAGCATCCCACTTAGAAGATGATCTGACATCATTTAGTTCCAGTTCGATGGACATATAGGGATTATGGGCAAAATGTAAACGAATTGTAAACCATACTGTGTACAAGAATGCGCCGAGTAAGACGATTAAGGACGGAAAAGAACAACCGTGGTTAACCAATGAAATTCGAAAACTTCTGAGGAGCCAAAGGGTTTTGCACACTCGATACAAAAGAGAACGTCCAAATGACGACAGGCAAAGTTAATAGAAATTCGTGCGTCTGTAAAAAGATCGATGAGAGAAGCTTGCAACAAATACCACCGTCATGCTTTAGCAAAGGAATGCAAGAAACATCTGATCCTAGGTAAAATCGCTAAGTGAGTCTAAGGCTTCTATCCAGTCACTTGTTGACCAGTACGGTGTGGCAGTGGAAGACAGCAAAGGTAAAGCCGAAGTTTTAAATTTCGCATTTAAGAAATCGTTCACGCAAAGGCGTACAAAGATAGCGTTATTTCACCTACGCACAGACTGCCGGATGCATGACATACTAATAAGAATCCCTGGTGTAGAGAAAGAAGTGAAAGCGTTGTAAGCGAATAAGTCGCCAGATCCTAAGAGTACTCTATGGTATTGGCCCCTTATTTATCTTGCATTTATCGCGAATATTTCACCCAGGACAAAGTCCCAAGCGACTAGCAAAACCGCAGGTGACTCCTGTATATAAGGAAGGTGAAAGAACGGACCCGCAAAATTACAGACCAAAGTCTTTAACATCGGTTTGCTGCAGAACCCTTGGACATATTCTTATTTCGAATATAATAAATTTCCTTGAGAGGGAAAAGGTTTTGTCCACAAATCAGTATGGTTTCAGAAAGCGTTGCTCGTGCGAAACTCAGCTTGTCCTTTTTTCCTTTCATGGTAGCCCTTAGAACAGTGGATGAAGCGGAACAGGCGAATACCATATTCCTATATTTCCGTTAAGCTTTTGACATGGAGACACACAGCCAACTGTTAACGAAGGTACAAGCATGCGCAATACGTTCCCAGATAAGAGTGGCTCGAAGACTTCTTAAGTTATACACTGCAGCGCCAAAGAAACTGGTATAGGCATGCGTATTCAAAGACAGAGATATGTAAACAGGCAGAATACGGCGCTGCGGTCGGCAACGCCTATATAAGACAACAAGTGTCTGGCACAGTTGTTAGATCGATTATTGCTGCTACAATGGCAGGTTATGAAGATTTAAGTAAGTTAGAAATTGGCGTTATAGGCTACGCAGAAGCAATGGGACACAGCATCTCCGAGGTAGCGATGAGTGGGGATTTTCTCGTACGGCCATTTCACGAGTGTACCGTGAATGTCAGGAATCCGCTAAAACATCAAATCTCCGACATCGCTGCTGTCTGAAAAAGATCCTGCTAGAACGGGACCAACGACGACTGAAGAGAATCGTTCAACGTGACAGAAGTGCAACCTTTCCGCAATTTGCTGCAGATTTCCTGGGCCATCAACAAGTGTCAGCATGCGAACCATTCAACGAAACATAATCGATATGGGCTTTCGGAGCCGAAGGCCCACTCGTGTACCTTTCGTGACTGCACGATACAAAGCTTTACGTCTCACCTGGACCTGTCAACACCGACACTGGACTGTTGAGGACTGGAAACATGTTGACTGGTCGGACGAGTCTCGTTTCAAGTTGTATCGAGCGGATAGACGTGTACGGGTATGGAGACAACCTCATGAACCCATGGACCCTGCACGTCACCCCTGATTCGTCTAGATACGACTCTTACGGGTGACACGTAAGCATCCTTTCATGTCCATTGTGAATTCCGGCGGACTTCGGAAATTCCAGCAGAACAATACGACGCACCACACTTCCAGAATTGCTACAGAGCGGCTCCAGGAACACTCTTCTGCTGGCCAGCAGACACCCCAGACATGAACATTATTGAGCAACTGTGGGATGCCTTGCAACGTGCTTGTTCGACCGACTCGTAATAAAAATTGGTCATTTTAAACTGCAGAAATAATAATTTGATTCATAAGACATTTCGTAAATTTAGCATAGGGCTTGGTTGACACCACAAGTACTACACCAGAAGCCACCATAATGAAAGGAGCTGTTCTGGAAAGCTGCAATGAGTTACATCAGTCAGTTGCAGATTTATGGGAGAAGCAGCTTCAAGTGATACGTTTCTACCAAGTATCACAGTGGAAACGCTAACGATACCATACTGAAGTGGAGCAGTATTGTTTTATTTTGTTTTCAATGACAATAAACAAACATTCTATAAATCTGGACAAAATCTTGGACAAAAATAGATGAGTAAGTCAACAGGAGTTGTGAATTTGAGAATCTAGTGATGTGTGCTCGCGTTTAATGCCGAAATATATATAGGAGTTGGACAAAAATATGGAAACACCGCAAGATATACGTGCCTGAATATAAATGCAAATACCAGACAAGCACTCTAGCTGCGTTGTTCTATCCGTTCACGAACGATACCTGTGAAATCTCCTAAATACGTTGCAAGGGTTAATAGTGGCCAGCACAGTGCTCTGTGTAATCGTGAGTGTATTATGCCGGAGATAAGTGAATTCGAACGTAAACAAATTGTTGGTGCTCTTATGGTCGGTACTTCCGACCACCCCCTCGCATTTTTACAGATTTATGGACAGCCCTGCAGGATTTATGATGTCAGTTCCCTCCAGCACTACTTCAGACATTAGTGGAGTCCATGCCACATCGTGTTGTGGTACTTCTGCGTTCTCGCGGGGGCCCTGCACGATAATAGGCAGGTGTACCAGTTTCTTTGGCTCTTCATTATAGAACCCAGTGTGCTGACGGCGAGTGTTCATCAGAGACGAGAGTATCATCAGGATTGCCCCAGTGAAGTATGACATTACCGCTGCTAATTTATTTATACATAAATGGTCTAGAGGAGAAAATGAGCTGTAATGTGTGATTGCTGATGGTACTGTGATGTACCGGGTGATCAAAAGTCAGTATAAATTTGAAAACTTAATAAACCACGGGATAATGTAGACAGAGAGGTAAAAATTGACACACATGCTTGGAATGACATGGGTTTTTATTAGAACAAAAAAAAAAAAGAAACAAAGTTCACAAAATGTCCTACAGATGGCGCTGACGGGTGAGAGGTACGCCGATATGTTACAGAATCGCATCATCCCCAGCCTGTTGGAACGTACGATGTTTATGCAGGTTGGCGCTCCACCCCATACTGCTAGACGCGTGAAAGATCTCTTGCGCGCGTCGTTTGGTGATGATCGTGTGCTCGGCCGCCACTTTCGTCATGCTTGGCCTCTCAGGTCCCCAGACCTCAGTCCGTGTGATTATTGGCTTTGGGGTTACCTTAAGTCGCAAGTGTATCGTGATCGACCGGCATCTCTAGGGATGCTGAAAGACAACATCCGACGACAATGCCTCACCGTAACTCCGGACATGCTTTACAGTGCTGTTCACAACATTATTCCTCGACTACAGCTATTGTTGAGGAATGATAGTGGACATATTGAGCATTTCCTGTAAAGAACATCATCTTTGCTTTGTCTTATTTTGTTATGCTAATTATTGCTATTCTGATCAGATGAAGCGCCATCCGTCGGACTTTTTTGAACGTTTGTATTTTTTTGGTTCTAATAAAACCCCATGTCATTCCAAGCATGTGTGTCAATTTGTACCTCTCTATCTACATTATTCCGTGATTTATTCAGGTTTCAAATTTATACTGACTTTTTGATCACCCGGTACAGGAAGGTGTCGGCTTTGAGTGACTGTAGGAGGATACTAGATGACCTAGACAAAATTTCTAGTTTGTGTGATGAATGTCAGTTAGCTCGAAATGTAAAAAGACTAGCAGGAAAATCAAACTCACAACGTTCAAATACAGCATTCTTTTCGGGTTGGAACCACGACCGCTATTAATGCATTTACTGACTTCGATTAAAGTGCTTCTATGGTAGCCTTTTCCTGATACGACTGCCCGGTTACTCACCACGAGAAGGCAGAACAGCTAATGGTGGATGAGAATCGACGAGCGAGTAAACGCGGGCTTACAAAGCACCCACTGCAGTGACAGTGGGGCGCCACGAGATACTCGTATCTGGCAGATCATCGTACAGCCATTGTCTGCGTCCGTGTGTGTGGTCGCTATCAGCTAGCTGTCCGGCCGAGGGGTCACAGAAAGAGGCGGCGCGCCTTTTTGCGTGCGGCTCGCACTGAGCGCGTTACGCACCACTCCACGCCTGCCCGTCGTGCGTCGGCGGTCGGCGCCGGTGTCCATTTATAGCGGCGCGGCGCCTTTGAAGTGCGGGCGTGCGGCGGCGCTCGCCCGTGGCGGCCTCTGCGCGGCCACGCGTCGCCGCGATCAAAGCGGCCGATCGCATCACGCAGCCAGTGGTCTGGCCTGCCGCAGGTGCTGCCACTGACACTTGTTGGCCGTTCCGTCTCGCCGCCCGGGCCGCCTCCGCTCCCCTGATGGCTCCCTCCAGCACGTGCTGCACTCGCCCGCAAGTCGACTTCCGTACTCCGGCACAGGTGTTTCGTTAATTGCCTGGCTGAACAGACGTAAGGTACGGCACACCTTCAGTTCTGAAACGGTGCCTTCAAAAAACATGTTACCGTACCTAACACGGAGTAGAAAAGCCGTTGGAATTCAAACGGTCTACATCTACATACATACTCCGCTAGCCACCAAGCAGTGTGTGGCGGAGGGCACAATTCGCGCCAAACTCATACTCCCCCCCCCCCCCCCCCCCCTCTGTCCCGCTCGCGGATCACGCGAGGGAAAAATCACTGAACGCCTCAGTACGAGCTCTTATTTCCCTTACCTTTGAAAGTTGGTGGTAATAATATATGCTCTACATCGTCGGTGAAGATTCGATTTCGGAGTTTACAGAGCAGCCCCTTCTGTTTAGCGCGTCGTCTATCCGCAAGTGTGTCTCACTTCAAACTTTCTATGAGATTTGTAACGCTCTCGCGATGGCTAAATGTACGTCACGAATCTTGCCGCTCTTCTTTGGACCTTCTCAATCTCTTGAATCAGACCCAACTGGCAATGGTCCCACACACACGAACAATAATAGTGGACGAACTAACGAATTGTAAGCTATTTCCTTTATTGAAGGACTGCATCGCTTCAGAATCCTACCGCAATCTAGAGTTTGCCTTACCAGTTACTTGTGTAATCTGATCATTCCATTTGAGATCATTTCGAATAGTCACACCCAGATAGTTGACTGATGTTACCGCTTCCAAAGACTGATCATTTATTTTGTACTCATACATTAATGGGGATTTTCGCCTTGTTATACGCAGTAGATGTCAGTTACTAATATTGAGAGATAACTGCCAGTTATTACACCACGCATTTATTTTCTGCAAATCCTCATTGATTTGTTCACAACTTTCGTGTAATACTACTTTCCTGTAGACTACAGCATCACCGGCAAACAGTATAAGGCCGCTGTCAATATTATCAACCAGATCGTTTATGTAAATCGTAAAAAGCAGAGGACCTATTACGCTGCCCTGAGGCATACCTGAAGTTACTCTTGTTTCTGTTGAAGTTACCCCGTTCAGGACACATACTGCTCCCTGTCTGTTAGAAAACTTTCTATCCAACAGCATATCTCATTGGATAGACCGTAAGCGTGCACTTTTTGGAGCAAGCGACAGTGCGGAAGTGAGTCGAACGCCTTTCGAAAGTCGAGAAATATGGCATCAACCTGGGAGCCGGTATCTAGAGCCTGTTGTATATCATGCTTAAAGAGGGCCAGCTGTGTCTCGCATGACCGCTGTTTCCTAAAACCGTGCTGGTTTCTGCAGATGAGCTACTCAGAGTCTAGAAAGGGCATTATGTCTAAACACGAAATATGTTCCATGATTCCACAACAAATCGATGTCAGTGAAATTGGTCAGTAATTATGTGCATCCGATTTTCTACCCTCGCGGAGTTAAATATCGCTACTGTATGGTTTGCGAAGGTATTTTATTCCATTCGTCTTCCAAAATAAGTGGGAGTTCAGATAACGATGATGGAGGTGGACAGCAACCACGAACTCTTCTCTCCCGTGTAGACCACAAAGGGTAAAAAATACTCAGATCCGATGGCTGTGGCGGCCAGGAGTCACGTGAGAGTTTCAAATGGTTCAAATGTCTCTGAGCACTATGGGACTTGACTTCTAAGGTCATCAGTCCCCTGGAATTTAGAACTACTTAAACCTAACTAACCTAAGGACATCACACACATCAGTGCCCGAGGCAGGATTCGAACCTGCGACCGTAGCGGTCGCGCGGTTCCAGACTGTAGCGCCTTTAACCGCTTGGCCACCCCGGCCGGCCGTGAGAGTTTCTCCTCGTGCTCACAAAAGCAGACCTGGACGATGCGAGCTGTATAAACACCCTGTCATCTACGAAAACAGCATCACCGTTGAGGAACAAACATTCTACCGTGGAATGGACGTGATCAGCCGAAATGGTCACGCAATTCTTGGCAGTAATATGACCTAGCTGAATATTCATGGAATACCACCTGAGTCGAAACAAGGCTTCGGGCGTAGACAACATTCCATTAGAACTACTGACAGCCTTGGGAGAGCCAGTCCCGGCAAAACTCTACCATCTGGTGAGCAAGGTATATGAGACAGGCGAAATTCCCTCAGACTTCAAGAAGAATATAATAATTCCAATCCCAAAGAAAGCAGGTGTTGACCGATGCGAAAATTATCGAACTATCAGTTTAATAAGTCATGGCTGCAAAATAGTAACGCGAATTCTTTACAGACGAATGGAAAAACTAGTAGAAACCGACCTTGGGGAAGATCAGTTTGGATTCCGTAGAAATATTGGAAGACGTGAGGGAATACTGACCCTACGACTTATCTTAGAAGCTAGATTAAGGAAACGGAAACCTACGTTTCTAGCATTTGTAGACTTAGAGAAAGCTTTTGACAATGTTGACTGGAGTACTCTCTTTCAAATTCTGAAGGTGGCAGGGGTAAAATACAGGGACCGAAAGGCTATTTACAATTTGTACAGAAACCAGATGACAGTTACAAGAGTCGAGGGGCATGAATGAGAAGCAGTGGTTGGGAAGGGAGTGAGACAGGGTTGTAGTCTCTCCCCGATCTTATTCAGTCTGTACATTGAGCAAGCAGTGAAGTAAACAAAAGAAAAATTTGGGGTAGGTATTAAAATCCATGGAGAAGAAATAAAAACTTTAAGATTTGACGATGACATTGTAATTCTGTCAGAGACAGCAAAGGACTTGGAAGAGCAGCTGAACGGAATGGACAGTGACTTGAAAGGAGGATATAAGATGAACATCAACAAAAGTAAAACGAGGATAATGGAGTGTAGTCGAATTAAATCGGATGATGCTGCGAGAATTAGATTAGGAAATGAGACGCTTAAAGTAGTGAATGAGTTTTGCTTTTTGGGTTGCAAAATAACTGATGATGGTCGAAGTAGAGAGGATATAAAATGTAGACTGGCAATGGCAAGGAAAACGTTTTTGAAGAGAAATTTGTTAACATTGGGTATAGATTTAAGCGTCAAGAAGTCGTTTCTGAAAGTATTTGTATGGATTGTAGCCATGTATGGAAGCGAAACGTGGGCGATAAATAGTTTAGACAAGAAGAGAATAGAAGCTTTCGAAATGTGGTGCTGCAGAAGAATGCTGAAGATTAGAGGGGTAGATCACATAACTAACGAGGATGTATTGAATAAAATGGGAGAGAAGAGAAATTTGTGGTACAACTTGACTAGAAGAAGGGATAGGTTGGTAGGACATATTTTGAGGCATCAAGGGATCACCAATTTAGTATTGGAGGGCGGCGTGGAGGGTAAAAATCGTAGAGGGAGACCAAGAGATGAATACACTAAGCAGATTCAGAAGGATGTAGGTTGCAGTAGTTACTGCGAGATGAAGCAGCTTGCACTGGATAGAGTAGCATGGAGAGCTGCATCAAACCAGTCTCTGGACTGAAGACCACAACAACAACAACCACGATAAGGTGCTCAAATAATTAATGTATCCCATCATGTGACACTTTTTGGGACGTAAACTCGGCCAGAAGTTGTAAACAGTGTGAAACAAATCCCATCTGACCAAATGCCGTTCTTCCATTGATCCACAGTCCAAGTGTCGTGGCTTTGGCAGTCCGTTTTCCTGTTATGGGCACTTGAGTCAGTGACCAGTGGCTTTCGAATTCCAACTCGCCGTGCAATTCACGGCTTCTGAAGCTCCCTTCATATTGTTTTGGTGCTGACGGGATTCTCGAGTGCAACAGTCAGTTCTGCTGTGACTTTTGCTGGTGTGGTCCTCCCATTATTCGTCCAAATTCTTTTCAGTGACCGTCTGTCCGATCACTGGACACAGACTTTCGTCCGTATTGTGACTTAGCGGATGACGTTTACCTGCTTTTCTTGCATTCGGTAGATATCTTCGATATAGTGCCTGTTGAAACACCAGACAATGACTATCGTGATTACGGAAGCACCGACCATAAGATTACCAACAATTTCTCCGCGTTCGAATTCACTATCTGCGACTTAATGCACTCACACATAACGCTGATCTGACTACGATTAACTTTTGAATAACGCAGGCTGCGGGTTTGGCTTGTATCTGCATTTATGTTCAGGCACGCACTTCCCTCGGTGTTTCCATATTTTTGTCCAACTGCTATATATATTTTGGCATTAAAGGCGAGCCCACATCCGTGGATTCTCAAATCCGCAGCTCCTGTTGACTTACTTATCTCGTTTTGTCCACTGTTTTGTTCAGGTTCGTATAATGTTTGATTATTGTTATTGAACACAAACCATACTGCTCCACTTCAATATAGTATCGTCAGTGTTCCCACCGTGCTACTTCTTAGAAACGTATCACTTGAAGCTGCTTCTCCCAAAAATCTGCCAGTGACTGATATAACTCCTTGACAGCTTTCCAGAACAGCCCACAGCTGCCCATTTTCAGTTGATGCAACTCCTTTTATTATGTTGACTTGTGATGTCATACTTATGGTGTCAACAAAGTCCTATGCCAGATTTACGAAATGTCTTATAAATCAAATTATTCTTTCTACAGTTTTAAATGACCAAGTTGCACTATGAATCGGTCAAACAAAATAGCATTCCAGGACTCTCACAGGTTGTCGGTTGTATTGCCATGCAAATCCCGTTGATTATGTATTGAGTAAACCTGGATGGCATGGCGACAGAAGTGCTGAAAATACACTCCTGGAAATTGAAATAAGAACACCGTGAATTCATTGTCCCAGGAAGGGGAAACTTTATTGACACATTCCTGGGGTCAGATACATCACATGATCACACTGACAGAACCACAGGCACATAGACACAGGCAACAGAGCATGCACAATGTCGCCACTAGTACAGTGTATATCCACCTTTCGCAGCAATGCAGGCTGCTATTCTCCCATGGAGACGATCGTAGAGATGCTGGATGTAGTCCTGTGGAACGGCTTGCCATGCCATTTCCACCTGGCGCCTCAGTTGGACCAGCGTTCGTGCTGGACGTGCAGACCGCGTGAGACGACGCTTCATCCAGTCCCAAACATGCTCAATGGGGGACAGATCCGGAGATCTTGCTGGCCAGGGTAGTTGACTTACACCTTCTAGAGCACGTTGGGTGGCACGGGATACATGCGGACGTGCATTGTCCTGTTGGAACAGCAAGTTCCCTTGCCGGTCTAGGAATGGTAGAACGATGGGTTCGATGACGGTTTGGATGTACCGTGCACTATTCAGTGTCCCCTCGACGATCACCAGTGGTGTACGGCCAGTGTAGGAGATCGCTCCCCACACCATGATGCCGGGTGTTGGCCCTGTGTGCCTCGGTCGTATGCAGTCCTGATTGTGGCGCTCACCTGCACGGCGCCAAACACGCATACGACCATCATTGGCACCAAGGCAGAAGCGACTCTCATCGCTTAAGACGACACGTCTCCATTCGTCCCTCCATTCACGCCTGTCGCGACACCACTGGAGGCGGGCTGCACGATGTTGGGGCGTGAGCGGAAGACGGCCTAACGGTGTGCGGGACCGTAGCCCAGCTTCATGGAGACGGTTGCCAATGGTCCTCGCCGATACCCCAGGAGCAACAGTGTCCCTAATTTGCTGGGAAGTGGCGGTGCGGTCCCCTACGGCACTGCGTAGGATCCTACGGTCTTGGCGTGCATCCGTGCGTTGCTGCGGTCCGGTCCCAGGTCGACGGGCACGTGCACCTTCCGCCG
Source organism: Schistocerca serialis cubense (assembly GCF_023864345.2). Lineage (NCBI taxonomy): Eukaryota > Metazoa > Arthropoda > Insecta > Orthoptera > Acrididae > Schistocerca > Schistocerca serialis. Next base: position 44,797,113 of record NC_064644.1, read on the forward strand.
ACCACTGGTGACAACATCGATGTACTGTGGAGACCTCACGCCCCACGTGTTGAGCAATTCGGCGGTACGTCCACCCGGCCTCCCGCATGCCCACTATACGCCCTCGCTCAAAGTCCGTCAACTGCACATACGGTTCACGTCCACGCTGTCGCGGCATGCTACCAGTGTTAAAGACTGCGATGGCGCTCCGTATGCCACGGCAAACTGGCTGACACTGACGGCGGCGGTGCACAAATGCTGCGCAGCTAGCGCCATTCGACGGCCAACACCGTGGTTCCTGGTGTGTCCGCTGTGCCGTGAGTGTGATCATTGCTTGTTCAGCCCTCTCGCAGTGTCCGGAGCAAGTATGGTGGGTCTGACACACCGGTGTCAATGTGTTCTTTTTTCCATTTCCAGGAGTGTATGTAACAGCCACAATCATTAATCACTACACAAAGGTCAAACTAAAAATGAAACACAATGTGACGAAATAGTTCAATGATGAAAAGATGGTTGTAAGCGTCCAACGGATACAGTATTTCAACAAGCGGCTTCGTTCCCATCAGCAGGTGCGTTGATGAACTAACCCTCCAGCAGCCGGCACGGTACGTATTTCTCCCCCCCCCCCCCCATTATCTTCAGCTCTCTCCCTCCAACTAGTCGCTCCGTCAGCGGATCGTGCCCAGGGATGCGTCCCGTCGGCGTCTCTATTGTTGTTATGCCTGCCCTCACGGTCACTCCATTGTGTGGTATCTCCTTCTTAACCAGTCTAGGTGCGGCTTCCCAGGCCTTTCCGAGGATGTAGTCACTTTCATGATTGATAAGCTACTGGAATCACCACAGATTCTTTAATGACACAGTCCCGGAAGTTAGATGTCTGTGTCAGAACCTTAGTATGGTCGTAATCCATCGGGTATAGTTCCGTGTAGCCACGGTTTTGCGACTGTCAACCCGATAGGCTGTTGTAGTCTGGGATGCCCTTGGTCTTCATAAGAGAAAGTGGTTTCTCGCCTATATAGTCCATGCCATACTGGTGGGGGATCTGGTAGACCCTGCACTTCTACAGTCCAAGACACTACCAAGCAATACCTATGATTTAGCTCCAGGTCGTATATCAGTCAGTAATTGTGGAACACTGCCCATTGGAACTACACAGAACGGATTACGACCAAACTAAGGGTCTGACTTCTGGGACTGTATGATTAATGAATCTACCGAGATTTCAGTAAGGGAACAGGTGATCAGTCATGACAGTGGTACATCCTTAGCTAGGTCTGGGAACACAAAATTAGTCTGATTAAGAAGAGGAAAGAGTCATCCCACAACGAATTGACCTCAAGGGCAGGAGGAGTAACTATAGACACCCATCAACACTCGTCTCTGGATGTGACGAGGCGTAGGCTGGAAAGGGGTTGGGGTTGACGGGGAAGGAGATATAAGCCCTGTGCTCGCTCCCAGGCAGTCACTTCATCAGCGAATCTGATGATGGGAATGTGGTCGCTTGCCAAAAGATTGCGCCCATTGAACATTAATATCACATCTAGGTGTTCACCATTGAAAAATTACGCTGGGAGAAGTTTAAGAAGCACAGACGTATTGTGGTTGATACACATATAAAAAGATTGGATTTCATTCACAGATCACAAATCTGGGCTTTGATTTTGCCAAGGCAAACTGTTTCTTAAATTATGGATGCATTTGTATCGACACTTGAATTAATAAAAAATAATCAAAACATTGCCTTCGGGATTAAATTACCCGTATCGAGGTATTTCGGCCTCATGAGTCGATTCTGATACGTAATAGCTCCCGAATGGTTTTCAAAGAAAGTACCAAAAAGTAAGTTGAGCTGTGGGCTATCAGGCTCTGTGGCATTACGTTATGGGAGCTACCCCCCACGAAACCTATTACGTCAAAGCGAATAAGAGGTGTCTGAGTTCCAATAACTTTTAGTATTTCTGAGGACATTTTCCGAAAGAGGAACACACTTTGAAAATCAGAATTACAGGAAGAAACCTGATAAAGTAAATGCACTGATTTTTCGATCTTTCGTGACTACAGTCTCTTTCAGTAAGGTTTTTGTGCAGGCTGCATAGATCACTTCTTCTCAGCACTTCATCATCTGCACCGATCAGCCAAAACACTACGACCTCTGCCCACCAAGACGTGACGCTGCGGGAACGTGACGCGGTAAAAAAAGCATGTAAGCAGAGCAGATACAGACAGGGAATCACCCTAGCGAAGATATGGACTGAAAATGTGGAAATTCATTGAGATAAAGAGCAGATCATTATTATGTAGAGCCTGCGAACGAGTATCTCGAAAACGGCGAAGCTGGTCGAATGTTCACGTGCTACTGTCGTGAGCATCTACAGAAAGAGGTGGAAGGACAGTGAAACTACCACTGGTTGGACGATCACGACTCTTTAAACGACGATGGATTCGGAGGCTTTTCTGCTCTGTAAAGTAGAATAGATGGTGATCCGTGGTATCTCTGCCGAAAGAGGACTACGCTGGTGCACGCCCAAGTGTTTCTGACCACACCGTTCACCGTACACTATTGAACATGGAGCTTCGCAGCAGACCACCCCTGGGTGACCACATGTTTACCCGACGACGTCGTCAGTTACGATTGCAGTGGGCACCGAACTATTGGGATTCGACTGTCGATCATCTGGTGAATCACATTTTTTATACGCTAGGTCGCCTGTGCTCTCCACAAACGCCGTCATCGATGTGAACGGCAACTCGAGACGCGCAGCGCGCCACGAATGTATCGCCTGGTAGGTGCGGTGTTATTCTATTAGAGACATTCTTCTGCGCTTGAATGGGACCTATGGTAGGAATGGAAGGCACACTGGTAGCTGCGAACCACCTGCATCCCTCCATGCTTGATGTCTTCCCCGCCAGCGACATAATCTTTCAGCAGTCCGTGTCTCGGAGACAGAACCTGCTACAGTGGTTCGAGGAGCATTATAGTGTACTCACGTTGATGTCTCGAAGACCAAATTCGGCTGATGTAAATCCTGTGGAATGCATCTGGGTCGCTTTCGGGTGCCATCATCGCGTACGCAAGTCAGCCGCCCGTTCTTAGACTTCTAATGCCACATACCTCCACAAGCCTCACAACAAATTGTCGGATGCCTGACACGCAAAATCGGTTATGTATTTCGTTCCAAAGACGGACAGACAAGCTATTAAGCAGGTGGTGATAATGTTTTGGCTCATCGCTGTAAAATGGTTAATATGAAAAGAAGAGGATCATTTCAAGTAATTTTATATCGTAGTCAAAAATGTCTGTTGCTGCATCAGAACCTGCTTTTGTTGAGAGAAAATGTCGGATTGGTTGACAGATGGTCTTCCCTCTGAAGCAATCTTTCAGATATAATTGGAGCACTCGCAGTCGACCTTTGGCTTAGCTAAAGAGCAGAGAACTCAATAGAATGACGTCACAACGTGTCACTACAGATAAGGGTAACCGATGCAGGTGTGTTGTCAGGCCGACCTCTCAGCTAGGCAACGGGTGAATGAGTTTGTAACGTATCCCCTTTGTAGCTCCGATCGGTTGAGCGCTAGACCGTGTGCTTCTGCACGTGAATGGTTAGAAAACGAAGGATCGATCCCGAATCGAAGTACAGAAAGTGTAAAACAAACCGTCGTAAAAAACATTAATCGCTCCCACAAATTTCTCACATTCAAATAGTAATTAATTAATAATTAATATAACTTGTGTGGATCAAATTGGGATAGATAGGGTTCAGAGCTCGCACTCTGATGTACAGGAACTGAAAAGTTAATCACAAAGTATTTTGTACTCTTCGAATACGCAGCTGTTGATAGGTATGATGTTAAGAAGAATTCCACAAGGAGTCATGTCACCTAATGAATTATAAATCCGCAAGGAAATGCTCCTTACATGCGAAACTCAGATGGATGACTAAGGGCTGACTGTAAGGTTATACCGCGTATAGTGTTCAAAACGGTTATGACACAGAATTTGTTAACCCAACTAACAGAAATATATTAAAAAGGAAAAATGCTCTTTTCCGTAGAGAAAGAGTGTAAGTAGGCTGTTTAGATTTTTTTATTGGTAACGCCACCTCTGTATGAAAAATCACTGGCTGTGCTGTGTGCAGTCTGTGGGTAGTATGCATTGTTGTGTGCCATTGTAGTGTTGGGCAGTGGCAGCTGGATGTGAACAGCGCGTAGCGTTGCGCAGTTGGAGGTGAGCCGCCAGCAGTGGTGGATGTGGGGAGAGAGATGGCGGAGTTTTGAAATTTGTCATGAACTGCTATATTTATATATGATGATATCAAGGTAAATACATTGTTTGTTCTCTATTAATATCTTTCATTTGCTAACTATCCCTATCAGTAGTTAGTGCCTTCCATAGTTTGAATCTTTTATTTAGCTGGCAGTAGTGGCGCTTGCTGTATTGCAGTAGCTTGAGCAGCGAAGATTTTTGTGAGGTAAGTGATTTGTGAAAGGTATAGTTTAATGTTAGTCAGGGCCATTCTTTTGTAGGGAATTTTGAAAGTCAGATTGCGTTGCGCTAACAAAATATTGTGTGTCAGTTTAAGCACAGTCATGTACAATTTTTCAAAGGGGACGTTTCATATGTCGACCCTTAGCCGAGGATACCTCACTGGAATCTTCTGATTTTTTCTTGTAGTTTGTGTAATTAGTGTAGCTATTGTTTATTGCTAGCGCGTAATTGTAGAGAAAATCTCCTTTGTAGTTGCAGTCTTTCATTGTTGTACAGTAAAACAGTTGTGGCATGCATGTAGATTTGCACCAAGTATTTCGCAGCTGCAATTAACTAGATATTATTTTCAGTGCTATGTTAATGTGTTCTCTTATTTTTGATCTTCAAATTGTGTTTTTCTGTGTTGTCGTGTGAAATACTGTGACAATAATGGCGTGTGAAAAACGTAATACTAGGCTCCAAAGTAAACTGAGAAATGACAGTGAAAATGAAAGCAGTGTGTTAGCGCCACCGAGTAATGAATTAACTGATGTTCAAAGTAGTAATTTGGTAATTGTGCATATGGAAATGGAGCGGGCTGCAAACAATGGTGTAGACAGTGAAACAGGTAGTGAACAGGGAAGCATTATCGATCGATCGGTCGGCAACAGCTCGCCTCAGGAATCCGAAATGACAGGACACAATTTCGCAAATACTGTAGATTCAGGTTTTGGGTCATCACCGTTTTCTCAAATAAGTCAAGACACATTTTCTGCTTGTCAAAATGTGAATGTTGCCGGTGCAAATGCACTGCCGAAAAGCGTAGAGAAACAGATTCCAGACACTAACACATTATTATTGCAATTAATGCAACAAATGGAACAAAATCAGAGGCAAATGGGACAAAATCTTAAAAAGTTAGAGACAGTGGAACAAAATCTTAAAAAGTTAGACACAATGGAACAAAATCAGAGGCAAACACAGCAAAAGCTTCAAAAGTTAGACACCACACTTGAACAAACACGTGAAGATTTAACTACTGAGTTACATAAAATCGAATCGAAATGTCAAAAAGTCTGTAATGACGTAAAAACACAAATTTGTGAGCATTTTCAACCTATTTTTTCGCGGCGTGAAAATGCATTACAGAATCACGAAGCAGCCATAAAAGAACTGCAAACTATTGTTCATGAAAATCATGAGACCTTGCAAGCTAAATCTGACTCAGTTGCATCTACCGTTTCGGTTACGCAACTTGCAAAAACTCAGGAAAACTTGAAGGACACAGTAGATTCGATTTCAACACAAATGGACACTCTGAAACTTGGTTTAGAAAAACACACTGAGGAAATGTGTTCACTATCGGAGAAAGTAGCCGAACTTTCGGATCAGGTCACTAATTTATCTACGAAGGTAGATGATAATCTGAATGACACAAAACCGGCAGTCTTTGATGACACAGAAGAGAGCGAACAAATTAGGAAACTGAAACAAAATCTGAATCAAATTAATACGCAACACCAAAGAGAAATCCGCGAAGTACAAGATCAGCTGACACAGGTAATACAAGAATTACGTATTTCAGAGGACACTCGCGCTCCAACACGGGAAGAGGGACTTAGAAATACGGAAAAGCCGCAAAATAATAACACAGGGCATTTCGGAAGTAATGAAAGAAATTGGGAATGTGCACCGACTTTTGAGATGGAACGGCCGACACGACCTAACAATGACCGATATGCGACTCGCCGACATGATGATTTTGACTATAAGCTGTTCATTACTACACGTAAATTCAAAACATTTAAGAATTCTGGCAACGACATTCATCCACAAGCATGGCTCCATCAATTCTCGCATTGTTTTCCTCCCAAATGGTCATTAGAACACAGATTAGAATTTATGTGTGGCTACTTGGAGGATGAACCAGCTGTAAGAATGCGATCGGTCATTCACGATTGCCACAGTGAAGGAGAGTTTTACCATGCCTTCCTCTCAGCATATTGGTCTCAAGCTACACAAGACCGAGTAAAACATAGCATCATAATGATGAAACGTTTCGAACAATCTGAATTTTCCGGTCTTATGAAATATTTTGAAGACATGTTGCGTAAGAATCAGTATCTTTCAAACCCATACAGCCCCTCAGAACTCATCCGCATTTGCTTAATCAAACTGCCTGAACATTTACGACATATTATTTTGGCAGGACGTTGCAAAGACGACATTGAAGCATTTCAGGGACTCTTACAAGAATTAGAAATTGACACTGACAATCGCGGAACGCGAAACCAGGAACACAACAATTACAGGTCACATCCGTCGCAATTCCGCGATGAAAGAAGTAATAACTTGACACGACAAGGCTATTCTCACAACACAAATCGTGACCAAAACAGACACCACCCGTATGACAACCGTTGGCAGAGTAGTAATAACTACAGGGAAAGATCACCTCTCCGTGGTAATGACTATCACAGAGACAATAAGAGAAATAGACAATATGGGAACCAAAATAAATACTATCAAGGGAGACAGAATAACTTTAGACGCAACGGACCAGCGCGCAGTTACGATTCAGGGAGAAATTCTCCACCATGTGACCGACAAGAAAGAAACTATGGAATCTACCGACATGACGACAGACGATATGATCGTAACGACAGACGTGAATTGCATCAGAACTGGCGGGATTCAAACAGAGCAGGGCCCTCTCGTCACGGTGAATTTGTAGAAGTTAGGTCTCCAAATCCCAATAACGATGCGCGCCAACAAAGAGACAATAGGCAATGACTCACACCGCTGGCAGCAACAAAACGTACTTATGAAACTGATGACGCAGCTGCCGTAGGTAGTAATTACGTAAAAATGGAAGACATTAGGGACATCTTACTCCAGGAACACGACGTAAAACTTAACAACATTGCATATCCTGTGATTCACATTACTGTAAATGACATAAAATTTACGGCAGTACTTGACTCTGGCAGTCCCATCTCAGTAATTAGTGAAACAGCCTTTAGCAAATGCAACAAATCGAACGATTGCCCCACACTTCCGTTACGTAAGATTAAATTACAAGGTGCAAACTTTGGAAAAAGTGTAATGTACGCCAACAAACCAACTTAGAATTCTTTTGTCAAAGCCACAGCTTCTCTACGAACTTTCTTATTGTTCCATTATTGTCGACGGAAATTATATTGGGAGTAGACTTTTTGAATGAATTCAAAGCAATCTTAAACTTTCACGATGCTGAAATAAGTTTAGAGAAGGAAGGTAAGTCAATAGCTTTGAAATTTGAAGATTGGCTCTCAAACCATGACGAAGAAATCAATCGGCTTTACCTTCTGTTGGACAACAGTTCGGAATTTTCTACGGAACTAGACACTAACAATCACTCTGCAAGAACTGACAGGGATGATATCGACGGCATATTTGAAATTAATGAGTTAATTCAGAATAAAATTCAAACAATTGAGAATTGTAATGACACTGATAGGCAGGACCTTTTTGAGATTTTACAAGAACATTCCACAGTTTTTACTCATAAAACAGGGACAATCAAGGGATTTCAATACCAATTTCGTGTTCGTGAGCATACTAAATTTTGTGTTAGACCATATGTAATTCCAGCACATTATAGGGACCGTGTTAGAACAGAAATACAATCTATGCTTGACGAGGGCATTATTGAGCCTGCAGTAAGCTCATACAACAATCCATTACATGTTGTTGAGAAGAAAAATGGATCGATCAGGCTTGTCTTAGATTCGAGACAAATCAATACGATCATTATTCCCGAAACAGACAGGCCGCAAACGTTGGAAGAACGTCTTCAAAATTTTAATGGTGTAAAAGTGTTGTCTTCCATTGATCTCAGATCCAGCTTTTATCAGATCGAACTTCATCCAGAATGTAGAAAATACACAGCTTTCCTTTGTTTCGGCGTTTGTTATCAGTTTCGGAAAATTCCCTTTGGTTTGAACATTTCTTCAGCAGCATTCATTCGCGGGCTAAATTCCATATTACCTGAGTTCTTAAAACGTCACATCACCTTATATGTGGACGATATTCTAATAGCAGAAGCTTCATGGGAACTACATAATCGCATCCTCAACAGTTTGTTACGCATTTTTGCAGAATCTGGAATTACAGTTAACTTGGAAAAGTCTGAATTCGGTAGGACAAAGGTGAAGTTTTTGGGAAATATTATTTCTTCTGAAGGCATTCAGCCGGATCCTGAAAAGTTAGAAGCAATCAGAGCCATTCCAGTTCCATCCACAAAAAGACAAGTCCGCAGTTTTCTAGGTCTCGTAAATTTTTACCGTCGTTTTCTGAATATGCAAATTCTTGTTACACCAAAACTTTGTTCTCTCACTGGAAAAAATACTATTTGGAACTGGGACGAACAAGCATAATTGGAATTGAATTCTTTGAAAGAAGCGTTACTTCACGCGCCAATCTTAGCTCATCCAGATCTGTCACAAGATTTCTGCCTTAGCACGGATTCTTCTAAAGTCGGTCTTGGTGCCCATTTATTTCAAGAAGCCATAGAAAATGACACTACCATTCAGAAAACCATTGCTTTTGCTAGCCGAGTGCTAACAAAATCTGAAAAAAATTATTCCGTTACTGAATTAGAAGCTTTAGCTATCGTTTGGGCATTTAACAAATTCCGTTTCTTTCTTTCTGGTAAGCACGTAAAAGTATACAGTGATCATCGTGCATTACAATTTCTTATGTCTTCAAAATTAAATCATGACAGGTTAAAACGTTGGGCATTGTTTCTGCAAGAATTCCGCTTCACAATAGTCTACATTCCCGGCAAGGAGAACATTGTTGCGGACGCACTATCACGCGCACCGGCTGGGCTTGAGAAAAGTACCACAAAAGGCAACCTCGAGAAAAATTTCAGTATTCTTTACATTCAGAAAGTCGCCTTTGAAAACTTCATCACCACATCTTTAAAGGACATTGCTCATGAACAAGATAAAGATCCGATTTGGAAAGACATCAAGAGGAAATGGCATGAAAAGACACACACACAGATTCGGCATTATTATCTGGTTAGAAACAACATACTGTTCAAACGCTGCACTGTTGATGACAAGCTATGGGTACTTTGCATTCCTGACGATTTTGTTAATAAGCTCATTTGGTACATTCATTTCAGCTACGCACATTTTGGTCCACGAAAATGTTATCATATTCTTCGAACGACTTGTTATTTTAACAATATGGAAAAAAGAATTCGAAGAGTCTTGTCTATTTGTAAACTTTGTCAAAAGGCGAAACCATCTACTGTCTCACATCGTGCTCCGTTGTTTCCTATTATTCCTTCTAAATTAAAAGAATTTGCTGCTGTTGATCTCTTGGGACCGCTTGTCAGAACATCCAATGGATTTTCGTACTTTCTAGTCGCTGTTGAACTTACTTCAAAATTTGTTTCTTTCACTCCGTTACGTAAAGCCACTGGACGATCTGTCTCCAACGCCTTTGTTAAAAATTTCTTACGTGAAGTTGGCCACGTTGCTAAAGTCATTTCAGATAACGGACCGCAATTTAGATCTGCTGTTTGGTCACGCACGCTTCGGAATCATAAAATCAAACCTGTTTTTATTTCATTGTACTCACCACATTGCAACCCGTCTGATCGGATTATGAAAGAAATCAATAAGCTTTGCAGACTTTATTGTCACAGAAAGCATCAGCATTGGGACAGATATCTACAATTATTTCAAAATGTGCTGAATGAAATGCCTCATGATTCCACTGCTTTACCACCTACTCTTGTACTGAAGAATGAAGAACCACCGAACAGAATCAGAGAGCTTGTACCTTTCCCGAATACACGTAAACTTCGACACAAAGACATAATTGATTTGGCTCTTAAAAATATAAAATCTGCAGCAGACAAAAGGAGAGAACTACACGGTAAAGCAAATGCAAAGAAATTATATATTTTTCAGAAAGTTCTCATTAAAGCTCATTCATTGTCACATAAGAAGAAACACTTGAGTCACAAATTCTTTCTAGTTTACAATGGACCTTACAGAATCCGACGTATACCACATGATAATTGCGTTGAAGTTGAAACTCTGCGTACTAGGAAGAGTAAAGGTTTACACCACATTTCACATGTAAAACCGTTTATTGAAAGATAATCTGCTTTTAACTTTGTCATTGCCATAAAACTTTTCACTTTACATTACTAGTATGCTTGTCAGACTTAGAATCTGTTAACATGCAACAATGATTGAAGTTAAATATCCAGTCAAGAACCAAGAGAACTTATTGAAACAGAAATGACGAATGCATTGTTATAGTGAACAGACGTCACAGTGTTATTGTGTGTGTACATTCTTGCTTGTTAGTTGCACAATTATGGAACGACTATAAGGCTTACATACTTAGAACATTTACCAGTACTGCTAATGAGATTTTAATGCAACATTTTGGTTTACTTGAAAATATATTCTGGATTTAAAGTACTTTCAGTGAGATACCAGATGGCACAGTGGTTAGTTTATGTGACAGCTACACGATTTTATCACGACGCTACTAATGAGTGACAATTTACAATGTTGCTTTTGCAGTGTTTCTGTTTTATATCTGCACAGTTTTCTGTTTTATTCTGGAAAGTAAAACAGGTTTTAGTAGTAACTTTTGTGGTATAGCTACAATGAGACTGCCTTTTCCGTAGCACAACAATACGTTACAGCACAGTACTTTCTTCATCACGGCAATAAGCGTAATAACTAAGACATTTATACGCAAAGCATTTCACTTTTGTGTATTATGAGGTAAGTACATTGACTTCTGCAGAACTTAGCTTTCGGAGGACGATAACTACGACACTTCCACACAGATTATGTTGCAACAAGACGCACATTTAGCGCTACAGTACACGTATTTCAGTGATTAATTTTGTACTTAAAACATTTATTTTTAAAGATTTTTGAATTACAAAGAAAGTTTTCCGTGATACATTTCATTCCATTGCTGTAATCTGTAACACCTGAGAGTATAATTACATTAATCCTCAGGGGGGTACACGCTTACTTTGTGTACCATGTGTGTGGCAACCACAAGGAACCCTAGCTAATATGGTATTTGCTTATACAACTTTACACATCGGTACCATATTTCTCTAACACACAAATTACACAGCTATCTGATCATTTAACTGAGAGATAAACATTTTTTTACTACATCAGTGACACATGTTTACGCAATACACAGTTGGGTAACTTCACACTTATGAAACTGTGTTTTATCTGTACTTTGTAAACTGTTCATATTTTTTCGGAATCATTGTGATACTATGAGAGCTTTGAATGATGTATTTGGTAAGGGAGCATGATTTTAAAGTACGTTTGAGGTAGATGACACTATTGAAATGAGCAGAGAACTTTTTTTAGGTTTTGAAATTATTGCAGAAAGCTACGACGTTTTTGAGATTTGACTGAGGTGTTATGATGTTATTATTACGACAACCATGTGTACTATGCTGTTGAGTATGTTTATGATCAATAAGATGATGCTACTGTATATGAGGAATAAGAAGTATGTTGGAAACCAAGAATCGTGCTTTAAGAGTTATGAAATGTGCGTAAATGCGTGACTGTATCACAATGCTGACGAATATTTTATTTGGACACTTATATTTATAGGATTTTCTTTCTACAGATTTGCAAAGCTAATTCTTGACCTGTGAAATATTTTTATGTGAGACTGTCACTATAGCGGAAACTGCTGTCGTAAATATTTCCGTAAGAAAGTTAAGTGACCACCTGCACGTGCGTCGTCGGCACACCGCTGTGTCAGACACCTGGAGAACAAGCCATTAAGGTGTGCCTTTCCGGAAGCACAGGTAGAAGAAAAAAAAAGGGGGAGGCCATTATCCTCGCTATTGACATTTCCTTGTTGAAAGCATATTGTGGAGCTCGTAATTTATGATATTTACTGAAATGCCTAATGAAATGACGAGAAATATTTTTACATCTGCACACCTGATTACGACAAGCGTCTTTCTACAAGAGTTGAGAGAATTTCTACTAACTTATGAAATGTCACATGACTATTGAATGATATTTTTATGCTTTGGTTTGCGTAATTGCTTATTTCATTTGATACCTGTTTTTCAGCTGTGTTACAGCATTAGTTTTATAAAATAAACTTAGATGCATTTGCTAATGTGAACACTTTCTGTCAACAGATCTATTAAATGATAATTTTGTAATCCACATTCTTTAAAAAAAAGGAGCACTTGGAAAGGAAAGAACAATAAGAAGGGACTAGTAACAGTAACTGGACACATAATTTTCTTTTCAAGTACATGGTAATATTTCTTTTACAATACGTTGTTGTGGTGCACCACTTTAATTACATAGACATTAAGATGTGAATATACATTTCCCTTATCTGCATTGTTGTTTTTACTGTAATATTTTTTCTGCTTGAGCTATGTCATGTTTAGATATAAGCTGCTGTTTGCCAGGCATAGTGCTACTGAACTTTAATTTGTGTTACTCTGCTAAGCCAGATTTATTTTTTTGTTTGCTGTGCATTGCCTCATATTAGCTGTAATGTTGAATTGCTTGGTAATTTAGATTTACTGTAGCTTGCTTTGCGATTTTCCATTTTTTTTCATTGCTGTTTATATTAATTGTTTTATGTGCTGCTGCATTGCCTCGTCCCTTAGTTTAGCATCTGAGCTCAGTAGATTTAAGTTAGCTTAAGAGGGGGTAGCCTCTAAGAGAATGAGTTTCGATGAATTGGAAGAAATGCATTCAGAAGTTATACGAAAAAAAGTACAGAAAACAGGTTTAGGTAGGATTTTCTTGGAAATAAATGTTGAGGTAAGAAATGTGTGAACATATAAATACAGAAAGCATGCTTAGATAGAATTTTTTTGGTGGAAACAAAGGATGAAATAAGAGGAAAGATATATGAAGTTTTGGGTTGGACTGCAGTACCACATGTTACACTGAAAACGAACCCTGTCCTTTCCTATTGGTGTTATCCCACTATGTGTTTGTGTACCCTTGTGTATTTGTTTTCTTCCTGTCTCTGTGTGTTTCATAGAATTTTTTCTTCTTTTAATATTAAGCTACATTCACTATGATGAGGAATACTGTTATCCTCAAATATAATTGGCATTAATAATATGTTATTTACCTTATAAATATGCTTACACATTATTTATTCTGTTTTGTTTTAATGCTCATGTGTGAAGTTGATGTTTCGAAAGTGATTCTGATCTTTTATTTTTGTACTCATGTCATAATTCCTGTAACACTGATGTATATGTTTATTTCTATTCTTTTGTAAAGCCTGTACTACAAATGTTATCTGTATTGTTATGTTCTTTAATGATGTATTTTGTACTTTTGTAATTGTATTCTCATGTTATAAAATTGTAATTGACACCAGTTCATCTTATTATTAACTTGTAAGTTACATTTCACTGCACACGTTTCTGTTGGTCATAGTATATGGACAATATGTGAGAAGTAGGGACTGTTAGTGTTTGCACGTGTGTTACTAATTCAGCAAGGAACTGGATAACAGCATTGCTGGTTCTAAGGACAATTCCAAAAACTTTGTGAGTGCACAAGTGGTGGTTTACGGACTTGCTATATTCTCCGCAAGACTCTTCGATGGTGAATGTGCACCTGCACAATCGCAACAGATGGCTGCTGGCCATCTCTACAAGGACTGCAGTGGGTCTGCCCCTCTGGTGGCCCACCAATACCACAATCTCTACCAGGACTACAGTGGGTCTGCTCTGTGATGACCTACCTACCAATACTCTTCAAAATTTCGACTGACTCTGCTGTGGGTTTGCTCTGTTGTGGCCCATTACCTGTATGCATGTCAAGAGTCAGCACCGTCTTTCCGTTGGAAGGACAACACTATTTCTTCAAGACTGCATGGAAATCCACTACTTCTGTGTGCATTTTCTTTTACTGTTCAGACTTTGAGAAAAACTCTGCATTTTTACTGTGATGAACAATCTGGACTGTCTTTATGGACTGTGAGAAATTTTTAGCTTTTGACCAACATTGTATCAATAAGTGTGTGCATTTGATTTCTTTGTTATTGTAATTATGAAAAATTTTTTTCAAATCTGTATTGGCCACTGCCCAATCCAATTTGTAAAATTTTTTTGTGGGGAGCATGGGGGCTATGTAAGTAGGCTGTTTAGGTTTTTTTATTGGTAACGCCACCTCTGTATGAAAAATCACTGACTGTGCTGTGTGCAGTCTGTGGGTAGTTTGCATTGTTGTCTGCCATTGTAGTGTTGGGCAGCGGCAGCTGGATGTGAACAGCGCGTAGCGTTGGGCAGTTGGAGGTGAGCCGCCAGCAGTGGTGGATGTGGGGAGAGAGATGGCGGAGTTTTGAAATTTGTCATGAACTGTGAAAGGTCTCTGTTGGATTCCTTTCATGTTTGATTTCTTAAATCTGTTGTCATTTATGGAATAAATTCCTCTTCAAAATTTACTGTGGCGTTTCTGACTATCTGGGAGGAGACTGAGTAGTGGAACATGTTACTTTTACACGTAAACAAGAACGATCTGTCACACTACTACACTTTAAAACACAGTTTATATGTAATTCATGTCACACAGTCTCATACGGAACCTACATCCGCTTTCTTTTATATACTGTATATGATAAGATACTGTCATCTCCCTTCCCTTCTGTGTGAGAGGATGAATGATCAAATGTGTTTGTAGTTGCATGCTTGAGGGTAGCAGACAAGGCTGTCTGCTAGAGAACAGTAGGACCAACGTCGGAACAGGTAGCTACGCTTTCTTAAAGCAAAGAGGTTTCTATCCTTAGTATGGTTCTGTCCGTCCGTTGTCATGTTGGTATAGGAAGCTGCCCCTCTGGCCACTTCCGTTTGTCTTTGTGAGCCACCCTCAGGAAGCACGCTGGGCAGTAGGCGGTTGCAGTCTGGCGGTGGCGAGCGTCTGAAGTGGTAAGATCTCCGGCTAAGCGCGTGTCTGCTAAGTCCATAGGACAATGGATTTGTTAAGTTCAGCCTAACTGAAAATTTAATCATCTTTATTTCGGGTTTAGCTCTAAAATATCTAAGGTTATCTTAAATTGCAGCGTAGTGTAATTCTCGTGTGAAGTGCATATTAGTTTCCGGTTGTTGCTTTGTTACTACTTTGTGAGTAAAGTGGAACCACGTGTTGATCAGTAACTCTAACTAAGTTCATCAATCTTAAATGTGAATGCTTGTGTGATTATAACGTCTCGTCTTGACAATATTTTACAATATAACAACTTTTCTTTATGCTTTTCTTTATGTTCAACCCACGTGGAGTGTACTTTGCGAGACCAGTACCACGTGCTTATATAACTGTTTGACCCATCAGGTTAATAGTAAGACGTTAGTAACCAGTTCAAGGTTTTTCTTTTGTCAATTGCTTTTCGATCGAATTTATTTTAATTATCAAAATTACTGTGGAGTTATACGCTTTCTGTAAACCAAGTTGACCACGTGGAGCATGTGGTGTAATCATCAAAGTAGCCTTCAGCTATTCCTTTTGGGAAGATTTTACAAATAGTTAATATGAATTTAGTATACCAGTGTGTGGTAATTACATGACGGACAGGATTGTGTTACGAACGTAATTTCTTTGGGTGAAAACTGAATCTGTTGGTTGTGGTTAATTTCTCCTTGCTTATGTTTCAACGTTCTTTGGGTGTTGTTTTGTGAATGCAGGGTTGTATGCAGTCTCCCAATCTTGGCTCCATATTTGATGTGTTCCGTAAGATTAAAATCTCACATTTTTACAATCCTTAAACAAGGCACCAGCTCAGTTATAACTCACGTATAATATGCTGAAATTTCAATGAACAATTTTAAAATAAATTTCCAAATATAAACTGATTTCTTTCTTTTTATTTAAATTCTCCTTTTTATATATAGATATATTACCGGTTGTTGTATGACTGTAAAAGATTATAATCAATGTTAGTCTGTTTGGGAATTTGGTAAACTTAGACTAGATACCTGATGAAACAGTTGCTTACTAATACAAGATTAACCTCCCCAGACAGCTCACAGCTTTTAACCCGCTTTTATTCTACTATTAGCACCCGATTTCAGCATAGCACAATTCATGTAGCAATATTACACATGGCGACCCTGTTCTGTGATTCCGGTAGACTCTGGAATCTCTGAGACGTTAGATTGCAAGCGTTGTATAATCTTAATTTTTTTTCCTTACTTCGCTCAAACAACTTCTGCGTTGTTTCTGAGGAGACTTTCTAAAGATTCACTGCGCTGTTGAGCGGCGTTGTGTTGTTTATCTTGTTGTTTTGTTTTCTATATTTGTGTGTTTTATATGTGTGTGTGTGGTTTTTTTTTTCTCGCTTGTAAATTCCACTGTTTCGATCAAAGATAAAAATTTGTTTTGCGTGTGAAAAAGTGAGTACTAGGTTGGGTACCTTTCGTGTAACTGTCGAAATTTTTGGGGGATACATTTACTGTGATTAGTGTGTTGCGTACTGGGTATAAATTGAACTAATGCAGACACGTAACCAAACTAAAAGTAAGCGGTCCGACAACTTAAGCAACATGGACCAAGGGGATACTTTGATTTCGAATGTTAACGCGTCGGGCGGTTCCGAAAATGCAATGGGAAATACTTCAGACGAAATGCAGAACAGCACGAACGGGCTCACATCAGAGCCACAAATTAATTTGCCTCCTACTAACCAAAATGATGTGGCAGAACTCATGAAAGCCTTATTGCAACAAAATAAAGAAAACGCACAGAAATCAGAAAAATCGTTCCGAGAACAAAAAGAATCATCCGAAAAATCGATCCGCGAGCTAGGGGAACAAATGACGCAGAAATCTGAAAAATCAATCCGAGAGCTAGGCGATCAAATGACGCAGAAATCTGAAAAATCGATCCGCGAGCTAGGCGAACAAATAGACGAAAAACTAATCCAGCAGACAAATAAAGTCGACAAGTCGATGCAGAGGGTGTCCGATGATATCTCACAAAGAATAAACAATCTGGCAAGTGAAATAAAAAGTGATATTATGAAAGAATTAGGCCGTACATTTGAACAAATCGATGATCGTCTGCAAGCCTTAGAACAGAGCAAGCGGAGTCACGATGCCGAATCTAAAGGAAGCGAAAAACGGCTACTTAGAAATTTCCAAGAGCTGAGGGAAGAATGCCAAAGGGAATATCAGCAGGTACTCTCGAGGGTCCAAGAGGCAGAAACGCATTGTCCCACGTCCGTTAGCAACACAATAGCGGACAACAGTTTAGCGATCCACGCGTTGGAACAGCAAGTAGAACAATTGAAGCAGACTGGGGCGGAGGACAAGAGACAAATAGATGATAAGATTGCGGCATTAGCGGACATTGTAGGCACGATGAAGCTGACGGAAAGCGAGAACAATACTACACCGGTAGCGGCCGCAGAGACCGAAGAAGTGCGTTCGCTTCTGAGATTTCAGAAGGGACAATTCGAAGTGAACAAGCAACACAAGGCTGTAACAGGCGAATTACAAGAACGCGTGGCGCATCTGGAAAACCGCATGGCGTGTGATTCCGAACTCGCCAATAGCACTAAAAATAGCCATACGAACAGTGCAGAGAGGGACTCCGGCCACGAGGGAGATTTTGACGACAGGGAAGAATGTAATTTGAGGGGCAGACATGAGAAAAATAGAAACATTCAAGGGCCTCGACAGGAGGAAATGCGGGGATTTGATTTCAAACATTTCCTTACGGTAAGAAAGTTTGAGATATTCCGAAATTCGCAAAAAGGAATACATCCACGAGCATGGCTCGAGCAATTTGAGTTCTGTCTTCCTCCCGACTGGGCAAGTTCACATAAGATAGAATATATGTGTGGCTATTTGGAAGGCGAACCGGCGATTCGCATGAGGTCGGCAGCGCGTCACTGCAACTCCACTCGGGAGTTTCGACAAGCCTTTCTCTCCGCCTATTGGTCGGAAGCGGCACAAGATAGGGTCAAACATGGCATAATTATGCTGCCAAATTTGAACCAGTCTGGTTTCGGCAGCCCTGCACGCCTATTCGACCACATGCTGCAGGCAAATCAGTTTTTATACGATCCATACGGGCCTGCGGAACTAATTAGGATATGCATCACCAAATTGCCGATGCACTTGCGGCACGTCATTCTTGCGGGACGATGCAAAGAGGACGTGGAAACGTTTAAAACACTTCTCCAAGAGTTGGAATATAATACAGCAGAATGCCCGCCTAATCAGACACAAAGTTATTACGGGGCACAGCAGCGCGACCGCAGTCGTGGCCGTATTACTAATCAACGGCGTGACTGGTCGTCGCGACGCGAACGGAACAACAATCGGGACAGGCCGTATAGAAACTGGGGTAACAGTCGCGAACACAGGTGGAACAGCGGAAATGATCGAGGACGTGGACAGAATCGTGAACGGAACAGTTACGGCAACCAGAATCGATACTACGGTGAACACGGTGGGAATAGGACTATAGGCGGAGCACCTCATGATGTTGAAATTCGGCCGGCCAATCCTAGACATAATCCAGCAAATGGAAATGAACAAAACCGGCAATGACAAATGATCAGCGCAGAAGGCGCCCAATCAGAACAAATGAGCGACATGGTAAATGAGCAGAAAGGACAGTGAGAAGTAGAGAGGACGGTGAAGAGAATGAATTGATTAGTTTAAATTTGTGACATGCATTTTGAATAATATGGTGGTAAAAATTAATGATAAAGATGTTTTTATGTGATTGATTGAAGTGATGTTGTTAATTTGTTTTCTTTCCTTGTGCAATTAGGATTTAGTTTGATTCAAACGTAAAGATAAAAGGTTTCCTTGTGAACGAGTGAAATGCTGTTTTTTTTGTGTGTGTAAATTGAAAAGAGCCGCTCCTGAGAGAAGCAAGATCTGTGTTGAATTAATGCAAAACTCAGGGGAATATCCGATCTGTGGGTATTATGGGTCTGGCAAACCCAGGTCCCCAGCTGTTAGTAGCCTTGTTTCCGATTTTCTGCTTTCAGTGCTACTATCTATCTATTACTATTCTATATCTGTCAGTATAAATGAGGATCTCTTACTATAGTATGCGTGCTGTATGAATATTTTAAGATAGGAGAACTCTGAGAAAGGAATGAGAAGTTTGGAATCTTGAAAACAGGATGCGATAATACGATTGTTTAACCATTGGCTTCCCAATATGCGATGATATGTCAATATTGATGATATATGTCTTTTTTGTTCTTTATAGCTGAGTACGTAAAGTGCTGTCTGTGGATTTCGTAAGTATATTGATTCCCTTCAAGGTGAAAGAAGAATTGTGGTTTGTGGAATTTACGTGGCCCTGAAATATTATTGTGGTAGTCAAATACGAGCAGTTTTTCAGCAAATGGAGAATGGAACAGAAATATGGATCCTTTCTGTACTCTTGATTGATGTTGAGCCAAAGCCTAAAAAAATTATTCTGCGTTAATACTTGTCCTAGAAAAGCGACGTTTATGTGTTTTGCTGATGCTGTGAGCATTACAGCTTACTGTTTTCGCTGGTGCGGGATGCACTGCAGCCTATATGATGTGTACTGAGGAAATTTCCCTCTTAAAGGTAGAGGATGATTAAATAATTTTGATTATGGGAACGAAGGAAAGCTTGGTTTAAGGTAATAAGGATGAAGCAAAACATTTGTCATTTAAACTGCAGGAGGATTCGGATCTTTTGTGTCTGTTGTAAGTTCAATATGTTAAGATGATACTGTTTTACAGAATAGAGGTGACCACAATTTTGACATTCATGAGAAATGAATCCAGAATAACCACCACAGGCGAAATAACTGAATTGGAAGCGAAAGGTAACTTAAAGAAGGGACGAAATGGGTAAGAAAATGTAGTATAACCTGTATAATTAAAATATTTGTACCCTTCTCAGAGCCATCTGTGTGATTAATTCTTGTGATAACGTAATTTTAGATGAAATTTTCTTACTGTTTTATGTGTGAATATATGAGTATGATAAATGTATAATTGCGAGTCTCTTATCAGGTGTGTCAACTGGTATAAATGTTTTGGCGTGTAAATAACCATTGTTCTTTTTACTGTGTATGTTTAAGGAAAGTTTCTCCATATTTATCATGTGACAAGACGTATGCCGCGAGCGTCAAGAAGAGGACGAATTAGAACAATGTTGTAGTGGTATATACACGGTGTTGAAATAGCATTGAAGTAGCTTGTGGGCTTAACTAGTAGTGGAGTGAAGTAGAATTTTGAGTAATGCATGTTTATGGGTAGTTAGTTTGTAGAATAGACAACAGGTGTGCATGTGTGTGTGTAAATAACATGTGAACCCTATGCTGTCCTGACCTATACTTACACAAGGCATAATCCTATTCATTTTAGTGAATTAATAAGTAGCATTTGATTTATTGAAACGTAAGTGAACCACATTAGTGATGTGGATTTAAATATTATATTGTCAGTTCATTTAATTCTTATTTTTTTTACATTGTAATGTCATTTCATTTTTATTTTTTTACATTGTCAAGTCATTTAAATTTTATTTTATATTGTCGATTCATCTAATTTAAAAAAAAAAAAATTAAGTCTCACGTTTGTTCTTAAAAATTGTGAAAGACAATACTAAGTGGTATTATGTATGACATTGTGTAATCACATAACTACGATAAAAAAAAATTTCTGTGAATGCAGTTGAGAACGTGAAAGCGAACCGGCTAAACTCTTACGAGATAGCGGGAGCAGCGAGGAGGAGGACTAGTTGTAAACTGGCGGGTTTCCCAGCGGGGGACGCTGTCAACCGGGCCACTTCGGGAGCGCGGTTGACCACAAAAGAAGGGCATGTGGCAAACACTTTCCCTTGTACCTGGAGCTAATGGGCGGCCGCCCCGGGCGACCCTTCCTCGAGGCGATGACCTGAGATGGGCGAGCGGTCCACCGCGCGGAAATCCATCTGCTGGCAACGCACCACACGCACGCGACCGTGACGAGACGGCCGCGGAGAAACAACACAAGGGGCATGGAGCCTTTTGACACATACTGTCCAGAGAAACTGGCAGACTTCAACGACGCCTATCAACATCTCCTGACGGTACCCACTGTCAAGCGACAGTAAATCATGGTTCGATGTTCTCTGGTCGCTAAGGGTGGCACAAAAGAAGAGCCATTAAGTGTCATCCTTGCCCAGGAATATCAACCTGGCGTGTCAATCGAGGATACCGCACGAATTTGACAACACAAACATGGAACCAAATCGAGATGTACGTGACACAGACCACCAAGAGAAACTTCATGAGAGGGCAGAGACGGCGGGATTGCACGCAACAGATGGACAAAAATCCCTACTGACAGCTGCGACGACGCACCCCCTTCCCCTCCCCTTATACTGTGCCTCGGAACAGTGGAACTAGTGAGTGTATCAGTGAACAGTGATTATACGGTTCTTAGTTCAATGCATATACGTGTGTTTCTGTCACAGAAACTTTGACTCGTGTGTTTTGCAGGGATTCGATTTATTGGTGTTTACTAGACTGACTCTTGTATTTTGCAGGTGTTCTATTTATTAATTTTTTTTTAGACTTTGACTCTCGTATTTTGCAGGTGTTCTATTTATTAATTTTTTTTAGACTTTGACTCTCGTATTTTGCAGGTGTTCTATTTATTGTTTATTTTAGACTTTGACTCTTGTATTTTGCAGGTGTTTTATTTATTGGTGTTTTTTATTAGATATTGACTATTGTACTGTTTTATTGATCAATGTTTGTTCTTGTGTGATGTATTAGATTTGTGTTATTTTGTTTCGTAAATTCATTCATGTGGCATTGCTTCGTTTATCAGTCAGATTGCTATTCATTCTCATTGGACTGTGATCGATTAGCCTTTGCATGGGGCATATTTACAGTGAGGAACCCCTTAAGGGTAACAATCACATAATTAATTGTATTTTCAGTATAATGACACAGTGCTCATTGTTTGCTAACTAACTGAAATATAGTAGAGTGATTAAATTAATGCCACATAGTTATGTTAATTCTACAAATTATTAGTTTTATACGATATAGAATTTTTTTTGCGATAACCACTTTGTAAAACATGTTTTTTTTCTTATCAATTTTTGCTTTTGCGGATTGTGCATTGCAATGTTCTGCTTTATAATACTGATGTTATTTCATGTTCTTTTTTTAATTGCTGTAGGACCTTTGCTATTTTCATAAATTTTACTTGTTAATAAACAGTCATAAATTTTCCTGTGATCGGTTGGCTCTTGCAATGAGCAAATACTGGTGAACTCCATAAGGGTAACAACCAGAAATTGCTTTCATATTAATGACACAGGAACCATTGTTTTTACTTGCTGACCGAATTAGGTCTACAATATCTTTTAAATAGGTATCACAGATTGTTTTTTTTGTTTCCTCCTTGAAATTGGTAGATTCTAAAGATGTGTTGAAATTATTGTGTTTTAGCAAGTAGCTGGTGACCTTTTGCCTTTTCTTTACACTTTTGGTTTAAGTAGGGTGTGAGAAGCCTGCTTGGGAATGTCCTAGCATGGCCAGAAAATTCCCTGCACAGTCTTTTCCCGGAGCGTTGGGGTTATGAAAGGTCTCTGTTGGATTCCTTTCATGTTTGATTTCTTAAATCTGTTGTCATTTATGGAATAATTCCTCTTCAAAATTTACTGTGGCGTTTCTGACTATCTGGGAGGAGACTGAGTAGTGGAACGTGTTACTTTTACACGTAAACAAGAACGATCTGTCACACTACTACACTTTAAAACACAGTTTATATGTAATTCATGTCACACAGTCTCATACGGAACCTACATCCGCTTTCTTTTATATACTGTATATGATAAGATACTGTCATCTCCCTTCCCTTCTGTGTGAGAGGATGAATGATCAAATGTGTTTGTAGTTGCATGCTTGAGGGTAGCAGACAAGGCTGTCTGCTAGAGAACAGTAGGACCAACGTCGGAACAGGTAGCTACGCTTTCTTAAAGCAAAGAGGTTTCTATCCTTAGTATGGTTCTGTCCGTCCGTTGTCATGTTGGTATAGGAAGCTGCCCCTCTGGCCACTTCCGTTTGTCTTTGTGAGCCACCCTCAGGAAGCACGCTGGGCAGTAGGCGGTTGCAGTCTGGCGGTGGCGAGCGTCTGAAGTGGTAAGATCTCCGGCTAAGCGCGTGTCTGCTAAGTCCATAGGACAATGGATTTGTTAAGTTCAGCCTAACTGAAAATTTAATCATCTTTATTTCGGGTTTAGCTCTAAAATATCTAAGGTTATCTTAAATTGCAGCGTAGTGTAATTCTCGTGTGAAGTGCATATTAGTTTCCGGTTGTTGCTTTGTTACTACTTTGTGAGTAAAGTGGAACCACGTGTTGATCAGTAACTCTAACTAAGTTCATCAATCTTAAATGTGAATGCTTGTGTGATTATAACGTCTCGTCTTGACAATATTTTACAATATAACAACTTTTCTTTATGCTTTTCTTTATGTTCAACCCACGTGGAGTGTACTTTGCGAGACCAGTACCACGTGCTTATATAACTGTTTGACCCATCAGGTTAATAGTAAGACGTTAGTAACCAGTTCAAGGTTTTTCTTTTGTCAATTGCTTTTCGATCGAATTTATTTTAATTATCAAAATTACTGTGGAGTTATACGCTTTCTGTAAACCAAGTTGACCACGTGGAGCATGTGGTGTAATCATCAAAGTAGCCTTCAGCTATTCCTTTTGGGAAGATTTTACAAATAGTTAATATGAATTTAGTATACCAGTGTGTGGTAATTACATGACGGACAGGATTGTGTTACGAACGTAATTTCTTTGGGTGAAAACTGAATCTGTTGGTTGTGGTTAATTTCTCCTTGCTTATGTTTCAACGTTCTTTGGGTGTTGTTTTGTGAATGCAGGGTTGTATGCAGTCTCCCAATCTTGGCTCCATATTTGATGTGTTCCGTAAGATTAAAATCTCACATTTTTACAATCCTTAAACAAGGCACCAGCTCAGTTATAACTCACGTATAATATGCTGAAATTTCAATGAACAATTTTAAAATAAATTTCCAAATATAAACTGATTTCTTTCTTTTTATTTAAATTCTCCTTTTTATATATAGATATATTACCGGTTGTTGTATGACTGTAAAAGATTATAATCAATGTTAGTCTGTTTGGGAATTTGGTAAACTTAGGCTAGATACCTGATGAAACAGTTGCTTAGTAATACAAGATTAACCTCCCCAGACAGCTCACAGCTTTTAACCCGCTTTTATTCTACTATTAGCACCCGATTTCAGCATAGCAAATTCGTGTATCAATATTACAACTGCTATATTTATATATGATGATATCAAGGTAAATACATTGTTTGTTCTCTATTAATATCTTTCATTTGCTAACTATCCCTATCAGTAGTTAGTGCCTTCCATAGTTTGAATCTTTTATTTAGCTGGCAGTAGTGGCGCTCGCTGTATTGCAGTAGCTTGAGCAGCGAAGATTTTTGTGAGGTAAGTGATTTGTGAAAGGTATAGTTTAATGTTAGTCAGGGCCATTCTTTTGTAGGGAATTTTGAAAGTCAGATTGCGTTGCGCTAACAAAATATTGTGTGTCAGTTTAAGCACAGTCATGTACAATTTTTCAAAGGGGACGTTTCATAAGAGATCTTAGAACCCTTGGACTAGCCGATCAAAATACCATATCTCGGTCTAACATCAGAAAAAACAGGCGGATCTATAAGACCCAAAAACATCATTCCAGCGTATTTTACACTACTGGCCATTAAAATTGCTACACCAAAAAGAAATGCAGATGATAAATGGGTATTCATTGGACGAATATATTATACTAGAACTGACATGTGATTACACTTTCACGCAATTTGGGTGCATAGATCCTGAGAAATCAGTACCCAGAACAACCACCTCACGCCGTGATAACGGCCTTTATAAGCCTGCGCATTGAGTCAAACAGAGCTTGGATGGCTTGTACAGGCCCATGCAGCTTCAAAACGATACCACAGTTCATCAAGAGTAGTGACAAGCGTACTGTGACGAGCCAGTTGCTCGGCCACCATTGACCAGACGTTTTCAATTGGTGAGAGATCTGGAGAATGTGCTGGCCAGGGCAGCAGTCGAACATTTTCTGTATCCAGAAAGGCCCGTACAGGACCTGCAACATGCGGTCGTGCATTATCCTGCTGAAATGTAGGGTTTTGCAGGGATTGAATGAAGGGTAGAGCCACGGGTCATAGTACATCTGAAATGTAACGTCCACTGTTCAAAGTGCCGTCAGTGCGAACAAGAGGTGACCGAGACGTGTAACCAATGGCACCCCATACCATCACGCCGGGTGATACGCCAGTATGGCGACGACCAATACATGCTTCCAATGTACGTTCACCGCGATGTCGCCAAACACGGATGCGACCATCGTGATTCTGTAAACAGAACGTGGATTCATCCGAAAAAATGACGTTTTGCCATTCGTGCACCCAGGTTCGTCGTTGAGTACACTATCACAGGCGATCCTGTCTGTTCAAATGGTTCAAATGGCTCGGAGCACTATGGGACTCAACATCTTAGGTCATAAGTCCCCTAGAACTTAGAACTACTTAAACCTAACTAACCTAAGGACATCACACACACCCATGCCCGAGGCAGGATTCGAACCTGCGACAGTAGCAGTCCCGTGGTTCCGGACTGCAGCGCCAGAACCGCTGGACCACCGCGGCCGGCGATCCTGTCTGTGATGCAGCGTCAAGCGTAACCGCAGCCATGGTATCGGAGCTGATAGTCCATGCCGCTGCAAACGTCGTCGAACTGTTCGTGCAGATGGTTGTTGTCTTACAAACGTCCCCATCTGTTGACTCAGGTATCGAGACGTGGCTGCGCGACCTGTTACGCCATGCGGATAAAATGCCTGTCATCTCGACTGCTAGTGATACGAGGCCGTTGGGATCCAGCACGGCGTTCCGTATTACCCTCCTGAACCCACCGATTCCATATTCTGCTGTCATTGGATCTCGACGAACGCTTGCAGCAATGTCGCGATACGATAAACCGCAATCGCGATAGGCTACAATCCGATCTTTATCAAAGTCAGAAACGTGATGGTACGCATTTCTCTTCCTTACACGAGGCATCACAACAACGTTTCACTACGCAATGCCGGTCAACTGCTGTTTGTGTATGGGAAATTGGTTGGAAACTTTCCTCATGTTAGCACATTGTAGGTGTCGCCACCGGCGCCAACCTTGTGTGAATGCTCTGAAAAGCTTATCATTTGGATATCACAGGAACTTCTTCCTGTCGGCTAAATTTCGCGTCTGTAGCACGTCATCACCCTCATGTAGCAATTTTAATGGCCAGTAGTGTACTTCTTCGGATATAGGTAGCGAACTTAGCATAAGGGAAAAGCTATGATAAATAAAATATAATGAAGCGCGTGTGTAGTGCATTACATGCAATGATTTCCCTATGAATTATGTTGGGCAAACTGGTAGGTCATTTCTAAATAGATTTCAGGAACATCTTAATTTAAACAGTCCCCTATCTGCATTAACATACAGGAAGAGGGGCACAGCATCACAAGCCGTTCGGGATATTTAAAAATACTTCGCAAAATAGAAAAATGTCATACTTTGAATATATTAGATGAAGTTGAAGTTCTTGGACGCCAAAATGAGATTACAGAGTTCACGTTGAATATCTGATTAGAATTAAAGCCCCACAACATTCTAGGTAATTTCGATTATTTATTCGATTAGGTATTAACACGAAATAAAATTCAGTATTATCCTCGCTTGTAAAGGGAGCGACCAAGTGCTGCTAATCATGACTACACGCTGTCACACTGCCCACGTAGATAGTTTCCATTCCGCCAGCCCTTCAGCCCGTCTCAGCTGCTTGTGCGGACGGCTTCTACTGTTCCCAATACCGGGTTTTCCAGCTGTCGCACCGGGAACAAGGGTCCACCTCATACCATTCCATACAGTAATTTACGAGTACACTGTGGCCCAACTACCCATGTTGGTTGTTGTGGACTGGCAGGACGGCCAATCCACAGTGACCGGTAGTCGAAAGGCACGCGTTTAAGTTCACGCAGGCTGGCGTGAGGTCTGGAACAGGTAAAGGAAGTTATAGTAGCAAAGACCGTACGTAGCTGCGGGAATACTTAACTTTAATCCATAATTGGTGAACATCGGTCTGACGGTACATGCATCACAAGATAAATAGTAAATGATAATGGCGCCTTGCTAGGTCGTAGCAAATGACGTAGCTGAAGGCTATGCTAACTGTCGGCAAATGAGAGCGTAATTTGTCAGTGAACCATCGCTAGCAAAGTCGGCTGTACAACTGGGGCGAGTGCTAGGAAGTCTCTCTAGACCTGCCGTGTGGCGGCGCTCGATCTGCAATCACTGACAGTGGCGACACGCGGGTCCGACGTATACTAACGGACCGCGGCCGATTTAAAGGCTACCACCTAGCAAGTGTGGTGTCTGGCGGTGACACCACGTTGGTAGTAACAATTTTTTATTGCCAGTCCGGCCTCTGAAAATTTTTTTAAGAAATTTTAATGTTTTCTCACTATAAAGTACTTTTTGTTCTTTTAGAGACAGACAAATTTTAAAACGTGGCTTTATAAGTGCATGATTCACCCATCAACGATCTACGAAATTAGTGGATCACGTCTTTGTCTCGTTCGCCAATGAAATGTAGACAATAGTCACTGAATAATACAGTATATCTTGACTAGGAGCGATCATCAACATTGGCGGCCGAAGACGTCCTGGATAAGAAGTCACCCTCACTCTGTCAAAGAGGGCGGAGGATCGGACTCTCTGGCCCTTGAGGTGGGAAACCTCCGATAAAAGCAGAAGAATCAGCAGCGATCAATGGCTTGGGGATGCAGAAGGCAATGGAAATCACTGCATGAAAGACACATACTGTGTATCCACAGGATATGTGGCTTGTAGCTGAAAAAGTGTCCTGATTATCTTAACACTGGCAAAAGATTCCGGATTAGTCTGGGATGGGACTGCCAAGGGGGAGGTGACCATGAGAAAAAGATTGAGTAAAGAAATGGTATTGTTCTACGAGTCGGGGCATGGAATGATAGAGGTTTGCACGTGGTAGGGAAGATAGAAAATTTGAAAAGGGAAATTCTAAGGCTCATTCTAGATGTAGTGGGGGGTCAGTGAAGTGAAATGGAAAGAAGTCAAGGATTTCTGGTCAGAAGCGTATCGGATAATATCAATAGAAGCAGAAAATGGTATAACGAGAATAGGATTCGTTATTTGTAGCAAACTAACACCAACACCGACACCAATAGTTCAGGTGTATATGTCGATGTCGCTAGCCCAACATCACGAGATAGAGGAGGTGTGTACTGTTATTGAACGGGTAATTCAGTACGTAAAGGGAAATTAATATCTAATAGTCTATGGGTATTGGAATGCGGTTGTAGGGGAGGGAGTAGAAAAGAGCGTTGTGCGAGAATATGAGCTTCGAACTAGGAATAATAGAGGAGAACGAATAATTGAGTTATGCAATAAACGTCAGCTAGTAACAGCGAACACTCTGCTTAAGACTCACAAGAGGAGGAGGTACACTTGAAAAGGTCCGGGAAATACGGGGAGATTTCAGTTACATTACATCATGGTCAGGATGAGATTCCGAAATCAGATACTGGGTTGTAAGGCGTACCCAGGAGCAGATACGAACTCAGATCACAGTTTACTAGTGATCAACAGTAGGCTGAAGTTTAACAGATTAGTCAGGAAAAGTCAGTGTGCACAGAAGTATAATACCAGGGAATGAGGAAATTTGCTTGAAGTTCTCTGAGGCTATAGATATTCCGAAACGGAATAGCTCTGTAATCAGTCCAATTGAAGAGGAAATCACTAAAGAGAGCAATTACTGACGTTGGGAAGAAAAACTTAGGCGTAAATAAGATAACTGCAAAGAAACCATGGGCAGTAGAAGAAACACCACAGTTCATCGATGAAAGACGGAAGCACAAAAATGTTCAGCGAAATTCAGGAATGCAGAAGTACAAGCCATTTAGCAATGAAATGAATAGGAAGATCAGGGAGGCTAAGACGAAAATCCTGCAGGAAAATGAAAATAAATCGAAAAAGAAATTATTATGATAAGGACTGATTCAGCATACAGAAAAGTCAAAACAGTCTTCGGTGAAGTTAAAAGCAAGGGTGATAACGTAAAGAGCGCAACGTGAATTCCACTGTTAAATGCTGAGGAGAGAGCCGATAGCTGGAAACAATACAATGAAGACCTTTATGAGGGGTAAGACTCTGCCTAATGACGTGATAGGAGAAGAATCAGTTGTCGATATACAAGAGATAGGGGATTCGGCATTAGAATCAGAATTTAAAAGAGTTTTGGAAGACCTAAGATCAAAGAAGGCCGAAGCGATAGATAGCATTCCATCAGAATTTCTAAAATCATTAAGGAAAGTGGCAACAAAACGACTATTCACTTTGGTATGTAGAATGTATGAGTCTGGCGGTATATCATCTGACTTTCGGAAAAACATCATCCACACAATTTCGAAGATTGTAAGAGCCGACAAGTGCGAGAGTTATCGCACAGTCAGCTTAACAGTTCATGCATCCAAGTTGCTGACACGAATTATGTACAAAAGAAAGGAAAAGAATTGAGGATCTGTTAGGTTTCGATCAGTTTGGCATTAGAAAACGTAAAGGCACCAGAGACGCAATTCTGATGTTGTGGTTGATAATGGAAGCAAGGCTGAAGAAATGGAAAAATGAGCGTATGGCGGCGTCAGTGGCCGGGAGTTCCCAGTCGGGAAGTTGGGCCGCCGAGTTCAGATCTTATTGAGTGTGACGCCACATTGGGCAACCTAAGCGTCGACAACGGGGATGAAATGATGATCAGGACAGCACGACACCCAGTCCCTGAGGGGAAACAATCTCCCACCCCAGCCGGGAACCGAACCCGGGCTCCCGTGCGTGACAGTCCAACGCGCTGACCGTTGTTTTTTTTTTTTTTTAACACGCCTCTTCTCAACGACAAAAGAAGTATGCCCCTTCTGTTGCCTTTGTTTGCAACATGGCTTGAATAAAAATAAATGTAAATTCCATTGAGAAGGCAGTCACATAATTGTTATGGAAATGTAACTGCAGCTATAAATTTCGTTCTCAGTGCGTGGAAAAACGGAAAGAAGCAAACTCATTATTGCTGATAAGTAAAATTTTCTTCTTCAGAAGATAATGAAGTAAATTAGGTTTCTTCTGCTTGATTTTACACATAATTAACAGAAATGTGTCTTCCTGTGAAAAGAAAAGGAAAGAAAGATAGAAACTAATTATAGGGTATATACCAGTTTCATCACTGTGCTTCCCGCAAAACAAAGTAATAGATTACCGTTCAGCTAATGGGGCGGACAAGGCTGAAGAAAAATCAAGACACTTATCGACCTGGATAAAGCAATCGAGAATGTAAAATGGTGCAAGATGTTCGAAATTCTAAGAAAAATATGGGTAAGCTTCAGGGAAAGACAGGTAATATACAATAAGTACAAAAACTAAGAGGGAACAATAAGAGTGGAAGACCAAGAACAATGTGCTCAGATTAAAAGGGTGTAAGACAGGAATGTAGTCTTTCGCCTCTAGTGTCAAATTTATGCATCGAAGAAGCAATTATGGAAATAAAAGAAAGGTTCAAGAGTAGAATTAAAAATTCATGGTGAAAGGATATCGATGATAAGATTCGCTGAGGACATTGCTCTCCTTAGTGAAAGCGAAGAAGAATTACAGGGTCTGCTGACAAGGGAACCTCCCATCGCACCCCCCCACCCCTCAGATTTATTTATAAGTTGGCACAGTGGATAGGCCTTGAAAAACTGAACACAGATCAATCGAGAAAACAGGAAGAAGTTGTGTGGAACTATGAAAAAAATAAGCAAAATATACAAACTGAGTCGTCCATGCGAAGATAGGCAACATCAAGTATACTGTGAGCGCAGGAGCGCCGTGGTCTCGTGGTTAGCATAAGCAGCTGCGAAACGACAGGTCCTTGTTTCAAGTCTTCCTCGAGTGAGAAGTTTACTTTCCTTATTTTCGAAACTCTGTTCACTGTAATAAGTTTAGTGTCTGTGCGATTAGTAGACGAAAGGACGTGCCTCTCCAATGGGAACCGAAAACATTTGGTCGCAAGGTCATAGGTCAAACGATTCCTCCACAAGAAAACACGTCTCATACATTCTATACGACACTGCGTCACATGACACGAATATGTTGTGGACCCACCTAACTTCAACACTTGGCGAATGGGTAAAAAGATTCTTCTACCTTGCCCGACTTAGGTTTTCTTGTGGATGTGATAATCACTCCCAAAAAAGTGATGAATCCACAAGAGTTTGTCACAAAAACTGCAACAAATGAATGCAACAGTTTCACAGTCGCACAGTTTTCCCAGTGCTCTGTCAAAACATATGTTTTGTTTCGATGTTTGTTTAGGTGTAGCGTTATCTCGCATCGGACGGAAGGACGGACAGATAATAATTGTCTGAAAAAAAATTAAACTTTTCACTCGAGGGAAGACTTGAACCAAGGACCTGTCGTTTCGCAGCTGCTCACGCTAACCACGGGACCACGGCGCTCCTGCGCTCACAGTACACTTGATGTTGCATATCTTCGCATGGACTGCTCAGTTTGTATATTTTGCTTATTTGTTTCATATTTCCATACAACTTCTTCCTGTTTTCTCGATTGATCTGTGTTCAGTTTTTCAAGGCCTATCCACTGTGCCAACTTATATCTTAATCTGAGGGGGGAGCGACGGGGAGGTTTCCTTTAGAGTAGAATGAACTGTCTAAAGAGTAAAGAAAATGGACTGAGAGTAAATCTAAAAAAGACGAAAGTAGTGAGAAGTAGCAGAAATGGGAACAAATAGAAATTTAACATTAGGATTAGTGATCACGAAGCAGATGAAGTTGTGGAATTTTGCTACCTAGGCAGCAAATGACACATGAGGGGCGGAGCAAGAAGGACATCAAAAGCAGACTAACACTGGCAAAAAGGGCATTCCTGGTCAAGAGAAGTCTGCTAGTATCAAACACAGGCCTTAATTTAAGGAAGAAATTTCTGAGAAAGTACGTCTGGAGCACAGCGTTGTATGGTCGTGAGACAGGTACTGTGGGTAAAGGAGAGAATCGAAGCATTTGAGATGTGTTGTTAGAGAAGAATGTTGAAAATTTGCTGGGATGATATCATAATAAATGTGGATGTTCCCCAGGGAATCAGCGAGGAAAGGAATATATGGAAAACACTGATAAGAACAAGGGACAGGATGATAGGACATTCGTTAAGACTTGAGGGAATAACTTCCATGCTACTAGAGGAAGTTGCAGAGGGTAAAAGCTGTAGACGAAAACAGAGATTGGAGTACACCTAACAAATAATTGAGCACGTAGGTTGTGCTCCTCTAACATGAAGAGGTTGGCACAGGAGAGGAATTCGTAGAGGGTCGCATCAAACCACTCAGAAGACTGACGACTTAAAAAAAAAAAAATAAAAAAAACTATTGCTCTTCACCATGTAGTTTGCACCTGATTATATGGATCCTTTAGTTAAAGTTGTAACGAAAGTTTTCGTTTTCAGAATTAATTAATGGTATGGGGCATTTTGCGAAATTTCAAATTATTACAAAATTCGATTAAACGGTTTTCTAAAACATTAAATACATTTCAACTTTTGTATGAGAAAAAATTTTTTTTCATCATTGTTTCGAAGATAATCATTGCAAACCAACATACCAAATTACGTTTCGGGGTGTTTTTTAGCGCTTAACAGTGAAAATGGGCACAAACAAAAAAGTAATTACTGCGTTATTTTGCCCCTCTACACACCCGCCAGTTTTCATCAAGCTCACTTATTGACACTTGGGAATGTTCGCTTGTAAGTTACGGTTCCGGCGGACGCTATGGAAACGTGCGGCGCTCGCTTCACCAGCCACGATCCTCTCGTCACGGCATGCGGTGCTACATGCTCGGGCCGACCTCTTCCTCCGATCACGTGTCCGCAGAAACATCGAGCAAGTATCAGTCCGCCAAGCCCGTGACCAAGTGGCCGTCCGGTCTCAGAGCGAGCAGTTCCAGTTGCACTACCAGTCAAGCAGGATCACCACAGCAACTCTGCAGTGAGGTACCAGCAGCCGCCTCAAAGCCATCGCCTCCGCCGACTTCGGCCTCAAACGGACACTGTGCTGCTGGGAACGTATTCGAGAGCTGACTTTGATTTCGTGATGGTACCAAGTAACTGTCGAGATGGATCAGTGATAGAGTTTTACAGTGATTTTCAGAGCAGGTGTCTGAGCGGGTAGTCTTCCTCAGGTCGACAAGTGGGTGCTGTGGACATTTTTGGTGGCTACCTCTGCCGTGGGTGATAGCGAGGCACAGTTACCTCTCGTACGGTAGAAGCACACGCTGCTGGTGAGACTGGATAAAAACAGATGTGTTTTCTGTCAGCCTGTGAAAGGGGGACTCTGAATTTAATTAGTGTGCGATGTTTATATTTCACTATCTTTATTTCAGCATATTTATATTAGGGGGAGATCATGCTAATTATCGTAGAACTAATTTAGGGTATGGATTTACCACCATTTTTGTGTTTTAAAAGAAAGTATTTTGCCTGTGAATGTGTTGCCTACCATGTGGCGTTCAGCACAAAGAAATTCTCCAGTACAGTTAGTAAAGTCAAACTGCTTCAAATGTGTGAAGTAAATTCACAGAGCACAATTGTGTGAAATCCAGAATTGAATTTTATACTTAGTTAAAAGCTGGTGGGTTTGGTCAGCTAGGACCCCACATTATCTTTGATAGAAGCCGAGTTCTCTGTCCCATTACTTAAGTCTAAATGCTTGCACCTTCAGTGATTATGCAATATATGTGCAGATTTCGAAATATAAATCGATTTCTCTTGGAGAAGAGACTGGGTTTCTTTGTATTCGTGTCGGAGTGTTTAACCATGTGCCACTCAGACCGTACTGAAATTCATTGTTATTGGATAGGTCTAAAATTGCAGAAAAGAATTAATACCTAAATGGGAGGATTATTTTTCCTCATTTTGAGGTTGTGTAATTTGAAGGATTTATCCCAGTATCGTACTTGTTCTGTATAGATCTAAGATTTCTCTGTCTAGTATGCAATGGGTCTCGTAGTGGTTATCTGTAGTAAAGAATTACTTTCATATCTGTCTCCTTGATGAGTGTGTGTTTACTAGATTCCTGTCCTAAACAAGCAATTGAAATATACGTGACGTAAATAGACGTAGCAACTAAAATTTTGATTTAAATGTCAAACTAATATAAGCTGAGTGTGAATTAATTGATGACAATTTCATTGATACAAACATCATTAACACAATAACTTATTGAGTATCTTGCATCGATATTGGAAACAAAGTTAATGGTATTTAAAGAAAAATACAATGGTTATTAGTTTTATTAATAGCGTATGTATCTTGAGCAGATAATAGAGAAATAATTTTGCAATTTATGAAAGGAGAGCGCAACTTTTAGTCCGCAAGTTGTTTATAATTCCCATACGTTAATATTCACAAGTAAGATGATGGCTGTGTCAGTACTTGGTAGGAGCGTGCGTCTGACCACAGTCTTCTAGTAGGAGAGCTGTCGAAACGCCCGCTCCTGTTACATAATACTGATGCAGCCATCGGCTAAAGACTATGACACAAGAGAATGACGTAAGACTCAAAACTGGTTTAGACAGAAAACATGTCTGAGCATTTACTGGTAACCTCTGTAATCAAATGTAGTGAGCTCACTGATGGTCTCTGTCAACAACATGGGAAATGTGAACAAATGTAACAAAGTCCTAAGCAAACGATGTATCGTCTCTTGTCATAGCGGTATTAATTACAGAGATACCGATACCAACTTCGCCTTTGTTTTCTCAAATAAAACAATAGCAGTTTCTGCAACTAGACTCATGGGCCTTAGAGATGATTTTCACTCGCCAAGAATCAGAAAGATAGCTTCGAAAAAAAAATCAGTAATTTGAACTAACGATTTATCTGCAGAAATCAAACTGATTGCTGTCTTCCGTGGATGTTCCTGATTCCACACTCAAGTAAAGAACACGTCACGTTGGACAGGAAAGGGAAAAACATCGCCGTGATACTTGTATAACAGGAGAAGAGAGAAATGCATGCAGATTCCTGTTGTATCTGTGTCGTTCACATATATCGACTACTGACTGCTGTGAAACAAAAATGTATTTCATTAAAGAAGAGAAATGAGACATTCCATTTCTTTACAGATAATATAGAAGGAGCACGAAGAAAATAGTCTAGCTGTATCTACAAACGTATCCTGTCAGAGAGTATCCAACAAGTCAACAAGAATTACAATTTATTAAAAAAATTTAAAAAAAAGATGTCCTGCAAGTTGTTGCTCAGAATCCATATGTCAGCACCGGATAAATTGTGAGTGTCTCTGGAATTAGTCACCCTAGCGTTTCTCGCATTTTGTGTGCAAGCAGCTCCTATTCCTACCATAAGTCACTTCACTACCAAATTAACCAGCGGGATTGCACAGAATGCATCGAATTGAGGTGTCATGTTCTGATGCGACATCAGAACAGAAAGTTCTTTCTGCAAATAATTTTTCCTGATGAAACAACCTTCACCCTAAATTATCTAAAACAGACTGTAAGAAATATCCGTTAGTAAATCGCAAAGAAGCAGCTATGGCTGAATTTGGTCAGAGGCTGTGGAGTGTAAAGTTTTGGTGCGGTGTTATTGGAGACTACGTGATTGATCCTTCCTTTGTTGAACAAATCGTAACAGGTAACACGTACTCGCAATTTCTTACCGAAGTGGACATGTTACGTGTGTGATATCAGCACGATGGGTGCCCAGCTAACTGTTAGATAGTAGCTAATAAAGCGCTCACCCAACTCCTTCTTTTTCTCTAGAATAAGGTCAAAGATGAAATCCGTGCCATGACAAAGAGAATTTATTGGACGTCGATTTGCAGCCTGGCGTCGGTTCTCAGCGGGACTCATCAGCAGAAGCAGCATTCTCCATGAAGATGGTGACCAGCTGGACCGCCGAAATATCGAGTCAACTTGATTTTAGGATCCGGCAGCAAACCCGAAGAGACTTTTAAGACTTATTACGCTGGGAAAGCCTACGAAGTCACAGAATCTAAAGTATCTCATAACTGAAGCGTGTACAACGATATCGAAGGAAGCTTTGGTTCGTTCAGGAAACATTGCGATTGCAAATGTGTTTTACATCAGACCATGGGCATTACGAAATCGAATTTTATGGACCCGTTTATGTCCACCTTCTCTTGCGATTTCCTTTTTGTCGCTGCTACTAGCGATATAATTTTTGCAATATTTAGTGCGTATTACAAAACTAAATTCGTGTTAATTTTTTTGATGATGTAAATTCTCATCACCTTAGTCAAAATGTCTTTGAGGGGATCTGACGCCATCTCGTCACACACTCCTCTTCGTAGCCAGGTTTTCTTTATTCTCAACTTCTCATGGCGCGTTTCGGGTTACTACATTATCTGATCTTTAGCATCAGTACACTGTGTGTTGTCACTTAGAATCATACTATTAAAACGTCAGTGCTCAAAAGTTCTTAACTAACGATATTCATATATAAATTTCTTGATTTGTTAACCCATTCAATTTGTGACGTTTATCTTTCTCTTTGAAGACTGTGAGAGAAACAAGAGCCAGCCGGAGTGGCCGTGCGGTTCTAGGCGCTACAGTTGGAGCCGGGCGACCGCTACGGTCGCAGGTTCTAATCCTGCATCGGGCATGGATGTGTGTCATATCCCTAGGTTAGTTAGGTTTAATTAGTTCTAAGTTCTAGGCGACTGATGACCTCATAAGTTAAGTCGCATAGTGCTCAGAGCCATTTTAACCATTTTTTAGAGAAACAAGACCATGTGCGTGTATGTTGTCCTTCGCGTAAGTTAGTTTAAGTTAGATTAAATCGTGTGTAAGTCTAGAGACCGATGATCTCGGCAGTCTGGTCCCATAGAAACGTACCATAAATTTCCAAATTTCAGTACGTCCTGTGGACACATTACAGTAGAAATAAAGAAGATTGTGAAATCGAGTTTAGATGATCATATTCGATCACTGGTTCTTGCATTTCTAGCAGCAGTGGAATATATTTGCCGCACACACGCAGTTGGGTAGGTTCAAATTAAATCTGATGTGTACCAAGACACAATAACGCTTTCCCTGACGTTAAAATAGCTCCACTTGGATTTTATACAGCTAGAGTGTCGGACGCAGCTGAATCTGTTACCAACCTGAACCATCCTACCTCCCTTGTCCCCCTCCCCTCCCAAAAAAAATTCTAACGGTTTATTTCAGAGTGCTGTTACAATATCCTACTCACAGTTTACATTCAGATATCCCAAGGAGGATTCAATTAGTTTCGGTTTTGATTAATGTTCCTTGTTTCATGCAGAAAATCTCGGCCAATATTCAGTGAAAGGTTAAGGTGTGCCATTAAATCTACGTCGAGGTCAGTAGTAACTGAACTCCGATTATAAAAATCTGGCACACAGTTCGAGAGAAGCACTCCAGCATTCGCCTTAAGTAAACACTTTCAGAATGCGAGTGCTGTGTACTAACTTGTGAAACACATTGCACGTTATGTGAATGGTTGATGCATGTGTCGAAATTCAACGCCATAAGAATGTGGAGATCGAGACTGTGGTTTATCGTTCCGCGCCTTGGTCTGGATTTCACGATGAATACACGAATACAGAATCGATGGGTTCAGTAAGCTCGTAAAGTGGTCATGACATTTTCCTTTTTGTTAAGTTATCGATGTGCATATCAGAGTGAGAGCAAATTACGTTAGCGTTAAACAATCTTTGATCTCGTCGCTGCACAGTCTTCGTCTTTGCGCATTCTGATACATTCTTAGTTGAAGTGTGGTAGGTGATGGACATATTTAGTAGTGGGGTGTGGACTAATGATTGTATCAGTTAGATGAAGGCAGATGGTCGTACAGGACAGCAAGGATCAATATAACGTATGCATTGGTGTTGCATAACTTTTTTTTTTCTATTCTTGAAGAGAAGAAGCTTGAGGTGAGACTGCAGCACTGCGCACCTAATTTGTAGAAATGATTATTGTTTGTTCGCTTTCTCAGATTGAGAGATAGGCCACCCCACTACCCTGAATCCTACATTAAGATTTCAACTGTTTAAAAAAAGTTTGTTTTTTTATAGAAATTTTTCGTTTCCATACTTCCCTTTTTAAATAATTGTTCGCTTTGTTAAGCATAGTATTGTTCGGGTCAATGTTATGTGTGAACACGCAAAATTTTACTATCATTTTAATACATACTTCATTCTAAAATCGTTGTTTTGGAGTACACTCCTGGAAATTGAAATAAGAACACCGTGAATTCATTGTCCCAGGAAGGGGAA
Source organism: Schistocerca serialis cubense (assembly GCF_023864345.2). NCBI lineage: Eukaryota > Metazoa > Arthropoda > Insecta > Orthoptera > Acrididae > Schistocerca > Schistocerca serialis. The sequence continues at coordinate 44,836,071 of NC_064644.1, forward strand.
ACTTTATTGACACATTCCTGGGGTCAGATACATCACATGATCACACTGACAGAACCACAGGCACATAGACACAGGCAACAGAGCATGCACAATGTCGGCACTAGTACAGTGTATATACACCTTTCGCAGCAATGCAGGCTGCTATTCTCCCATGGAGACGATCGTAGATATGCTGGATGTAGTCCTGTGGAACGGCTTGCCATGCCATTTCCACCTGGTGCCTCAGTTGGACCAGCGTTCGTGCTGGACGTGCAGACCGCGTGAGACGACGCTTCATCCAGTCCCAAACATGCTCAATGGGGGACAGATCCGGAGATCTTGCTGGCCAGGGTAGTTGACTTACACCTTCTAGAGCACGTTGGGTGGCACGGGATACATGCGGACGTGCATTGTCCTGTTGGAACAGCAAGTTCCCTTGCCGGTCTAGGAATGGTAGAACGATGGGTTCGATGACGGTTTGGATGTACCGTGCACTATTCAGTGTCCCCTCGACGATCACCAGTGGTGTACGGCCAGTGTAGGAGATCGCTCCCCACACCATGATGCCGGGTGTTGGCCCTGAGTGCCTCGTTCGTATGCAGTCCTGATTGTGGCGCTCACCTGCACGGCGCCAAACACGCATATGACCATCATTGGCACCAAGGCAGAAGCGACTCTCATCGCTGAAGACGACACGTCTCCATTCGTCCCTCCATTCACGCCTGTCGCGACACCACTGGAGGCGGGCTGCACGATGTTGGGGCGCGAGCGGAAGACGGCCTAACGGTGTGCGGGACCGTAGCCAAGCTTCATGGAGACGGTTGCGAATGGTCCTCGCCCATACCCCAGGAGCAACAGTGTCCCTAATTTGCTGGGAAGTGGCGGTGTGGTCCCCTACGGCACTGCGTAGGATCCTACGGTCTTGGCGTGCATCCGTGCGTCGCTGCGGTCCGGTCCCTGGTCGACGGGCACGTGCACCTTCCGCCGACCACTGGCGACAACATCGATGTACTGTGGAGACCTCACGCCCCACGTGTTGAGCAATTCGGCGGTACGTCCACCCGGCCTCCCGCATGCCCACTATACGCCCTCGCTCAAAGTCCGTCAACTGCACATACGGTTCACGTCCACGCTGTCGCGGCATGCTACCAGTGTTAAAGACTGCGATGGAGCTCCGTATGCCACGGCAAACTGGCTGACACTGACGGCGGCGGTGCACAAATGCTGCGCAGCTAGCGCCATTCGACGGCCAACACCGCGGTTCCTGGTGTGTCCGCTGTGCCGTGCGTGTGATCATTGCTTGTACAGCCCTCTCGCAGTGTCCGGAGCAAGTATGGTGGGTCTGACACACCGGTGTCAATGTGTTATTTTTTCCATTTCCAGGAGTGTATAATTTTGGAATAGTTACTATCCCCACCCTATTGTTTATCATTACACATTCCCACATTGCATCATGTAGTACGCAACCGTTTGAACATTCACTTAGTAATAGAAATCTGGTTCAGCCAGTGCCTGCTTGCTGTTTGCTGTTGTATTTCGAGAAATCTGCAACAACGTTGTCAGAACGCGAGGTAAGTGGAAAGTTTGATTAGGGCCAGATAACCGTTTTACTTCAGTTGCGCATTTAATATAAAGACAAGCTGCATTGAGATCAGGTACAGTTAAGTTCAGATTAGGATCTGTTTAGTCAAAGATTAGCATACGAGTGTAAGCTGGATAACAGTCTGTGAATACATAGTTTTAGTAGTATGCAGATTTTTATAGTGTGTGAGGCAAACTTGGGCTAAATTTCACACATAAACAAATATAGTTGGGAGGTTACGGGGATATAATTAACGCAAGTCAACGACCCACAATTGCAACAATCACTAGAATCTAGAACTAATAGGATATTATGGAAATTGTGGAGAGAGGCGGAGAATAAGCGGGAGAAGTGAGGGGATTAAAGGTAGTGTGGGTGCGATGAGGGAAAATTGTGTGCACGTAAAATTGAGTGACTGAGGCAGCACAGAATGGCGTAACCGTAGCTTTCATCCAAGCTCGGTTCGGCGGGATGCCCAGTCGGGGTACAGTCGTTGTTGGTGCCACAGGTGGCAGTTGTTGTTGTTGTGGTCTTCAGTCCAGAGACTGGTTTGATGCAGCTCTCCATGCTACTCTATCCTGTGCAAGCCTCTTCACCTCCCAGAACCTACTGCAGCCTACATCCTTCTGAATCTGCTTAGTGTATTAATCTCTTAGTCTCCCTCTACGATTTTTACCCTCCACACTGCCCTCCAATACTAAATTGGTGATCCCTCGATGTCTCAGAACATGTCCTACCAGCCGATCCTTTCTTCTAGTCAAGTTGCGCCACAAGCTCCTCTTCTCCCCAATTCTATTCAATACCTCCTCATTAGTTATGTGATCTACCCATCTAATCTTCAGCATTCTTCTGTAGCACCACATTTCGAGAGCTTCTATTCACTTCTTGTCCAAACTATTTATCGTCCACGTTTCACTTCCATACATTGCTATACCCCATACAAATACTTTCAGAAACGACTTCCTGACATTTAAATCTATACTCGATGTTAACAAATTTTTATTCTTCAGAAACGCTTTCCTTGCCATTGCCATTCTACATTTTATATCCTCTCTACTTCGACCATCATCAGTTATTTTGTTCCCCAAATAGCAAAACTCCTTTACTACTTTAAGCGGCTCATTTCCTAATCTAATTCCCTCAGCATCACTCGACTTAACTCAACTACATTCCATTATCCTCGTTTTGCTTTGCTGATTTCATCTTATACCCTCCTTTCAAGACACTGTCCATTCCGTTCAACTGCTCTTCCAAGTCCTTTGCTGTCTCTGACCGAATTACAATGTCATCGGCGAACCTCAAAGTTTTTATTTCTTCTCCATGGATTTTAATACCTACTCCGAACTTTTCTTTTGTTTCCTTTATTGCTTGCTCAATATACAGAGTGAATAACATCGGGGATAGGCTACAACCCTGTCTCACTCCCTTCCCAACCACTGCTTCCCTTTCATACTCCTCTACTCTTATAACTGCCATCTGCTTTCTGTACAAATTGTAAATAGCCTTTCGATCTCTGTATTTTACCCCTGCCACCTTCAGAATTTGAAAGAGAGTATTCCAATCAACATTGTCAAAAGCTTTCTCTAAGTCTACAAATGCTAGAAACGTAGGTTTGCCTTTTCTTAATCTAGCTTCTAAGATAAGTCGTAGGGTCAGTATTGCCTCACGTGTTCCAACATTTCTACGGAATCCAAACTGATCTTCCCCGAGGTCCACTTCTATCAGTTTTTCCATTCGTCTGTAAAGAATTCGCGTTAGTATTTTGCAGCTGAGACTTATTTAACTGATAGTTCGGTAATTTTCACATCTGCGAGCACCTTCTTTCTTTGTGATTGGAATTTTTATATTCTTCTTGAAGTCTGAGGGTATTTCGCCTGTCTCATACATCTTGCTCACCAGATGGTAGAGTTTTGTCAGGACTGGGTCTCCCAAGGCTGTCAGTAGTTCTAATGGAATGTTGTCTACTCCGGGGGCCTTGTTTCGTCTCAGGTCTTTCAGTGCTCTGTCAAACTCTTGACGCAGCATCATATCTCCCATTTCATCTTCATCTACATCCTCTTCCATTTCCATAATATTGCCCTGAAGTACATCGCCCTTGTATAGACACTCTATATACTCTTTCCACCTTTCTGATTTCCCTTCTCTGCTTAGAACTGGGTTTTCATCAAAGCTCTTGATATTCATGCAAGTGGTTCTCCTTTCTCCGAAGGTCTCTTTAATTTTCCTGTGGGCAGTACCTATCTTACCTCTAGTGAGATAAGCCTCTACATCCTTACATTTGTCCTCTAGCCATCCCTGCTTAGCCATTTTGCACTTCCTGTTGATCTCATTTGTGAGACATTTGTATTCCTTTTTGTCTGCTTCATTTACTGCATTTTTATATTTTCTCCTTTCATCAATTGAATTCAATATTTCTCCTGTTACCCAAGGATTTTTACTAGCCCTCGTCTTTTTACCTATTTCATCCTCTGCTGCTTTCACTATTTCATCTCTCAAAGCTACCCATTCTTCTTCTGCTGTATTTATTTCCCCCATGCCTGTCAATTGTTCCCTTATGCTCTCTCTGAAACTCTGTACAACCTTTGGTTCTTTCAGTTTATCCAGATCCCATCTCTTTAAATTCCCACCTTTTTGGAGTTTCTTCACTTTTGATCTACAGTTCATAACCAATAGATTGTGGTCAGAGTCCACATCTGCCCCTGGAAATGTTCTACAATTTAAAACCTGGTTCCTAAATCTCTGTCTTACCATTATATAATCTATCTGATACCATTTAGTATCTCCAGGGTTCTTCCTTGGATACAACCTTCTTTCATGATTCTTGAACCGAGTTATGCTCTGCGCAAATTTCTACCAGGCGGCTTCCTCTTTCATTTCTTAGCCCCAATTCGTATTCACTACTATGTTTCCTTCCCTTCCTTTTCCTACTCTCGAATTCCAATCACCCTTGACTATTAAATTTTCGTCTCCCTTCATTACCTGAATAATTTCTTTTATCTCCTCATACATTTCATCAATTTCTTCGTCATCTGCAGAGCTAGTTGGCATATAAACTTGTACTACTGTAGTAGGTGTGGGCTTCGTATCTATTTTGGTCACAATAATGCGTTCACTATGCTGTTTGTAGTAGCTTACCCACACTCCTATTTTTTTATTCATTATTAAACCTACTCCTGCATTACCCCTATTTGATTTTGTATTTATAACCCTGTATTCTCCTGACTGAAAGTCTTGTTCCTCCTGCCACCGAACTTCACTAATTCCCACTATATCTAACTTTTACCTATCCTTTTCCCTTTTTAAATTTTCTAACCTACCTGCCCGATTAAGGGATCTGACATTCTACGCCCCGATACGTAGAACGCCAGTATTCTTTCTCCTAATAACGACGTCCTCTTGAGTAGTTCCCGCCCGGAGATCCGAATGGGGGACTATTTTACCTCCGGAATATTTTACCCAAGAGGATGCCATCATCATTTAATCATACAGTTAAGATGCATGCCCTCGGGAAAAATTACGGCTGTAGTTTCCCCCTGCTTTCAGCCGTTCGCAGTACCAGAACAGCAAGGCCATTTTGGTTAGTGTTACAAGGCCAGATCAGTCAATCATCCAGACTGTTGCCCCTGCAACTAATGAAAAGGCTGCTGCCCCTCTTCAGGAACCACACGTTTGTCTGGCCTCTCAACAGATATCCCTCCGTTGTGGTTGCACCCACGGTACGGCTATCTGTATCGTTGAGGCACGCAAGCCTCCCCACCAACGGCAAGGTCCATGGTTCACAGGTGGAGGTGGGGGGGGGGGGGCAGCTATGTTTACTAAATTTCGCATCCTGTAAATTTTACCCAAATTACCTACAAATTTAATCAGGTATTCTTCCTAACGCAGTGTGTATGGACAATAACGAAGATTCGTTATTTGCTATGATTCCTGATATTGCAATATTAGTGGCCAGCAGAGTAATACTAGAAATTGCAATGCAGATTGACATGTTTAAAAATGTCCTTTAAGGCAAAGATGAAAACCGAATTTACTCACTGTTGCTGGCTAAGGTATGTCTTAATAGAAACACAATTGCAACAGGCTTAAAGCGGCGATTAATGGGAAATACTTGTATCTATAGGAAGATGTTGATAATAAGAGGAACCAGTGAAAGGGTTATGTGCAATCTGGAGACGACGGCGGACAACAGTGACGGACGTTACGTTCAAGTAGTAATAGAGATACCGTATTTGATTAAAAGCATCGTATGTGTTAGCGAACTGACCACTAGATGTCACGAGAGTCGGGGCCACTCTAGAGAGCCTGTATAGGAAGAGAGTGGCCGGAGGTGAAGTTGCCCGTGATTGGTTGATTAGCTTTGGCAGAAAAATGGCGCCAAACGTCTCTCGCGCTACCTACGTTCGCCGTGCTTTTGAGTTGAATTGAAGTTCAGGGGACTTTTGGAAACGATTAAAAGGTATTTGAATTATTGAGAGACTTGTTATGCGTTGTGCATGCATGTTCGATTTAGTTGTATATCGTTTTTAGTACGTAATTAGCGTTAGCGATCTTTAAGATCGCGTTGAAATAATGAAGCGTTTTGTGATGAAGTCGGTAGGCCTACACGTTTGAAGTAAACACGCTAGTAATTGTACAGTATTGTTTTTGACATCTGTAGTTCGTTCTGCAGACGTTCGTAAACGATGCCAGGTTGTGCTGCATTTGGTTGTTCCAATAGAGGCGAAGGTGGATTTCGCATGTTAGCATTTCCACGCAATGAAGAAAGACGAAAGCAGTGGGCAGTGGCAGTCAACAGGGCAGACATAAATCAAACAGGGGCCTTGTGGAGACCAACCAGGTACTCTTATCTATGCGAAGTAAGTCGTTTTTGTTTTTTACTACATATAAAACAACTTGCAATATACATAGTTAAATTTGAAAACAGACATGTAAATTGTCTGTGTGAAAATTATTATAACACATTATTCTTATAAACAAAGGCATTTAACGAATGATTTCGCCATATTCCGCAGCTCGTGGCGTGCGGTAGCGTTCTCGCTTCCCGCGCCCGGGTTCCCGGGTTAGATTCCCGGCGGGGTCAGGGATTTTCTCTGCCTCGTGATGACTGGGTGTTGTGTGATGTCCTTAGGTTAGTTAGGTTTAAGTAGTTCTAAGTTCTAGGGTACTGATGACCATAGATGTTAAGTCCCATAGTGCTCAGAGCCATTTCGCCATATTGTCTTGTGCTTTTGATTCGGTGAGTGTGTACTCCACTACTCCACTACTGGGCATTCAAAAGTCCCGCCCGCAGTTTGATAGAAAAATGGCCGCCATATCGTCCGGTTGGCCACTCTCTCCCTATACAGGCTCTCTAGACCACTAGTGTAAAACGAGATGAGAACTATTGTGTTGTCAGTAGAGGAGCAGTAAAAGCAGAATCGATCGGTCGGGAGAGCGACTTCGAACGTTGAATAGCCAATGCGAGTCACCTGAGTGACAGATATATTAGGGACATTTCAAAAGTTCTGAAGCTGCCCAAGCCGGCTGCTGGTGATGTTGATTGTGACCTGGAAATACGTAAGACTAACCAAGACGGGCAGACCTCGTTCACTGATGGAGGGAGACCGTCGAGCATTGTGGAAGGTGGTTGCAAAAAAATCGCATGAAATCAGCTGGAGGACTCACCAACAGTCAAGCCAGCACAATAACTGTGCGCAGGGGTCGAAAATAATGGTGCACAGTGGTTGAGCAGCTCCTCATAAGCGACACATTTCTGTATTCGATGTTTTAAGCGACACTTGATGTTCCGTAGAGAACAACGCCACGGGACGGTGGATGACTGGAATAGACTGTGAGCCGTGTGTCGGCTCTCAACATATATCGCGCTGTAAAGATTGTTCTGAGTCCTTCCATTCCATCGTTAATTGATTCTTTCATATTTATCGTCATGCTGCGTACGATTCTGTTGAGATTCCCCTCTGGCGGCGTGTCTGGTCTTATCGATCTTCGAGTCGTTGCTTCCTGTTAGCCTTATGTAAAGGAATAAGATCTTTGGAAGGATGGCTGGTTGGTTGCCTAGCGGTGACGAGTCGGTCGGTCGGTTTTTAAACTCGGGAATTAGAGCATGTCGTACGATGAGACCGCGGCGCGGCGTGGCGGTGGACGGTTGGCTGTTGTTCCGAGAAGCCGCGTGGTCTATCCTGGCGGTGCGAGACGAGTGGGACGCGTTGACGGGACAAGGCTGTAAGCTCTTGCTGTGAGCACCCGGGGGCCACGGCTGTGGTTCCGAGTGACTACTTGGTGGGAGCGGCAACGGATGTTAAATTGCCCGTCTGGAGGAGGGAATGATGGACTAGTAACTCGCCTAACCTGAGGAGTGGTATTTCGCCGCCTTGGGTGCAGACAAGACGAGGGCTCCGGTGAGAGAGCGCGCGGCTGCGTGACTGTGCCCAGTTGGGTCCGCTGGCGACGTGTACACGGTCGGGTGTGAGGAACCTTTGCATCGGAGTTCACCTGCTGTTTCTCTGATAAACTGCAAGCTAAGTTGGTTAAAGGTTTAGATGTTAATTGAAGAATTTTTGTTTGTGCAACCAGAGTCTTTTCTGCCTTGTGGCCTCCCGCGTTCGGGTTTCCTGTCCCTGTCGCCGGTGTATTTATAGACAGTGATCTTTTCCGCTTCTTATTGGTACTGCCCGGTAGGAAGTGTATTTTTGGGCAGTGATTATTGTTTCAGATCACATTTTTTCTGCCTTGTGGCATCCTGCGTTCGGATTTCCTGTCCCTGTCGCCGGTGTAATTATAGATAGTGAACTTTTGGCTTATTAGTACTGCCTGGGAGGAAGTGTATTTTTGGGCAGGGATTATGTTTCCTGATTTTATTCCTCCTCCTCCCCTGGCCTCGCGTGAGGTCGATGTGATTGCTGAATGTGAGGCGTTGTGGGTCTGTTAGTCCGCTTCTAGCCTGAGCATCCTTCGGGAGACAATTGGGGCCGCCCTTACACCCGGTCCGTTAATTATTTCTATCCCAGGACATTGTATTAAAGTTGTTAGTTATTGTAAAATGTTAAATGGTTGTATTTTACTGTGATTGTTTTTGGCCACTGTTTAAAAAGTTTAAGTTTGCCTTTCATTGGTGGGTTTTTAAAATTAAGTGGCTTTAAAATTGTTAGTTATTGTAAAAGGTGAATGACTGTATCTTTACTTTGATTGTTTAATCTACTTGGAATCATTTGGAAATGCTAGTTCTGTCTCCTGTTAGCGAGCCCTTGTAATGTAATACCTTGTTGTGCCAAAACAAGTTGGCTCCCTACATGTTCGGTGGCGAAATTGTATGCAAATTTGTGTTTTTTTTTGTTTCATTACTTGGAAAGTTTTAATTTTGTTATTAAATGCTTTATCAAAGTCTGTTTTAAGTAAAATAGCTTGGCTATTAACGGTAAAGTAAAGTTTTCAATTTCATTACTTGGAAAATTTTGATTTGTAATCAAATGTTTTATTAACGTCGGTTTTAAGCAAAATGGCTTGGCCGTTAACTGTAAAGTAAATTGTTTTGAAAAGGCACTCATGCCTACAAGCCATTTTGGATCTGTTCCTGGTCAAGTGATAAAGAAATGACTTTTAATGGTTGAAGTAATCAATAAAGAGATTGTAAATTGCAACTCGACAGTGACCAACTAATTTTGGCCCCGTTTCCCAACTGGGGGTATTCCTTGATTAATCGTAACACCCGTCTCAGACTGATTTGCATTGAGGAGTGAAGCTATACCGTCTGGTAATCCGATTGAAGGGATTGGGTTTGGCGAACGACTGAAGAACCTTACCTGCTATGCCAGCTGTGAAGTACGGAGGATGTGGAGTTACGGTACGGATTTCTTTTCTTGGTTAGAGTGTGGCCTCTTCAGTGCACTTCAGAAAATGATAAATGCGGAAGGATACGAACACACTTTCTAGGAATGTATATTGTGCACAGTGGATGAACAATCTGGAGACGATGATCTGTTTGTTTCAGCTTGACAATGCACCCTGCGTGGCAATGGTTTGTGGTCGCTAATATTCCACAAAAGGCCTAGCGTGCCCAAAGTCGCGATTTGAAGCCAATGGAACAGCTTTGGGATCAATTAAACTTCAATGCAGAAACCAGAGACCGACGTCACTCCATTCTCTGGTTTCAGCTCTTGAGAAAGAACAAGCTGCCATTCCTCAACAGACATTGAGAGTCCTCACTGAAAGTATTCACAAAAGAGTTCATAAAGACGATGGTTGACACGCCTCATATTAATGTCCACTAATAAGTGGGCGGCTACTTTTGATCAGACAGTATATATGAAAGTGTATGGTATGCTGGAAAATAAGAGGAACGGGTGTAAAGATTGTTGGCAATGTGTAGGGAAGAATAATTTAATTCTTAATAGTACACTACTGGCCATTAAAATTACTACACCAAGAAGAAATGCAGATGATAAACGGGTATTCATTGGAAAAAGATATTATACTAGAACTAACATATGATTACATTTTCACGCAATTTGGGCGCATAGATCCCCAGAAATCAGTACCCCGAACAACCACCTCTGGCCGTAATAACGGCCTTCATACGTCTGGGCATTGAGTCAAACAGAGCTTGGATGGCGTGTACAGGTACAGCCCCCCATGCAGCTTCAACACGATACCACAGTTCATCAAGAGTAGTGACTGGCTTATTGTGACGAGCCAGTTGCTCGGCCACCATTGACCAGACGTTTTCAATTGGTGAGAGATCTGGAGAATGTGCTGGCCAGGGCAGCAGTCGAACATTTTCTGTATCCAGAAAGGTCCGTACAGGACCTGCAACATTCGGTCGTGCATTATCCTGGTGAAATTTAGGGTTTCGCAGGGATCGAATTAAGGGTAGAGCTACGGGTCGTAACAGATCTGAAATGTAACGTCCACCGTTCAAAGTGCCGACAATGCGAACAAGAGGTGACCGAGACGTGTAACCAATGGCACCCCATACCATCACGTCGGGTGATACGCCAGTATGGCGATGACGAATACACGCTTCCAATGTGCGTTCACCGCGATGTCGCCAAACACGGATGCGACCATCATGATGCTGTAAACAGAACCTGGATTCATCCGAAAAAAATGACGTTTTACCATTCGTGCACCCAGGTTCGTCGTTGAGTACACCATCGCAGGCGCCCCTGTCTGTGATGCAGCGTCAAGGATAACCGCAGCCACGGTCTCCGAGCTGATAGTCCGTGCCGCTGCAAACGTCGTCGAACTGTTCGTGCAGATGGTTGTTGTCTTTCAAACGTCCCCATCTGTTGACTCAGGGATCGAGACATGGCTGCACGATCCGTTACAGCCATGCGGATAAGATGCCTGTCATCTCGACTGCTAGTGATACGAGGCCGTTGGGATCCAGAACGGCGTTCCATATTACGCTCCTGAACCCACCAATTCCATATTCTGTTAACAGTTATTGGATCTCGACCAAAGCGAGCAGCAATGTCACGATACAATAAACGGCAATCGCGATAGGCTACAATCCGACCTTTATCAAAGTCGGAAACGTGATGGAACGCATTTCTCCTGCTTACAGGAGGAATCACAACAACGTTTCACCAGGCAACGCCGGTCAACTGCTGTTTGTGTATGAGAAATCTGTTGGCAACTTTCCTCATGTCGCCACCGGCACCAACCTTGTGTGAATGTTCTGAAAAGCTTATCATTTGCGTATCACAACATCTTCTTCCCGTCGCTTAAATTTCTCGTCTGTTGCGCGTCGTCTTCGTGGTGTAGCAATTTTAATGGCCAGTAGTGTAGATATGATTAGAAACAACTGCGAAGGAGATCCGAATCAGAGACTAATAGCACACATTTGAAAATGAAGAGAGAGTTTGAATATAAGAGCAATAAATGCAAGGATAAATAGAATGCGTGAAGGTAGAGTGCTGGAAGGCCGGTCTCGGCACAGAGACACACCTCAACTCCCGCCTGTATGCGAGCAGCCCCTTGGCGACGAGTGCTGCGCGCGCCCCTGCCTAGCTTTTAAATATAGCGAGGGTGTCGGGTGGAGGGTGTCTGCGCGAGGGGCCGGTTATCTGCGGCGCCTGGAGGAGGGCGCTGGGGGCTTATCTGGCGTAGCCAGGGCGACGGCCAATCAAGCGGAAGTAACCGCCGCGCCGATAAGTTTGCATCCAATCAGCGGCCGGCAGGGGCGTCGCGACGGCGCGGCTGGGGCAGGGCGGCGGCGCCCGAGGTGCGGCCGCGGCAGCGGACGCTCTAACAGAATCACGTGACCGCCCGCCCGTGCGTAATGGGCGCGCGTCGCGTGCGGACCGGCCGCGTCAAAGAGACTTCCCTCCCGGCACTGTGCGAGTACACGTCCTTTGTGCCGGACGGCCGCGATTCCCACCTCCGCCACACAGACACACTCTTAAATGCTGCTTAAAGGACCGTGGACGAAATAATCCGTCGCCTAATGAACAAAAACCGAGCATGCGGAACAGTGTTTTATTTTATTTATATACTACATCTACATCTACATGATTACTCTGCAATTCACTTTTAAGTGCTTGGCAGAAGGTTCATCGAACCACAATCATACTATCTCCCTACCATTCCACTCCCGAACAGCGCGCGGGAAAAACGAACACCTAAACCTTTCTGTTCGAGCACTGATTTCTCTTATTTTATTTTGATGATCATTCCTACCTATGTAGGTTGGGCTCAACAAAATATTTTCGCATTCGGAAGAGAAACTTGGTGACTGAAATTTCGTAAATAGATCTCGCCGCGACGAAAAAGTCTTTGCTTTAGTGACTTCCATCCCAACTCGCGTATCATATCTGCCACACTCTCTCCCCTATTACGTGATAATACAAAACGAGCTGCCCTTTTCTGCACCCTTTCGATGTCCTCCGTCAACCTCACCTGGTAAGGATCCCACACAGCCAGCAATATTCTAACAGAGGACGAACGAGTGTAGTGCAAGCTGTCTCTTTAGTGGACTTGTTGCACCTTCTAAGTGTCCTGCCAATGAAACGCAGCCTTTGGCTCGCCTTCCCCACAATATTATCTATGCGGTCTTTCCAACTGTTCGTAATTTTTACAGCCGGGTACTTCGTTGAGGTGACAGCCTTGAGAATTGTATTATTTATCGAGTAATCGAATTCCAACGAATTTCTTTTGGAACTCATGTGGATCACCTCACACTTTTCGTTACTTAGCGTCAACTGCCACCTTCCACACCATACAGCAACCTTTTCTAAATCGCTTTGCAACTGATACTAGTCTTCGAATGACCTTACTAGACAGTAAATTACAGCGTCATCTGCGAACAACCTAAGAGAACTGCTCAGATTGTCACCCAGGTCATTTATATAGATCAGGAACAGCAGAGGTCCCAGGACGCTTCCCTGGGGAACACCTGATATCACTTCAGTTTTACTCGATGATTTGCCGTCTATTACTAGGAACTGCGACCTTCCTGACAGGAAATCACGAATCCAGTCTCACAACTGAGACGATACCCCATAGGCCCGCAGCTAGATTAGAAGTCGCTTGTGAGGAACGGTGTCAAAAGGTTTCCGGAAATCTAGAAATACGGAATCACCTTGAGATCCCCTGTCGATAGCGGCCATTACTTCGTGCGAATAAAGCGCTAGCTGCGTTGCACAAGAACGATGTTTTCTGAAACCATGCTGATTACGTATCAATAGATCGTACCTTTCGAGGTGATTCGTAATGTTTGAATACAGTATATGCTCCAAAACCCTACTGCAAACCGACGTCAATGATATAGGTCTGTAGTTCGATGGATTACTCCTACTACCCTTCTTGAATACTGGTTCGACCAGCGCAATCTTCCAATCCGCAGGTACAGATGTATCGGTGAGCGAGCGGTTGTATATGATTGCTAAGTAGGGAGCTATCGTATCAGCGTAATCTGAAACGAACCTAATCGGTATACAATCTGGACCTGAAGACTTGCCCGTATCAAGCGATTTGAGTTGCTTCGCAAATATCCTTCTACCAGCGTCGTTTGGCACATACATTTCGCACACACAATCTTTGGCTGCGGAAGACGTTGAGAAAATTACTGAATCGTTGTAGCGCTCACTCTCGTTACTCTTGACATGATGTGAGCGTATTCTTTGTTTTCTACCTTTCTACAGTAATTATGATCTTCGCCGCATACGACGGGATAACACTTATTTCACAAGACTTTCTGAAAATGTGACGTCATTTTAACGTCACGTGCAATATCGACGACCACAGGAAGTACTGTCGACATCCGTTAGCGTTCGATGTGGTGTTCTCACAAGAGTTCGTATCGTGCACGCGTATCGAAGATTTATAAAAAACGTGTCGTTCTTCGTTTGATTTATTGTCATTATTGTTATAGTTAAACGTCACATAATGTTTTTTCTACGGTTAATACACTACTGGCCATTAAAATTGCTACACCAACAAGATGACGTGCTACAGACGGGAAATTTAACCGACAGCAAGAAGATACTGTGATATGCAAATGATTAGCTTTTCAGAGCATTTACACAAGGTTGGCGCCGGTGGCGACACCTACAACGTGCTGACATGAGGAAAGTTTCCAATCGATTTCTCGTACAAAAAACAGCAGTTGACCGGCGTTGCCTGGTGAAAAGTTCTTGTCATACCTCGTGTAAGGAGGAGAAATGGGTACCATCACGTTTGCGACTTGGATAAAGGTCGGATTGTAGCCTATCGCCATTGCGGTTTATCGTATCGCGACATTGCTGCTCGCATTGGTCGATATCCAATGACTGTTAGCAGAATATGGGATCGGTGGGTTCAGGAGGGTAATACGCAACGCCGTGCTGGATCCCAACGGCCTCCTATCACTAGCAATCGAGATAACAGACATCTTATCCGCATGGCTGTAACGGATCCTGTAGCCACGTCTCGATCCCTGAGTCAACAGATGGGGACGTTTGGAAGGCAAAAACCATCTGCACGAACAGTTCGACGACGTTTCCAGCAGCACGGACTATCAGCTCGGAGACCATGGCTGCGGTTACCCTAACGCTGCATCACAGACAGGAGTGCCTGCGATGGTGTACTCAACGACTAACCTGGGTGCACGAATGGCAAAACGTCATTTTTTCGGATGAATCCACGTTCTGTTTAAAGCATCACGATGGTCGCATCCGTGTTTGGCGACATCGCGGTGAACGCACATTTGAAGCGTGTATACGTCATTGCCATACTGGCGTATCACCCGGCGTGATGGTATGGGGTGCCGTTGGTTACACGTCTCGGTCACCACTTTTTCGCATTGCCAGCACTTTGAACAGCGGATGTTACATTTCCGATGTGTTACGACCCGTGGCTCTACCCTTCATTCGATCCCTGCGAAACCCTACATTTCAGCAGGATAATGAACGACCGCATGTTGCAGGTCCTGTACGGGCCTTTCTGGAGACAGAAAATGTTCGACTGCTGCCCTGGCCAGCACATTCTCCAGATATCTCACCAATTGAAAACGTCTTGTCAATGGTGGCCGAGCAACTGGTTCATCACAATACCCCAGTCACTACTCTTGATGAACTGTGGTATCGTGTTGAAGCTACATGGGCAGCTGTACCTGTATACGCCATCCAAGCTCTGTTTGATGCAATTCCCAGGCGTATCAAGGCCGTTATTACGGCCAGAGGTGGTTGTTCTGGGTACTCATTTCTCAGGATCTATGAACCCAAATTGCGTGAAAATTTAATCACATGTCACTTCTCGTATAATTTATTTGTCGAATGAATACCCGTTTATCATCTCCATTTCTTCTTGGAGTGGCAATTTTAATGGCCAGTAGTGCATTTTCATATAAGAGTGCTCTTTCAGCAGTCAGCTGTTATCGTCAATAATATACAAATTAAGCATGAAACGCGCTTGTATTAACTTGCAGTATGCCATTTCAGGGTAGCGGTGCACCGAAGATTCTCACAAACACGTCAAAATTATCAAAAATTGTTATTTGCCGGCCGGAGTGGCCGTGCGGGTCCAGGCGCTGCAGTCTGGAACCGAGCGACCACCACGGTCGCAGGTTCAAATCCTGCCTCGGGCATGGATGTGTGTGATGTCCTTAGGTTAGTTAGGTTTAATTAGTCTGAAAGTATTTGTATGGAGTGTAGCCATGTATGGAAGTGAAACCTGGACGACAACTTGTTTGGACATGAAGAGAATAGAAGCTTTCGAAATGTGGTGCTACAGAAGAATGCTGAAGATAAGGTGGGTATATCACTTAACTAATGAGGAGGTATTGAATAGGATTGGGGAAAAGAGAAGTTTGTGGCACAACTTGACTAGAAGAAGGGATCGGTTGGTAGGACATGTTTTGAGGCATCAAGGAATCACAAATTTAGCATTGCAGGGCAGCGTGGAGGGTAAAAATCGTAGAGGGAGACCAAGAGATGAATACACTAAGCAGATTCAGAAGGATGTAGGTTACAGTAAGTACTGGGAGATGAAGAAACTTGCACAGGATAGAGTAGCATGGAGAGCTGCATCAAACCAGTCTCAGGACTGAAGACCACAACAACAACAACAACAACAACAATTAGTTCTAAGTTCTAGGCGACTGATGACCTCAGAAGTTAAGTCGCATAGTGCTCAGAACCATTTGAACCATTTGAACCATTTGTTATTTAATAAAGCATCTACGATATAATCCTTCAAGATATGCTATAATTACCGAGACAGGAGATTAATATCACGTAAGTAAGCGCTAGCGTAGCGGATTATATCGTGGTTTATGTAGGTTCGCATCCCACCCCATCTGAATATATTCATCTCAGCTCTGTTAACACATTCTGAGATATTATTACGAATGTAATATTATTATGTTTTGATATATTTAATGTTATTTACATTTCCGTTTGATTAGAGAACGAAGCATGAAATAAATATTTCGCAACTTCCTAGTCTGTGGTTAGGCAGGAACCTAAAAGGACAAACTGCTACGAGTGAAACTAACAGCAATAATAATCATATTCTCCTTCCTCACAAGTAAGATGAGCAAGATGGTATCCAACAACCGTGAAAGGTTCGTACCAGAGCCAAACATTACAATTATCTCTGTAAACATTGAAGGTTTATCAACGTGTAAAGAAGAGCTATTACACAACCTTAATTATACACACAAATGCGCTCCATTATGCGTCCAAGAAACACATAGAGACATTCATGGACGCCCTAAGACTCAGGAATGAAATTGGTGGCTGAAAGACCTCATGGCCAATATGGCAGTGTCATCTTTGCCAAACCCGATCTCCATATTCTCACGACTACCATCACAGAGCAAAATAATATTGAAATAATTACTGTAGAAGTTAGTAACCTTGTAGTTTCCTCTGTCTACAAGCCTCCTAATGAAGCATTCTTATTTAATTCACCTGCCAATTTCAGCAGCCTGAAGCCATTTGTAATTATTGGTTACTTCAACAGCTACAGCGCTGTTTGGGGCTACTCTCAGGATGGTCCAAATGGAGATGCCGTACTAGAATGGGCAGAACTGCATCAACTATCTTTGATCCACGATAATAAATTTCCTCCGTCTTTCAATAGTGGTAGATGGCAACGCGGATACAATCCTGATCTTATTTTTGTGAGTGAGAAATTGGCTGAACGAAGTATCAAATCTGTTTGTACACCGATTCCGGTCACACAACTCCGTCCAGTTATGTGTCAGTTGGTACCAGAAATCCGCCCACACACCGTGGCCTTCAGGCGAAGGTACAATTTCAAGAAGGCAAACGGGCAAATATTCTCCACAATGCTTGATGAAATGATTACAATAATTGATCGTGTTCCTGAGGCATATGAAGAGTTTCTGGAAGTAGTCCAGTACTGCTCAAGAAAACTATTCCTAGACGCTGCAGGACCAGTTACATTCAAGACATTACCTCCGAAACATCCACTTTGTTGAAAGAATATCAAGACCTATTCAAAAACGACCATTTCAGTGATGAAACTATCTCTATCGGGCAGCGTGTTATCCATTTCTGAATCCAAACGCAACCAATGGGGTAAATTAATGGAAGAATTGGACATGGGAAGAAACAGTTTCAATGCCTGGAGCTGACTTAGTCACCTCAGTGATGATACACCAGAGTCCTTACTACATAGTAACATTTCTGCAAATCAAATTGCAAGTCAGCTCGTGGAGAACGGAAAACCAGGTAAAGCTAGAACTGGACCCAAACAAAGAACCGAAGAACTGATGTGCCAGGAGAACAGCATACTCCCTTACCATCTTACAACGGAAGACCAAACTACTGAGGTCATCTGTCCCTAAGTTTACACACACTACTTAATCCAACTTAAAACTAACTTACGCTAAGGACTACACACACCCATGCCCGAGGGATGATTCGAACCTCCAACGGGATGGGGGGGGGGGGGGGGGGATTCGCGGATCGTGACAAGAGGGCTTCAGACCGCGTGGCTACACCAGGTTCAAACTCACTTAAATCTTGATAACCCTATCGTTGTAGCAGCAGTAATCGATCTAACAATTGCCTGTTTACATATATCTGTATTTGAATACGAATGCCTATACCAGTTTCTTTGGCGCTTCAGTGTAGTATCAACCTAGGAAAAGAACTCCATGTTCCAGGTATTTGGAGTTTTTAGTGGGAACTTTTGTCTTAGACCGAAAGGGGCTGTCAAATGTTTCTCATCGGTCACTAACGGAGCCTTGGTGCCGTAAGACAAGGTATGGAATATTTTGGTGCTGAGATGATAGCGCGATCCTTCTTTCCGATTTGAGCAAATTATTTTGTGCATCTGTCAAAATCTGTGAGGCATTAGCCAATTGTTTGATCCTTTAAAATTTTTCCGTTGCTAGAAAATGTCTTAGGTAGACAGGCAAGACGTTGATTAACACAATGTTTTCAGGATTCAACAAAATTCACAGATATGCTTATCTGATGCATTGACATCGCGATCAACGTCCTTACATTCGAAATCTAAACTGGGGTAATACAGATGTTACAAAAACAGTATATGGACGGCATAAAGAAATTGTAGACATTGTCTGGTAGTGGGTCTTGATTTATAACAATGGAGAAAGTTGAAAATTGTTGCCAGACCGGTTTCGAACCCGCGACTCCTGCTTACTGGGCAGCTGCGCTGTGCACTTTTATTATTATTTCCCGCTTATCGCGAGCGACTACCTTACCATTTTTTTAAGAGAATCCTGAGAGGAGGTGGAAACGTGGCAGGGGTCGCCTTCTGAGGCCTGGTCACGTACCCCTGAACCATCTGGAATCAGTGGTCATCGCAACTGCTCAGACTACCCTAGCATGTCTCCCGTCAGACCCAATTCTCAACATATGCTCACACTGTTGATGCAATGCCCCTTGCTCTTTATATTCATTTCTAGTGGCATTTCGCTGATTCCCGTAAGAGTTCGAGTCTTGTGTGGTTGGTCTGACGGGAGGCGTGCTGGGTTAGAGATGACCATTGTATCTGGAAGGCAGAGTTGTCAAAGCATCCGCCTAGTAAGCAAGAGACCCGCGTTCGAATCACAGTCTGGCGCAAATTTTCAATGTTTCCCATTGATATAATCAGTGCCCACTTGCAGCCAATGTCTGTAACTGCCTTGTGTCTTAATTCATATTGGCTGCTGGATAAAAATGGTGGCTCTTCTTTCTGTCATGTCTGAAAGAACAGAAATGACGTATATATAGTGAACGGAGTTCACTGTTTCAATTCATTTCACAGCGTCGGTCTGCCAATAATAGCCACTATGGCTACCCTAGAATACGACTACCATATAATTCACGTTGTTTATCCGTTGGGATCCATGACACTAGACAGCTTAGGGCAGTGGGGCATAGGTTGTAATAAAAGACATTAGTAGGGTCCGTCTGTCTGGAAAGAAAATTAACGTTGCTCAGCTAGCGAAATAAAGATCTGATAATGGCGTCACAAATTTATATTCTAGGAATTCTTTTGTTTATTATTATTACTGCTTTTTTATAATAACCTTAGACATTAGTTTACTTTATCCGTATTTTTTGTTTTTTGTTGTACTTAGTAGTTATTTAGGAAGCTGTAATACTCTCTGCATTAAATAATTAATTATCAGGTATTATTAAGTTGTTAGAGTATCAAAATGTGAAATACTACGACACACTAGATCTAGAAAGAAAAGCTTTTGATATTATTGACTGGGAAAAAACATTTTGGATTTCTGAAATTATCAGTGAAACTGTACACGAGGCGAAAGGACATGCGCAACTTGTCCAGAAAGCAGACTGGAAGGACATGGTAGGCTGTCAGTAGTCAAGAAGGAAGAGAGACAGCTTTGGACGTTATCCCAATGTTATTCTGTCTGTACATGGATAAGCAGAAAAATAAACTAAGAATAATTTCTAAAGGTAATTAGTGTTCAGAGGGATGAAATAAAGGCTTAATGGATTGCAGATGACCCTGTAACGGCAAACTGAGGAGAAATTTTGAATGATAGTGAGTGTTGAGAGAGATCGAAGAAAAAGTTAATGGCTTTCTGATGACACAATACTGGCAAAATACTGGGGAGAGCAGTTGAACGGAATTGATACTGTCATGAAAAGAGTTTGCAAGACAAACATAAAAAAGACAAGATGGTTAACGGAGTGTAGTAACTCTAAATCAGGCCATGCTGAGAGGAATTCAGTTAAGAAACGAGACATCAACACAAACAGATAAGTTTTGCTATTTGGGTAACAAAATTATCAACGAGAGACGAAGGCGATATAAAATGAACATTGGCAACATCACAACTTTTCTGGAACGAATGAATGTTTGAAAATCGAATAAAAATGGTTTGTTAGAAAAACGTTCCAGAAATTATTTGTTTGGAGTGAAACGTGGACGATTGAAGCCACAGACAAGATAAGATGCAAGCTTTTGAAATGGGGTTTTAGGTAATGCTGAAATTACGTAGGCAGAACGAGTATCTAGCAAAGGGGCAGTGAATGTAATGGTGGGCAAAAGACTTTAAGACACACCACTAAAGTAAGTGATGGCTCGGCAGGCCAGATATCCTGAGGCATCGATGAAGATTTAATTTCTTAACTGAGGGAGGGGAGCAAAACTGAGGATGGAGACAAAGCTTGTTTAGAGTAGGCATATTCAAGCGAATGTAAGCTGCAGTAGGTAGACTTGCACGGGATAGGCTGGTGCGGAGTGCTTCATCAATCCAGTCGGCAGACTGAAGACCACGACAAGAACTGGCCCACTACAAGAAACATGATGCCTGGTCAAAACAAATTACAGCAAATAAAGACACAAAAACACTCACAAATCTCTAAATAGCCCTAAATGTATGCCGGTGTTTTAGTCCGTCCTGCGTCATTAGCCACGGCCCGTACTAGAAGTGGCCGAGTTGCTCCCAGACTGCTGCCGCCCCTAGCAGGCAGGCAGCCCGGCGCGCACTACTTGGTCGCCTTACTGGCGTTAGGCGTTAATCCGTGGATCAAAATTTATGTATTCATGGGCCGCTCCTATTAGCGCCGCCCTCAAAACATGGCGCCTCTTCTCATCAGCGCCACCCACGGCCCCCTGTCCGGAGCCGTCGCAAGCTACGAAAGCGCTCTGTTCGTAGAACATTCGCAGAAGCGGACGCCGTATCCAAGAATAGAGCTGCCCTTTTCCTATGACTTCCTGACTTCCTTCTCATAAGCGTTGCATGGTATGTAACATGAGGAATTTTCGAAACGATCATTCTTCCCCTTGAAGCACTGATTCACTATTAACAACGATCACTCATGGGTAGGATGTTGACTTCTAAGTTTACTGTTTTCCATATGTTTCCGCTATGTTATATGTTGTGCTAGCTGTATTTCTTCTAGTGGTAATGGAGTTGTCACTCGGATCATAGTATTTTTGAAATGTGCAAGAGATTTTTGTTGTCCCCAGAAGACAGCATCATTTCCAAGTACCACATCGAGTTACATACACTCCATAGCACTGTGAAGTGCACGGCCTGAGATAATTACCATTGTACCTCATGTTAGCGTTTTATCGTGCAAGAGGGATGTTTAAAAGCCTCTGTGAGCACTGTAATGATTTTTATCTGGACTTCACAGGCCTACGGGAGCAATACGAAGGGACATGTAGAATATTCATAGATTCTTCACTTAATACCGCAACTCGCAACTTCGTAATTAGCCTTTAGCGAGATAAGTGGCATCAATATTCAACCATCTACAAAATAAGGTTTTTAGCATTCCCGTTAGTCAGTTCTGACTCATTGATACTGTAGTTATGAAATACTACTTCTCAACGTTTTCTGAAGTATACAGTGTTTCATTTCAGTACGTTTAAAGGAGTTGCCAGTCTTTGCAGCACTTTGAAACCTTATCAGGGTCTGCCTGAATTTTTGATCACCTTTATTCACCTGAAACTTGTCTGAGGTTTCTATTAATGCTAGGTCAGTAATAATTAAAGCGTCCCAACACAATTTCCTGGAGCAATCCCGAAGCCGCTACTACTCCTGTCGATGACTCTCCGTCCAAGGTACCATTCTGGGTCCACCTACCAATAAATACGTAATGTGGTCAGGAATTTCATCTGATGCCCCGTGATTGTTCGCTGGTGCGGTATTGTGTCATGATCACGTGTCACCTCTCCCCAAAACCAACCAACCAACCAACTACGTGTCAGACTTTGCGCTAACAATGGGCCTGACAGTCGACTGCAGCATGCGATAGAAGCATGTTGGTAGCGCATCAGCCTGAGGCCATACAGGACTCACGGTAGCACGCTGCGTATCCGAGGTCGTGGAAGTACGGGGCAGGGTGTACCATGAAAACCTTTATTCAGAAAGAGCCATCACCTCCAGTCACTTGCTGTGGACAACAGTACCTTGACCGTAAGGGTAACGCTCGACTGCTGCAGGTGTTACAGCGGATGGTTTGGTCACATTCCAATGAACCGTTCGACAATCAAATACTGGAGAACAACAAATGAGTATATCGAAAATGGCACGAGGAAATCTATCCCGGCTGTCAACATGGCACCTGTCCAGCACGTGGTGAAAGTTTCCTGATGTGTGGCGTGTTTGGGTTGTGGTCAGCAATCCGAAGAAAGGTTTGCTGCAGCACGCCATGCTGCTTTTTAAAATCATTTTGTATACGTCTATGGTTATCTTTATACTTCACTACTTCCTTTTCGAGTTTGTTTAGTTTGTGACCTATGCCAGATGTTTCATTGCTATTTAGTTTTACCATGTCTGTTGCATTTTTGTTACAACTATGAGCTTTTTCACTGTGTTGTCTGATAGGTTTTCTTTTGCATTATATTTTAAACCTTCATTTAACATTATTAACTCTCTTTCATTAAATGCTTTGTCTGTGTTATTCACTACCCTGCTGTAGAACGTGTGATTTTAGCGATGTTCCTTTCTTTATTATTCTGATATTTTTTAGATTTCAGATTATGCAGTTTCTTACTGCGTGTGTCACAGATCTTAAGGTATTCCTTACAAAATGTCATGAATTTTCTCAAATACAAGGCTCCATATATTATAGTACATTCTGTTTGCTGTTAGTAAATGTATGTCCAAAAGTTGTCTGTTTATAATGCCTTTCTTTTTGTATAGAAGATTTATTTTTAGATTTAACCATATTGCTTGTGTTTTCCGCTTTAAAATCTTTGTACAGCGTCTTTTGTGTCCCAGTCTGTAGTTAATGTAGTTAGGAATTAGAACTAATTGCCGACATTCTTTGTTGAATTTTATGTGTGCAATCGTCCACACCCGCTTCGGTGAGTGGTCAGCGGTGCGGAATGCCACACCAAGGGTCCCGGGTTCGATTCCCGTCTGGAGCAGATTTTCTCCGCCCAGAGACTGGATGTTGTGTTGTCCTCATCATCACTTAATCCCCATCTCCGACGCCCAAGTCACCCAATGTGGCGATGAATGCAATAAGTTCTTGCCCTCGGCTGCCGAACTTCCTCGAATGGGGGACTCCCGACCCACAATGCCGTATTCTCATTTCCATTTTTTTTTTTTTTTTTTTTTGGGAAGTTGTTCTGAAAACTTTCATTTTCATGTTTTTGAAATTGCGTATTACTTTCGTGGCCTGGCTAGGCACTAATAGCTTCATTTCGTTCATCATATTAGTAGCCTACAGCTGTGTTGCTCATGATTTAAATAATGAGAAATGCCCCAATTACTTATTTTTTGATGATTAGCACAACGCGTTCCGAGAATTTATTCTAATTTTCAAGGGCATATGTGTACTTGCTTATATGAATATGTTTCGCGATGTTTGCGTGTTTTGGAAGTTACACTGCACTTGGAATGTTGGACAAAATGAATTTTCGAGTGTTTTTAAATGCTACTGATATAGTATTTTTGTTTGTGTACTTACAGGTATTCTGCCGTCTCCATTATATAGATTTCACACACACGCAAATAATCGCTTACACTGTTTGTTTACAAAACATGCTACAAAGATATGACGATGCTATGGTTTCTCACAGAGTTTGTACACAGAGTTGTTACAGTCTTTTTGGATTACATTATGTATGCGTATAAGGTTGTAAATCATAAAATTTATTTTTGTCGCTATTGACTACTAAATTATCGATTACTTTTTTTTCTCGTGAGCACATGTACATAACTATGAAACTTGTTACAGTTATCATACGCAGGAGAAACTTTTGAAGGAATTAACTAATTCACTATCTAGACTGTCATCGAAAATTTCTTCACATTGTTTTTTGTGGTGTACAAAAATTTCTAGCTCCTCCATGATTGTATGATATTTTTGGAAGTGAGTGAGTATTGTAAGATCTTCTATGTTTTCGAATGTCAGCAAAAATACCAGTAACATCACAAATTTGTTTTATAATGTGCACATGGAAATAAATGCCACAGCTTAATACCAAATAAACAATAGCATTAATTTTCTAGATTTGTGCATAGAAGACGAGAGAAACAGGCACAATTTCAAGATATACAGAAAAAAGATAACTTTCAGCAAAACAATTGCTGCCACATCATGTTACCCAGACCTACACAAGAAAGCTGAATACAAAACGAAGATAGAGCAAATAAAACCCCACTGAACAAATAGGACAGAGAGGAAAGATTATGCATCAATAAGTAAACTTAAGTGGCCAATGACTTCCCCAGCTCAAAGGTAGACATTATGCAGAGACAAATAACAAAAAAGAAAGAAATGCATGGTTCTTTAGGAGGAACCAATAACAAAGTCAAATATATGGCTAGCATACCTTATGTAGGCAAAAAAAGAAAAAAAAAGTTCAAATGGCTCTGAGCACTATGGGACTTAACATCTGAGGTCATCAGTCCCCTAGAACTTAGAACTACTTAAACCTACCTAACCTAAGGACATCACACACATCCATGCCCGAGGGAACCTGCGACCGTAGCGGTCGCGCGTTTCCAGACTGTAGCGCCTAGAACCGCTCGGCCACTCCGGCCGACTATGTAGGCAACATTTCTCAAAACGTAGCAAACGTACTTAGGTCACATAAAGTGAAAGTAGTTTTCTCCACATGCAACAAATTATAACAGAAACTACTCCACACATTAAACAGTAAAAAAGATAAATTTTCCGACTCAGGAATATACAAAGTGAGAAGTAAAACTTGCTCAAGCTACTACATAGGACAAACTGACAGGAATTTTCAAATTAGATACACTGAACACATCACCTGTTAAATACGTAACCAATTTACAAAATCAGCAATAGTAACACATATAGAAAACACTTTCCACGCATTCGAAAACATAGAAGACCTTAAGATACTCTGTCACTTCCAAAAATCTTATAAATGAATTTAATGGAGGTGCCGGAATTTTTGTACACCACAAAAAGCAACGAGAAAAAGTTCTTGATGACAAACTACATAGTGAATCAGGTAATTTCTTGGAACGTTTCTTCTGCATATGATAACTATAACAAGTTTCATGAAGATGTACATTTCCTCATTGGAGAAAAACTTAATCGCTAATTTAGTAGTCAACAGTGGCAAAAATAAATTTTATAATTTACAACCTTATATATATTATTTCTAACAGTAGCATTTAAAAACACACAAAGATTCGTTTTGTCCGATTTTTCGACTGCAGTCTAAAAAGACGCAAGAGGCAGAAAATCACACGGGCAAACATAATCAAACATTTTCATGTAAACAAATGCACTTCAAAATGAGAATAAATTCTCAAACGGCGTTGTGCTAGGCATAAGAAAAATAAGTGGTGCATTTTTACTTTTTTAAATCATGAACGATACAGCTGTAGGGTTTCTTGAAACATCTAATATGATGAACGAAATTGCAAACACTCTTCCTGACAACATCGTTTTCAGACAGTTTGGGTATGAAAATATAGCTCCCGTTCGCTTAGCGCAATCAGCAATTTACTAATATTAGAAAGTTCTGACTTACCTGAACATTAAACTTTTTAACGGTAAATACTAATCATTACAAGTTGTATGTCTAGAGTCTTTGCAAAGAATAGTGTTTTGTCCTACTGTGATAGAGTAACCATCTAAACGTTTGTTCTCGTTTACACACATAACGATCCTCAATAGATAAAGAGACTTCTCTCCAGTGTCCGATTTATCGTTATTCTTATTCTTAGTTTCACATTAAGTTGGACTGCACCCAGAATATCTATAAAAAATCAAAAGGACGGAATAATCCATCCACGACTGTGGCCACCACGACCCTACCGGAATTTTCAGTTCATGAAGCCTCAATGAGAAAACGCAGACATTAGTTGCAGGGCACTGCAGTCACGAGGTGATACCTGCTGGAGTCGAAAACGTAAGCAGAAGCATGGCGTCTAATATCAGTGCACAGCTAGAGGGAATGGTAGGACTGGGGTGAGCTGTGACTGATTCTTGCACCTTGATAAAATTGTCTTTATTTTGTTTAGATAAGCTCTCACATTTATTTACTCATATACAGGTGTTTGGGGAGGAACGGTCAATATTTTACACAATGACAGTATAAGTAATTCTGAACAAAAAATGTTATATGAACATAGGTCCGCAAATGCTTCGTTAGTGAGGTATGGGTATTGAAAGGAACTTTAATTCTGCAAAACTGATGCGCACAACGTGAACGTATACGCAATACAACGGGACCGTTACGTGATTTTCTTGAAAACGATGTTACAGATAAGTACAGTTATGTTACACATTTTTACATAATGTTTATTTACTTTGCATTTAGTACATAATGCATTACAACATGCATGTTACATGTATTTATTTCAGAAAGTCGTACCACGTCTGTTACAAACGGCTTTAACACTTATCGTAGAGATGTTGTACAGTTCACAGAACACGTTCGAAAATTCCACCATGAACGTCAATGCACTTTTGCGCTCTAGCGATAACATGTTGTGTTGCTTGTTCAATTGCTGTGGTTGGTTACTAATCAATTCAGCAGCGTCCATGATGCGACGAAGCAGTTCATCTTGTGTACTTATCCTCACTTTGTGCACTTCTGAATTCATCCAACACTACAAACAGAAATCTAAAGGTGTAAGGTCAGGTGATCTTGGAGGCCAGTTAGTAGCACCGCCACGGCGAATCCCGCGATTAGGGTAGGTGTGGCTGAGATGGTCCCTCACACGGAAGGTAACATGTGGAGGGGCATCGTCGTGTTGAAAGTACATTCCAGTTCGCTTGGCTAAAGGAACGTCTTCATTTAGTTCGACAAATGAATTTTCCAAAAATGTAGGTACCCCTCTCCCGTCAACCGCTGATTGGTAATAAATGTTGTTGTTGCGGTCTTCAGTCCTGAGACTGGTTTGATGCAGCTCTCCATGCTACTCTATCCTGTGCAAGCTTCTTCATCGCCCAGTACCCACTGCAACCTGGTCTCCCTCTACGATACTTACCCTCCTCGCTGCCCTCCAATACTAAATTGATCCCTTGATGCCTCAGAACATGTCCTACCAACCGATCCCTTCTTATGGTCAAGTTGTGCCACAAACTCCTCTTCTCCCCAATCCTATTCAATACTTCCATTAGTTATGTGATCTATCCATCTCATCTTCAGCATTCTTCTGTAGCACCACATTTCAAAAGCTTCTATTCTCTTCTTGTCCAAACTATTTATCGTCCATGTTTCACTTCCATACATAATTACACTCCATACAAATACTTTCAGAAATGACTTCCTGACACTTAAATCTATACTCGATGTTAACAAATTTCTCTTCTTCAGAAACGCTTTCCTTGCCATTGCCAGTCTACATTTTATATCCTCTCTACTTCGACCATCATCAGTTATTTTGCTCCCCAAATAGCAAAACTTTACTACTTTAAGTGTCTCATTTCCTGATCTAATTCCCTCAGCATCACCCGACTTAATTCGACTACATTCCATAATCCTTGTTTTGCTTTTGTTGATGTTCATCTTATATCCTCCTTTCAAGACAGTGTCCATTCCGTTCAACTACTCTTCCAAGTCCTTTGCTGTCTCTGACAGAATTACAATGTCATCGCCGAACCTCAAAGTTTTTATTTCTTCTCCATGGATTTTAATACCTACACCGAACTTTTCTTTCGTTTCCTTGACTGCTTGCTCAATATACAGATTGAATAGCATCGGGGATAGGCTACAACCCTGTCTCACTCCTTTCCCAACCACTGCTTCCCTTTCATGTCCCTCGACTCTTATAACTGCCATCTGGTTTCTGTACAAATTGTAAATAGCCTTCCGCTCCCTGTATTTTACCCCTGCCATCTTCAGAATTTGAAAGAGCGTATTCCAGTCAACATTGTCAAAAGCTTTCTCTAAGTCTACAAATGCTAGAAACGTAGGTTTCCCTTTCCTTTATCTTTCTTCTAAGATAAGTCGTAGGGTCAGTATTGCCTCACGTGTTCCAACATTTCTACAGAATCCAAACTGATCTTCCCCGTGGTCGGCTTCTACAAGTTTTTCCATTCGTCTGTAAAGAATTCGCGTTAGTATTTTGCAGCTGTGACTTATTAAAGTGATAGTTCGGTAATTTTCACATCGGTCAACACCTGCTTTCTTTGGGATTGGAATTATTATATTCTTGAAGTTTGAGGGAATTTCGCCTGTCTCATACATCTTGCTCACCAGATGGTAGAGTTTCGTCATGACTGGCTCTCCCAAGGCTGTCAGTAGTTCTAATGGAATGTTGTCTACTCCCGGGGTCTTGTTTCGACTTAGGTCTTTCAGTGCTCTGCCAAACTCTTCACGCAGTACCATATCTCTCATTTCATCTTCATCTACCTCCTCTTCCATTTCCATAATATTGTACTCAAGAACATCGCCCTTGTATAGACCCTCTATATACTCCTTCCACCTTTCTGCTTTCCCTTCTTTGCTTAGAACTGGGTTTCCATTTAAGCTCTTGATATTCATACAAGTGGTTCTCTTTTCTCCAAAGGTCTCTGTAGTTTTCCTGTAGGCAGTATCTGTCTTACCCCTAGTGTGATAAGCCTCTACATCCTTACATTTGTCCTCTATCCATCCGTGCTTAGCCATTTTGCACTTCCTGTTGATCTCATTTTTGAGACGTTTGTATTCCTTTTTGCCTGCTTCACTTGCTGCAATTTTGTATTTTCTCCTTGCATCAATTATATTCAGTATCTCTTCTGTTACCCAAGGATTTCTACTAGCCCTCGTCTTTTTACCTACTTGATCCTCTGCTGCCTTCACTATTTCATTCCTCAAAGCTACCCATTCTTCTTCTACTGTATTTCTTTCACCCATTCCTGTCAATTGTTCCCTTATGCTCTTCCTGAAACTCTGTACAACCTTTGGTTCTTTCAGTTTATCCAGCTTTTTTTTACTGAAGAATTACTTAATAATGTCGTCTGATAGCCGCACTGTTGCAGTTCTTCGTACAATGCTCCCTGCGCGTTTGGGGTCCAGCCTTCATTCACTCGTGTAGCGTCTGAGTTTTTACAATCAGTGCCGTCTGGCCAAAACACCTTTCAAAGGAACTGACGAGTCGCCTTGCGAAGAAGATGGGCCAGGAGGTGTCAGTGACAAACGTAGATCTCGATGCTATGTGAGAAGCGACACACCTGCACAGCGATTCTCTTCTGTTTGTAAAGCGCTGAGCCGATTTCCCGGTGACATTTTTCGCGAGGTGAATAACACCTCGCCCAAAATGTAAGAGGGCTCATCGTGGTTACTCTGCAAAAAAATAGGACAGTAGAAGTCGTCAGGGCGCCAGCCTCCGAAAAATACGTACATGGAGACGAGTGTATTGGCCTGAGTAGAAAACTTAGCTAAGGAGTGGCTGAGTAACTCAAAATCAAGAACTGCGGCGGTGGGCTCGTCACGAGTCATTAATGTTCTAAACCTTTTACCAGGAGAGGAGGTAACTATCCTATTAGCAAAAATGTCATTGGTCAGCATTTCCAGAGCGTTTTCCAACGGTACACGGGAACTTCGTGGAACTGTAGAGGTGAGAAAGAACCATCTGTAGGTGGAGAACACACTTCGATTCGGGCTACGGTGGAGAGCACTTCTCCTGGGGACAGTGAGCAGAGGTCTTCGAGCGTGGATACAAGACACAACACATTTCGTCTTAGGAAGCTCATGTGCTGCCGTCTGCTGCAGATTAAGGCGCTCGCTGCTATCCGCTCAACTGATGAGGGAAACTCAACAGCGCACTTCCCTCAGATTTAGTGGTAAAATGGCTCAGTGCATAGCTCTTCAAAAACTGAACACAGATCGAGTATGAAAACTGGAAGAAGGTGTACTGAACTGTTAAAAAAGGAAGCAGGCTCAACATATGCAACATCGAGAAAATGTCAGGAATCATTGTTCCGTAGTTATGGTGTTGGATTGTGAAGTGAGAGATCTGTGTTCACAACTCCTTCCACCCCTGTTTTTATCCCTTACAAAGTTATGAGCTTTCCGTCCGATCATTTACGCATCTGTAACACGCCCGGGGGTACAACTGGCGGGGGACCCTAAAAACTGTTTCTTCACTTCTTGACCGTGCGCCTTGTCCACACCACGTAGCTGGTAATCCCGTGGCGGTCGTACTGTTCTGCTCCACACTGCTGCTGGTTTGCCTGAAATAATCTATCTAAATATGCAAGCGGGTTTAGGGGAGCCACTCAACGTTAAAACACAACACTTTCCTACGTCTGGTATGAACATCTACATTCTGAGCCGATAAGAAATCGCAGGTAGCACTGCTTACATTCTAAGTGGTAAGTTTTTATGCCAACTTCTAGATGATTATCTGGCCACAACATCACTAGGACGAGCGTACGCGTAACCGAACACGGCGCGATGATGATGCTGAAGCCGAATAATCGAACGAAAGTTCTTACGCTCGTCACACATACACAGATATCTGGTACCAGTCCTCCTTGCCGCTAGTAATAATATAACACCGTCCATAAAGATAAATTTTCAGTTCTCACTTGTGCGAGCGTGCGCGTAACCGTCGCGGCGCGGCTGATTGTTGATGATGCAGAAAGTCGATGACCGAACACACCTTCTCACGCTCGCTACAAGACACTGGCAAATTATTGCACTCTTTTGTGATAACTAATTTTTACTGATTACGTTAGTTGATTCTGGGAGACCGAACACAGCGCACATGAATGATACTGTACAGTACGACACGTAACGAGAGAATACACAAATACGTTATCGACGGCACTGCCCATTTTTAACTACATCTTGACCCACTTTCCTCTGAATCACTTCCATATTTCATCACTTTACTGTAACAGCACTTGTAGCAAAACTTCAACTTCCATACTAACAATGCCTCTCACATGCAGAGCTACCCACAACACAACATAACAGTTCCGTGTCCCGTGCTCGACTTGACCTCATCCCCTTCCCCCACCTTCCCCTTTTCCTCGAACACATCCGCACACTATATATTGTCCGCCGCCTTGATCCCCCTCACCCCCTGGTGTCTCCCTTCCTCTCCACTTCTACCCAGTTGCCGCGCCTTTACCGTTGTGTCCCGCCCTCTCTCCATCTCCACACCCTCCATCTCCTTTCCCAACACAACTTCCACCGTCTACCCCTCCCGGATGATGAGCTTCGCCCTGACATCTACCCTTCCTACCGATTCTAACCTCCTCTTCCTGCCTCCTCCTCAGGGCTCCCTCTCCCCCCCCCCCTCCCTCCTTCCGAGCGGATTTCCCCTCCTACTCCCCCTCCATCTCTTGTGCCTTCTTTCAGTGTCTCTGCGCTCCCTCCTGCCCTGTCTTCCCTTTTCCTCTCCCGCCCCATGTGTCTCCTGCCTCTTCGTGAACCCACGGTTGCCCCTCCTCTCTTCATCCCGCCGCTTCCCCAGTCTGCCCCATGCTCTCCCCTCCTTTTCCATCCTCTCTGACCTTTCCCTCGGCAGGTTCCACCTGGTAGTTTTATTCTTCGTCGTGTGTGCTCCAAGTGGGTTTTAAGTGTGTTGTTTCGGAGTGTTTTTAATACTGTGGCCAACTTTTAACATGTGCATGCGCATCCAGTGTCTTCTCTGGTTTTAAGAATCGCCAACTGTGTTTTTTAACTTTCTGGTGACCTTTTTAACTGTCCCCAATGAACGTCTACGTGTCAGTGTATTTTTACCTCCATTTTCTCCCCTTACTTTGTTTTATGTTCCCCTTTTTATCTGCTTATGTATGTATTATTTTATTCTTGTTTTAGTTGTCATGTCACTCGGCTGAAGAGCGGCGGATTGTGCTGCTGACAGCCCTCCCCTGCCCATATGGGGCAGGAGAATGAAATTACAATAAAGAAAAAAAAAAAGTGCTCGACTCTGCAGACGCGGCTGGCCGCAAAGATACTCCGCAACCAATTCAGCGATATGACAGTACACTCACATGTTCTCCTCTTGTAGTCATACTATACATTTCTTATACAAGAAGAATGTATTACCGTCACAGGTAAATGTGAAGAATAGCGCTACATGGCCAGATGCCGCTTAGACCTCTCATAGAAATGGTTGGTTGGTTGATTGATTCGGGGGGGGGGGGAGGGTGGCGGGGGGCGGCGAGGTCATCGTTTCCATCGGATTGGGGAAGGATGGTAAAGGAAATCACAAAAATGAAAAAAAACCGGTTGTGAACTATGTTACAACAAAGGAATTCAAGATTCAAAACGCAACACAAAAGTCATAGCATGTGTTACTAGTGTAGAACAAATAGGAGGTACATTCGTGTGGAGGTTCTTTCTTTACACTTCGCTGTTGCAAACGGACATTAAACCACAAATTTGAATACAGCGAACAGACACGTCAGTCAAGACAGTTTATAATTGTATGAGAGGAAAAGTGTGGAACGGAGGAGACTTGGATAGCCCCTCCACAGTGCAACACCCTGGCCATATGACTGCGGCACCGCCGCTGTACGCCCGCGCTCAATGTTGGACATCTTGACCTTTGACTGTTCCCACGTCGCTTCTTGTTTCACAATTCAGTACACTTTCTTCCTGTTTTCATGCTTGATCTGTGTTTGGTGTTAGAGTGGGCCATCTTACCACTAAATATGAGGGGCTGCGATGGGGAAGTTTCCCTTCTGAGTGCTGAATATAGTGGGAAATAGCACATTCGGCGAGCAGGGGATGAGAACTACCGCACTTTTGTAGGCGCGTTGTTACGACTAGGTACATCTAATATTTTTCTCGAGTGATTGATGGCTCTTTCGTGACTCGATTAGTAAAGATTTCTATGTAACGTTTTTTATTCTTCTGGAGTCATCGCGGATTCATCTTCCCATAATTCATGCCTACATTAAGGTTTCATCCCGTTCACCTAAGCTATCCTGTTGTTACCGGGACATTCAAATGTTGTGTTAGTACTTTCCATAGAAAACGTTAATTTTCTCATTCTCTGCATTTTTTGACTGAACAGATCCTTCAATAATTTTTAACTCATGTATGTCAGCAAGGAACTTTGTAACAAACAGGGATTAATGTGGACTGCTGTTCTATTTCATTTCGTAGTTGATCACCGTGTTTGTTATCTGTTATGAGGTGCAACACTCATGTCTCACTGTTCTACACTCCTGGAAATTGAAATAAGAACACCGTGAATTCATTGTCCCAGGAAGGGGAAACTTTATTGACACATTCCTGGGGTCAGATACATCACATGATCACACTGACAGAACCACAGGCACATAGACACAGGCAACAGAGCATGCACAATGTCGGCACTAGTACAGTGTATATCCACCTTTCGCAGCAATGCAGGCTGCTATTCTCCCATGGAGACGATCGTAGAGATGCTGGATGTAGTCCTGTGGAACGGCTTGCCATGCCATTTCCACCAGCCACCTCAGTTGGACCAGCGTTCGTGCTGGACGTGCAGACCGCGTGAGACGACGCTTCATCCAGTCCCAAACATGCTCAATGGGGGACAGATCCGGAGATCTTGCTGGCCAGGGTAGTTGACTTACACCTTCTAGAGCACGTTGGGTGGCACGGGATACATGCGGACGTGCATTGTCCGGTTGGAACAGCAAGTTCCCTTGCCGGTCTAGGAATGGTAGAACGATGGGTTCGATGACGGTTTGGATGTACCGTGCACTATTCAGTGTCCCCTCGACGATCACCAGTGGTGTACGGCCAGTGTAGGAGATCGCTCCCCACACCATGATGCCGGGTGTTGGCCCTGTGTGCCTCGGTCGTATGCAGTCCTGATTGTGGCGCTCACCTGCACGGCGCCAAACACGCATACGACCATCATTGGCACCAAGGCAGAAGCGACTCTCATCGCTGAAGACGGCACGTCTCCATTCGTCCCTCCATTCACGCCTGTCGCGACACCACTGGAGGCGGGCTGCACGATGTTGGGGCGTGAGCGGAAGACGGCCTAACGGTGTGCGGGACCGTAGCCCAGCTTCATGGAGACGGTTGCGAATGGTCCTCGCCGATACCCCAGGAGCAACAGTGTCCCTAATTTGCTGGGAAGTGGCGGTGCGGTCCCCTACGGCACTGCGTAGGATCCTACGGTCTTGGCGTGCATCCGTGCGTCGCTGCGGTCCGGTCCCAGGTCGACGGGCACGTGCACCT
Source organism: Schistocerca serialis cubense (assembly GCF_023864345.2). NCBI lineage: Eukaryota > Metazoa > Arthropoda > Insecta > Orthoptera > Acrididae > Schistocerca > Schistocerca serialis. The sequence continues at coordinate 44,870,635 of NC_064644.1, forward strand.
TCCGCCGACCACTGGCGACAACATCGATGTACTGTGGAGACCTCACGCCCCACGTGTTGAGCAATTCGGCGGTACATCCACCCGGCCTCCCGCATGCCCACTATATGCCCTCGCACAAAGTCCGTCAACTGCACATACGGTTCACGTCCACGCTGTCGCGGCATGCTACCAGTGTTAAAGACTGCGATGGAGCTCCGTATGCCACGGCAAACTGGCTGACACTGACGGCGGCAGTGCACAAATGCTGCGCAGCTAGCGCCATTCGACGGCCAACACCGCGGTTCCTGGTGTGTCCGCTGTGCCGTGCGTGTGATCATTGCTTGTACAGCCCTCTCGCAGTGTCCGGAGCAAGTATGGTGGGTCTGACACACCGGTGTCAATGTGTTCTTTTTTCCATTTCCAGGAGTGTATTATACTCTTGTAAAAAATATAGAAAATAAAAATCAATGTAAACCGCAACGCACGAAGAAGGAATTATCCGAAGGGGATGGAAACTGATACATGTGATGTAGGTGAACAGAAAAATAAATTATCATAATTTCAAAAAATCCGGATGATATATTCAGGAAAAAGATTTTCACAAATTGAGCAAGTGAGTAGCGCATTGGTCCACCTCTGGCTCTTGTGCAAGCATTTATGCGTCTTGGCGCTGATTGGTACAGCTATTTGATGTCCTCCTGGCCGATATCGTGCCATGTTCTGCCCAATAGGCGCGTCAAATCGTCAAAATCCAGAGCTGGTTAGAGGACGCTATCCTTAATGCCACAAACATTCTCCAATGGGGAGCCATTCGTCGGCTTTGTTGCCCTAGGGTTTGGGAAGCACGTGGGAAAGCGGTAGAAACTCCCGCCGTGTACTGGCGGGTATTATCTTTCTGAAAAGCAAGCTCACGATGGTTTACCATGAAGAACAACAAAACGGGGGGGGGGGGGGGGGGTTAATACCGTCGACGTACGGCTATGATGTAAGACTGCCGCGGATGGCAACCAAACGGGTCCTGTTATGAAAAGAGATGGCACCCCAGACCATCACCATGATTCCTGGTGGGCCGTATGGAGAGCCACAGTCTGGCTGGTATCCCACCGCTTCCGGGGCGACTCCAGACACATCTTCAGCTTGGAATCGTATTGACTGGACTAGAATTGTCTTCTGCAGACGCCCCAGGGAGTGATGGGATAACAACCAGAGTGGTAGTCTGAGGTGCCATTTCATTTCGTAGTATGACCCCTTTGGCCGTCCTCTGTGGTATCCTTTCAATGCAGGGGTACGTCAACGATATTTTAAATCCAGTTTTGTTGCTCATGATGGCAAACAATTCTGGGCTTACTTTTCAGCAAGATAATGCCCGCCATCAAACAGTGAGAGTTTCTACTGCTTCTTTTCGTGCTTTCCAAACCCTACCTTGCCCAGCAAGGTCGCCGGATTTCTCTCCAATTGAGAACGTTTGGAGCAATATGGGTATGACCTTCCAACCAGCTTGGGATTTTGTCGCTCTAACGAGCCAATTGATCAGAATTGGGCAAAACATCCCTCAGGAGGACTCAAACAACACTATCAAGGCCAAGACGAACGACTGCGTGCATAAGGGCCCGAGGTGGACACACGCGACATTGACTTGCACACTTTGTGAACCTCCTTCTTCTGAATAAATCATCCAAATATGTGAAATTGGAATCATTTGATTGTCTGTACCTGCGCATCACATATACCAATTTCCGTCTCTTTCGGATATTTCCTTCATGGTGAAAGATTTTTTTTTTTTGTCTTAGCGTGTAGTTATCCGTTGCAGGACTCCATTTAATAAATGCCCATGAGTCCATGGGTAGCAATCTGACCGTCGCCAGTCCAACCTAGGCGGTCATTTTGACATCCACAGGGGAAAGCTCAGCAATACCTCACAGGCGTTTCTGTCTAAGTGATCGATTTTAGAATCACATGAAGGAAGGCGCGTTAGAGACTGCAACAAAGAGTTTCCGCCATTTTATTTTGTTTTTGTTGGTGGGAGACACGAAGCTGAGTTCATAACACTACCGTGTGCTACTGCTATACCATAACCTTAAAGTTGGAGGCAGATCGTAAAATGGAACTATCTTGTTAAATCAACTATGGTATAAAGCAACAGAGCAGTGTTATCCTCTGAAAGGAATTTTGTTGTTTTGACCGTGATGTACCTAATGGAGGTGGCTTATCGGAAGTGAAAGTCAGAATTACGTAAATATTTAAACTGTAACAAACAATATTTTACCTATCCATATAGTTCAAAGAATAAAGAAAACAGCCGCCAGCCTAATTAGGCATAAGAATGAGTAACATTCTTATTCAAGAAACTGAAAATAAGTAACTTCAGTGGGCAAACACAGCCTATACTTTGTCACACGAGAGTGCAATCAACTCTGGCACCTGCATGCAGTATGTTCAAATTAAGGTTGGAGCTGAAATGAAATGTCGTGTGACGAGGGCCTCCCGTCGGGTATACCGTTAGCCTGGTGCAAGTCTTTCGATTTGACGCCACGTCGGCGACTTGCGCGTTGATGGGGATGAAATGATGATGATTAGGACAACACAACACCCAGTCCCTGAGCGGAGAAAATCTCCGACCCAGCCGGGAATCGAACCCGGGCCCTTTCGATTGACAGTCTGTCGCGCTGACCACTTAGCTACCGGGGGTGGACTAGGTTGGAGCTGACAGAGCAGAACAAACTATTTCCATAAATATAACAGATAACAAAACACACTATTACCTTGAGGACTTAGTCAAACTGAATAGTCTCAATAACGTTACTATTGATATTTACTGTAGAATCGTAAATTGGACGTAGATTTAATATTACTTTTCAAACAAATTCCTATCTGTTGTGACATATGGATATGTTTCACAGCAAAATTAGTTATTGTGCATAGATTAAGTGTCTCACTACTAAACACCTTCCTACTTGGAATGAAAATTAAATGGAGTTCACTAACAAATTACTTCTCACTGTCCTTTGAATAAAGAAGTTACTGTTTTCATAGTTAGTGGTCTTTCTATTAATCATTATCTGGCATCAGCACAATAGACAAACTGTGGATCCTGTTACACCACTAATATGCACTTTTAATACACAAGAGGAACCCAGTATTGTACAGAATTTGACTTGTATAGCAAAAGTAATTGAAACTTTCTATAATTAAGTAACTTTGTGCATTTGAACTATTTTCAATGAGGGGGGGTGCCTTAATTTTGACCACTGTAGCAGAGCGAACTAAACACACTTTCATTTCATTAGTGAAACCAGCACTTATTAGACATGAACATATAAGTCTCAACCGTTGCAGTTCTGAACTTTTACTGCAGTGAAACACAAAATTGAGATATTTGTGAGATCCTTTCAACAAACAATTAATTTTAGCACACTCTATTGTCATATTAATTTTAATATACTTTCAATAAAGGACACTCGGTAAGCACTTTAGAGTGGGAGGGACCCTAAGTGGGTAAGTGACTGAGGATAAATCACAGTAGGTACAAGACCTCAGTCAAATTTTACCTTATATTTTAATACACTACAACATCCTATGAGCTGATCCTTCACTGTACGTTACTTTAGTTCTTCTGTTCCATTACAGTGATTGCGCAATGTGGTGGCGAGTGCATGTTGGTAGGAGGATTTGCAAGTAGAAATGCTGGACTCTATCATTTCTTGGTGGCGATGATAGGTATACCAATTCCAGAATGGTTCCAGCTCTTTATTCACTCATACGAGGCATTGGAAAGCGTCAGGAAAAGCCTCTCTCGAGAACCAGCACCATACACAACTTTTACATGGGCAGTTGATAGTTTGGTAGCTCGTCCCCGACTGACTCTTAGTTCCACCTTTCTATCCATGCCCACCACATTTTGCCCGCGCTACACAGTTCCATTTCCGAGGGGAACCACACCACATTTTACATACAAAATACGTAAAAGACCTTAGTGAGGATCAGTCTTTACATAACAGCAAGTAGTTACTTTAAACAAAACATGCCATTTGCACATATTGGTATTTCTATAAAAAATTATTTCAACAAAATTACTTTTATATACAGTAACTTTTGTTCCCTCCAAATGAGAAAGAATTTAAATGACAGATACACTACATTGCATAGAATCAAACCATGGCATCAAAGTTTTTACAAAGAAAGGAGTATACAATTTTGTGTTATTGATTCAATCAAACAACATTTACAGAAGCTCAGCAATGGAATGTTGAACAAAACAGAAAGCAAAATGAATCAACAAAAGGTATGTAATGTCTAAACTATGGTGTTACAAGTTTTATGCAGCATTTGTAAAAATTTTCAGATCTACTTATTTAAATGCTGTGGGATCTATTACAGCTATTTCAGTGAAATAATTTTGTGTTGAACCTAATTCTATGTATTTTTAAAACTATATATCATTTGGGCAATTAAGTCATTCTTCGCTGGCCGTGCAGTCTTGCACCTTCAAACGGAAGAGTTATAATACAACATGTGAAATTTGCAAATTAAATGAATTTCTTTAATGTTGTAACAATTTAACCTCTCTTGAAAAGTACAAACTCTGTTGGCTTTCAATAGGTTCTATTTCAAAATGTATTAAGGTACAACATTCTCCTCTACTCTAGGAGCACAGAAGTCCGAGACGTTCCAGTCTGCCTCGAGCTTATTGACTCTCGAGTTCTTGCATCATGCATCTGAGATGTGTAGTTTTCGCTGTTGCGATCCGCTACGTATACGCTGCGCCTTAATACATAGTTGAAATTACGCAGCTGAATTCGATCGTCCTGTATTTCAGTAAGGTCTGTAGAGATGAGGAGGAGTGAAGAATCTCTTTTTTCCGCTTAAATGTTCGGTTTTATTGGGCAGGGTAATTGGAGGAGACCTTGGAATGATCTTCGTTACTCTATTTTTATCGGAGTATTCTTTATAACACCTACGCATACAGATTATGCTACAGATATTCCCCGCCTATGTCTATGCACATCAACAAAAGCATGATAACACCTACGCATACAGATTATGCTACAGATATTCCCCGCCTATGTCTATGCACATCAACAGAAGCAAAATGAGGATAATGGAATGTAGTGGAATTAAATCAGGTGATGCTGAGGGAATTAGATTAGGAAATGAGTCACTTAAAATAGTAAAAGAGTTTTGCTATTTCGGGAGCAAAATAACTGATGATGCTCGAAGTAGAGAGGATATAAAATGTAGACTGGCAATGGCAAGGAAAGCGTTTCTGAAGAAGAGAAATTTGTTAACATCGAGTATAGATTTAAGTGTCATGAAGTCGTTTCTGAAAGTATTTGCATGGAGTGTAGCCATGTATGGAAGTGAAACGTGGACGACAAATAGTTTGGACAAGAAGAGAATAGAAGCTTTCGAAATGTGGTGCTACAGAAGAATGCTGAAGATTAGATGGGTAGGTCACATAACTACTAATGAGAAGGTATTGAATAGGATTGGGGAAAAGAGAAGTTTGTGGCACAACTTGACTAGAAGAGGGGATCGGTTGGTAGGACATGTTCTGAGGCATCAGCGGATCACTAATTTAGCACTGGATGGCAGCGTGGAGGGTAAAAATCCTAGAGGAAGACCAAGAGATGAATACACTAAACAGATTCAGAAGGATGTAGGTTACAGTAGGTACTGGGAGATGAAGAAACTTGCACAGGATAGAGTAGCATGGAGAGCTGCTGGACTGAAGACAAACAACAACAACAACATGTCTATGCACTTTTGCCATCGTTCTGAGAGCTCCCGTTTTCGCGTAGCAAACTATTCCTTTAGGGTTACCCCATGCCGCTAATGGAGAACTGCATGAAGTTCGTCATTGGTTTCACGCACGATGGCAATAGTCTGGTGACCTGCATGTGGCCGCGCGTTATTGTGCTGCAGAAGAAGGCCACGGCCCAATTCTCCGTGGGAGCGTTGTTGAATGCGTCGGCCGAGATCGTACAGTAAACGGCAGTACCGATCACTGTTGAGAGTCGCATTGGGAGAGAGCCAATCCACCAACAATATCCCTTCCTGATCTCACAGCACAGTTGCCATTTGCTTCTGCACGGATAGTCCCGGCCGTCCTTGGGACGAGGGTTCCACTATGCTTCCGCTCAATAGGCTGGCATTTCTTTTCTGGAGTCTCATGTAAGAAGCATGACTCGTCGACGGTGACCAGACGCTCAAATAACTCCACTGGATCTGCACCAACTGTTGGCGTATTTCCACACGCTTTTGTTTCTACGCACTAATGAGAGATTGGGCACCCAACGTGCACACGCCTCCTCATGTATGATGATACTGAGGGTTCCCCGCGATAGACTTGTTGCATTCTGTAGTTCATCAAACGTGACTCGCCTGTGCTTCATTGTCAGGTCGTTAACCCTCTGAACACTGTTTGTTTTCTTGCTGTTTCTGGACCCCCCCCCCCCCCCCCAGTACTTTTATGTTTTTCGGAACAGTAGGGGTCTACCTGCCGTCTGTGAACTCTGGTAACCAACGAAACACGGATCTGCGACTTGGTGCTGATTCCCCACATGTCGCTACTAAGCCCTTGCGGACTTCTGAAGCAGTCACCTCTTCTCTCCAGAGAAACCACACTGTAGACGCGATTGTCTGCTTCCATGCTGTATTATTGATATCCACCAGCACACTCGCAAGTAGGAACAACTGCTGCTGTAATCCGCCACCCATTGAAATAAGCAAAACCATTTGGTGGAGGTAGGCAGTATTACAGTCTTCAAGCACAGCATACATCGGGACACATTTCAAACTGCTACTCTGCATAGGGATTAGGAGGAGTACCAATCAATATTGAACAAACTAAATATTTCATCTCTTGTTGATGAGTGTTATGTAGAGAGAGAGAGAGAGAGAGACAGAGAGAACAAAACTGTTCTTCGTAAGTCACTGGGATATCTCTTTCAGGATAGGGGCTAGCTGCCATCGTGTTCTGAGTAGGAAGACAGAAAATTACGAGCCGCATTCTGAAAGTGACGTCCTATCCGTCGCGAAATGGAAAGAGCAATGAAAATCCGACAAAGCTTTGAGCAGGTGTGTTGAACAGTGTCTCTAGTATGGCCGTTGATCGTGTCAGGTCTGTTTTCAGTCCTGGGAGCACAGTGAGCACTTGAAGATGCCTAGAAAACAGTGTCTCCCGCCATGTCTGAGTGCCCGTGAGAGATTTCGCCTGATTTGATGCAGCCCACAGAACATAACTGTCACGCATTTCCTACTTCATGACAATTCTCGGCCGCATTCTGCAGGGGCAACGAGGACGCTCCGGCTGCGTTTTCGATGAGAAATGTTTGATCGCCCTCCATACAGCCGAGAATTCGCTCCCTCTGATTTTCATCTCTGCTGACATGAACCGCTGGCTATGAAGTCAGCATTTTGGCACATACCACAAAATGCAGATCAGCGTAGAGAATCGGAGAAAAGTGCTGGCGGCTGCCTTCTATGATCTTATATGACAAGGATATTGGAAAGTTGGTACAAAGCTACGACAAATGTCATAGATGGAGCGTCGACTATGTAGAGACTTTGCTGGAAGGTGTCGATAACTATTGCAGGTAAAACACTTTTGTTTTTCACTGTGGTTTCCATTTCGCGACCGATCGGACCTTACTTTCGGAATACGCTTCGTATCATTGGTCGAAATGAAATTTCTTAAGTTACATACTGTTTTGTAGAAACATTACTGAACCGTGGATATACTTTCAAAATCTTTTCTTAAAGAATTTACTTCATTTACTAGCGACTCATCAAGAACATTAACACATTTAATAACACTATGTGAGCGTGGAAGTAGTTGCCAGTGGGTAACTGATGAAAACAAATTTCTTTCAACAAATGGAAAATTTATTCCTAAAAGCCCTTTCCTTTTTTTTTTAAAAAAAAAAAAAAGATTTAAAATTATAATCAGAAAGCGCCCTCAAAATATTAAGTTACAAATTTATTGAGAGGCAGAAATAACATTTTTTTTTTTTATAGTATGAGCTTTCGGGCTGAGAATCTTGACGCTCCCTTTTAACACAGCCATAGTCACGACCGCTCACAACAACCTCTGAAAGACTACACTAGTGCAAATCTGCAACACACCAGATTACTGTAAACTAAAAATTTTTAACAACTCACACTAACACATAAACTATGCTCCCCTTAGGAGGGATGGAAATGGTAGAAAACACTCACATAAAAAAATTACTTCCCACCGAAAGTGCAAATTGTTTTTAAAAGAAAACTCTTACAGTGGAAGGGTGGCAACTTTATATACTAAAATGACCATTTAAATAAGAAACCATGGAATGTAGTCATACATAAAATGTACAAACATGCTCTACATTACACATATACCGCCTCTCAAGATGTTAGGCAAGATAAAAATATATTTCAGGTATTCGGCCTTCACCTTAAGCAATAATTTAGTTAGCCCCGAATCCGACAAACACGACAGAGGCAGCTACTAACGTATGGCAGATTGACAGGGGGATTACTTAACAACCCGAACTGCAGATTGCTCTAATCCGCCCCTACTCCACAAGGGAAAAACGGACCACCCAATTCATAAATAACCACTTTCCCACGGGTGGGCAAACACAGAATAATGGTGGGACGATCCCAAAACAAAGCGTCTGATGACCTCACCATGAAAACAAGTAGAATTTAACAAGTAAATGAAACAACATATCTCCAATCACTTAACTTCTAATAAACTGCGATTTCTGGCGAAGACCTGGCGCAGCACCCCCAACGCTCTCCCGAACCGTCCGCTGCCAGCCGCTTCAACGGACGCAGGAAGGCGCGCCGATCTCCCGTCTCACTTCGTCGCAGCTCGCACCGGCCAGACTGATGTCGTGGTTTCACTCCTGTTGCTCTCGTGTCAACCGCGAAGCCACTACCCCTTTCTATACGGCGCGGCCCACTGGACTCACGTGGGGACCTCCCATGCGCCGACGCTCAAGGTAGACAAGTCATCTTGTGTCTCAGTGCGCGACCGACCAACCGATCGATACAACTGCCAATGACCGTTGCCCGAGCAACTCGAGCAGACTGGCCTAACGCATACTAGCACTCCGGAAGACAGACAGACACTGACAGCCCCACACTGACCCGGCTGACCAACAGGTCCGACTCGCTCCGACTAGCGAGCTCATAGCGCCCATTAAATGCACGTGAACAGGCTACCTTCCCCCTTTCACACCAGAGGGAGACACCAAAGCTGCGACTGCCACAGTGGCGCCACCGCCAGAAACGGAGGGAGACTGCTTTACACTAGACGCTGCGGCGCGCTCTTCAAAACAGCAAAATTTTACCACGGCTCAATTATGCTTATTATCTGTCTGTAGCGTGAGTTTCAATGTCAGATTAAGAATTCGCTATTATTTCTCGTCCAGTCTTCCTTTGGTAGCGCCATTCGTACACAGAGCGTTCCTTCGGCTTACCGTACTATCAATCGAATGATGACTACAGAATCGTTTCTTTTGCAGGGCGATTCAGGTGCAGCTCTAACGGTGTATGCAGTATTCTTCAGAGCCGTGTGCCTCTCGTTTTTAGGATAATTTTTGTCGAGGGAGTAGCCTGAATTAACAGCGCTAGTATCGACTGCGGCGCGATGTGACCATCGCCGAGAACTTCACTACTTGATGGAGAGCCGGATTCGGCATTACTGAGTTCGTACAGAACGCTCCTATCTGGAGGTGATTCTATGAAAATTCACTAGGTTTTCGCAATCTCATCAGTTCCTCTTTGCTATACAATGAGTGAAAACATTATGACTGCTTGCTTAATAGCTTGTTTGTCAGTCTTTGGAAAAAAAATAAGTAACTGAATCTGTATATCAGGTATCCGGAATTTTATACGTAGGCTTGTTGAGGCATGTGGTATTAGATGTCTACGAACGGATCGCGTAAACAATGAGTCACTGATTTCCGTACACTATGATGGCGCCCCATAGCGACTCAGGTGGGTTCCATAGGACAGGGCCAATTATACTGCTGAAAGACGACATCGCCATGGAGAAGACATCAAACATGAAGAGATTCAGGCGGTTCGCAGCTGTCAGCGACTCTTCAATCACAACCACAGGTTCAATGCAAGAGCATGCCTACCATAATACTGCTCCCACCAGTCTTCGTACGTAGCACGCTGCACGTTTCGAGCCGTCGTTCACCTCGTTGAAGGCGCTTGCGGAGACGATCATCGACCTAGTGTAGCAAATATGTGATTCACCGGAAGACTCGACACGTTCCCATTGATCGAACGTCGAATCCCGCTGGTCTCATGCTCATTGCAATCGTAATTACCGCGCGGATTGGTCGAGCGGTTTGAGGCACCATGTCACGGATTGCGCGGCCCCTCCCGCCGGAGGTTCGGCTCCTCACTCGGTCATGGGTGTGTCCGTGTTGTTCTTGCCATAAGTTAGTTTAAGTAGTGTAAGTCTAGGGACCGATGATCTCAGCAGTTTGGTCCCTTAGGAGTTCAAAAATGATTCAAATGGCTCTGAGAACTATGGGACTGAGTTCAGCAGTCCCCTAGAACTTAGAACTACTAAAACCTAACTAACCTAAGGACATCACACACATCCATGCCCGAGGCAGGATTCGAACCTGCGATCGTAGCGGTCGTGCGGTTCCGGTCTGAAGCGCCTAGAACCGCTCGGCCACACCGGCCGGCCCTTAGCAATTCACACACAGTCGAACAGTTGAATAATCGTAATTGACGATGCCGTTGGGTCAACATGTGGACATGTAGGGGAGGTCTGCCGAACGGTGAACGGTGTGCTATGAAACACTTGTGCATGAAAGCAGCATTGTACTGTTTCGGCAGAGATGCCACACGTTACCATCTGTCCCACTTTGCAGAGCAGACCAGCCTCCAAACCCCACGTTCTGTGAAGAGTCTTGTGCGTCAAACCATTTACCGCCCAGTGGTAGCTTCACTGTCCTACCTCTTTCCGTAGGTGCTCACGAGAGTAGCACGTGAACATTCGACCAGTTTCTCCGGTTTCAAGATACTCCTCCTCAGGCTCTGCGTAATAATAATCTGCCCTTTGTCAGAGTCTCAGAGTCGTTTATCTCAATGGATTTCTCCATTTGCAGCCCGTATCTTCGTTAGAGTGATCCCCCGTCCATGTCTATTCCGCTTACATACTTCTGTACACGTGGCCGCAACGCTCAAGGCGTCATGAGCTGGTAATAATGTTTTGGTTTATCAGTGTACACTCCGATTTCGTCTCAGTTATTTGGAAAATAAAACTAGAGTGACTTTTTTAGTGCTGTGCAAGTAGACAAGGTTGTTCTTTACTCTGAGGTGATAAAAGTCATGAGATAGCTCCTAATATCGTGTCCGACCTCGTTTTTACCCGGCGTAGTGCAGCAACTTCGCGTGGCGTGGACTCAACAAACCGTTGGAAGTTCCCTGCAGAAATATTGACCAGTGCTGCCTCTATAGTCGCCATAATTGCGAAAGCGATATCGGTGCAGGATTTTGTGCACTAACTGACCTCCCCTTCACGTCGGATGGGATTCATGTTGCGTGATCTGGATGGCCAAATCATACACTCGAAATGTTCCAGAATGTTCTGAGCACTATAGATCCACCACCAGCTCGTACTGCACGTTGTTGACAATTTAACTCCACGGCTTCGCAGGGTCTGCGCCACACTCATACTCCATCAGCTGTTACCAACTGACATCGGGAATCGTCTGACCAGGCCACGGTTTTCCAGTCGTCTAGGGTCCAACCTTGCCGTTGGTGGGGAGGCTTGCGTGCCTCAGCGATACAGATAGCCGTACCGCAGGTGCAACCACAACGGAGGGGTATCTGTTGAGAGGCCAGACAAACGTGTGGTTCCTGAAGAGGGGCAGCAGCCTTTTCAGTAGTTGCAAGGGCAACAGTCTGGATGATTGACTGATCTGCCCTTGTAACACTAACCAAAACGGCCTTGCTGTGCTGGTACTGCGAACGGCTGAAAGCAAGGGGAAACTACAGCCGTAATTTTTCCCAAGTGCATGCAGCTTTACTGTATGGTTAATTGATGATGGCGTCCTCTTGGGTAAAATATTCCGGAGGTAAAATAGTCCCCCATTCGGATCTCTGGGCGGGGACTACTCAAGAGGATGTCGTTATCAGGAGAAAGAAAACTGGCGTTCTACGGATCGGAGCGTGGAATGTCAGATTCTTTAATCGGGCAGGTAAGTTAGAAAATTTTTTCTGTCAGAGACAGCAAAAGACTTGGAAGAGCAGTTGAACGGAATGGATAGTGTCTTGAAAGGAGGATATAAGATCAACATCAACAAAAGCAAAACGAGGATAATGGAATGTAGTCGAATTAAGTCGGGTGATGCTGAGGGAATTAGATTAGGAAATGAGACACTTGAAGTATTACAGGAGTTTTGCTATTTGGGAAGCAAAATAATTGATGATGGTCGAAGTAGAGAGGATATAAAATGTAGACTGGCAATGGCGAGGAAAGCGTTTCTCAAGAAGAGAAATTTGTTAACATCGAGTATAGATTTAAGTGTCAGGAAGTCGTTTCTGAAAGTATTTGTATGTAGTGTAGCCATGTATGGAAGTGAAACATGCACGATAAATAGTTTGGACAAGAAGAGAATAGAAGCTTTTGAAATGTGGTGCTACAGAAGAATGCTGAAGATTAGATGGGTAAATCACATAACTAATGAGGAAGTATTGAATAGGACTGGGGAGAAGAGGAGTTCGTGGCACAACTTGACTAGAAGAAGGGATCGGTTGGTAGGACATGTTCTGAGGCATCAAGGGATCACCAATTTAGTACTGGAGGGCAGCGTGGAGGGTAAAAATCGTAGAGGGAGACCACGAGATGATTACACTAAGCAGATTCAGAAGGATATAGGTTGCAGTAGGTACTGGGAGATGAAGAAGCTTGCACAGGATAGAGTAGCATGGAGAGCTGCATGAAACCAGTCTCAGGACTGAAGACCACAACAACAACAGGGTCCAACCGATGTGCTCACGAGCACAAGAGAGGCGCTGCAGGCGATGTCGTGTTGTTTGCGAAGGCACTCGCATCGGTTGTCTGCCGCCACAACCCTCTAACGCGACATCTCGCCGCACTGTCCTAACGGATACATCCGTGGTACATCCCACAATGATTTCTGCGTCTACTTCAAGCGGTGTTGTTTGGCTATTAGCACCGATAACTCTGCGCAAACGCCGCTGCTCTCGGTCTATAAGTGGCGGCCGTCGGTCACTGCGTTATTCGTGGTGAGAGGTAATGCATGACAGATATTCACCGATCACAGGCCCTGCACACCACGCGCTGCTTCCACAAACTGCCTCCATTCCTTCCTGTTTTGTGCCCGGCTCCTCCAGGTGTCTTCAGTTACCAGGGCTGCTACGTCCTTCGCCAGGTCGTCCATCCAGCGCTGCCTTGTTCGTCCAATGGGGCGTTTGGTGTTTGGTGTCCCCGCTAGTGCCATCTCCGCCTGTCTTCCATCTGGCATACGGGCTACTTGGCCCACCCATTGTATTCTTTTGCTCTATATCTTCTGTAGGATAGTTGGTTGTCGCATCAGAAGGCAGATTTCCTCATTTTTCCTCCTCCTCCATTCTCCGTTATCTACAACTGGTCCCCATATCTCCCTCATTACTCTTCTTTCAAATATTAATAGTTTTCCCCTTCTCTCTTGGTCATGCCCCATGTTTCCGAACCGTACATTACTGCTGGGCATATCACTATGTTGTAGATTTTCATCTTAGTGCTCACTGAGATCGATTTAGAACCGAGCGTCTCTTTGAGGGAATGCATGTATTTCGTTCCCACTGCTATTCTTTCTTTGATGTCCATTTTTATGTTGTTGTCCGTGATAAACCAAGATCCCAAGTATTTGAACTGGTCTACTCTCTTGAACCTCTTGCCATCTATCTCTAGAAATTCCACCTGCTCTTGTCTTCTTCCTAACTGCATGAACTCTGTTTTGTCTCGATTCACTTTGAGCCCTATTTTCAGTGCATTATTGTTCATTTTCTGGTACATTTCTTTCAACTCGTGCTTTGATTCACTTAATAGTACTATGTCATCTGCATATGCGAGACAATTGAACTTACCGTCCATCTCTAATCCAGACCACTCCTGTTGGCTACACTCTTTTATTAGTTTCTCTAAGATGACATTGAACAGAACACATGACAGAGCATCCCCTTGTCTGAGGCCTGTCTCAATCTCGAATGTTTCTGATGTGGCTCCTCGGAAAAGTACTGCTGCCTTTGATCCTTCCATACAAGCTTGCACCATTCTCACTAACTTCTGGGGGATTCTGAAGTCACACATTGCATTATATAGGCTATTCCTGTGGATGCTGTCATATGCACGTTGAAAATCGACGAACTGGCTGTACATATCTTTATGATATTCCCAATGTTTTTCAGATGCATGAAATTTGGTATTATCAGCAAATTCTAGACACTGTGGATCTCGGATTAATGAATTCCCTTACGAATTCCGAAATTGACTGTTCCATGCGTCTACCTCCACCTACCATTCCGCGTTCAAAGCCCGTTAAGTCTCGTCATGCGGCATTATCACGTCGGAAACGTTTTCACAAGAATCACCGGAGTACAAATGACAACCCTGCTAACGCATTGCTCTTTTATACCTTTTGCACACCACTACCGGTATCTGCAAACATGCATATCGCTAATGCATTAAATTTCGGGCATGCAGCCGCGCAAATAAAATTTCCTCCACTGATATCTCGGCCGCGTATCGTCCGGCCATCCTCAGAGTGAGTTACAAGACTGACGACAAGATGCCAAGCGCGGCCTTATATTCTCCACCGCAGCGGTACTGCACATGCGGGTCACAGATGCTTGTCGGCGGCAGAGAAATCCGCTTACACATCCGCCGCCTGTGACGAAGGGGTACAGACATTCGATTCGCTCATCGATGTATGATCGGCGGCGCTGACACCATGACGACTTCTCTGCAGTTTAATTACCCCAAGAGCCGGATTCCATGCTTTGTCCAAATTAAAACCACTATCTCTATTTATTAAATTATGTAACATCCCACCCGTCACTTATCTGGTTTTGGTGTGTGTTCCCCCCAGTTAATTGACTAACAGATCAACAGAGAGTGCAAAACTGCCGCAATGTCAGATAACGCAACGAAAGTAATAAGGCCCTGTGACTCGTGATTGAACTGTGGTAGCAGTGTTGACATTAATTAATTCAGAATTGATCCCTTTTAATTAAAAGGGGTGCACATTGATGTTATATTCAGCTATTGAACACCAGATGCAAATGTTGAACATAAAATTACTTAAGAAAGTGACTTGGGATTTCAACTACTTGATTGAAAACAGATGCAGTTGATTAGCACAGATTTATTTGTAACTCACGACCTTCAATCATCACATTACATGACTCTCCTAACAGGCAGTGGTAATAAATTGCGTTTGCGTGGAGTAAAGCGTGACAACTAAAAGTAATTCCTATCGACTGACCCAGGCGTAATGTGAAGTGCGAGAAGAATTCTACACTACACGGCGCATGAAACCTTCGTGGAAACTTTGCCGACGTAATCCAACAAATTAACCAGTGGCCGGAGAGGGTGCAATATCACCGAATACAGCGTGGCGGAGCGGCGTCATTGTGCAGACATCGGCCGACCTCGTGGTGCACTCGTCTATTCACTCCCAGCTATCTTGCTTAGTACATAGCTGAACCAAAACTTCCTATCTCCAAGCTCAATCGTTCCATTTGCTAAGTCCTAAACTGCAGAGATGCTCACTCTTTCTCAGGCAAGCTGAGTAAAGAACGCCACGTCCGCACTCTAGGCAAGCTGGGAACGGAAGACCTCTACGGGGACTTCTCCCAGTCCGCTCTTCACCTCGGTTTCCCCTCCAGCAAAATCACTTACGCCAATTGCAGCGCAAGTCGCGTTAATTATGCGTCCCTTCCCAGTGCCGACCAATGCCTGCTCTGGGAAGTGAACAAATTCCCACAAAATTTCCCTTCCTCTCAACTTCTGCTATTTAGCTCCTCCCAGGCCACCCATTAAGGTTAGCGTCTGCACAAACACCAATTTTTCCGGAATTCTGACTCCCAGGAGAGTACTTCAAATTCCTTGGTCCTACGTTCCCATCGGAGACCGGTCTATTTCATTCTGTCGCTCTTCACCTGATTTACTTCAGACTCTGCGGACCGTGAATTCAGCATGAAGTTGCTGTAGTCATGAACACACATATTTTGACCTCTGTTGACTGCTCCACCATAGCTTTACGTGGCTTTCTTGGATGTTTCACTGAAAACTGGACGACTGACATTTATCAACAGGCGTACAAGTTCCCGGTACACCAGCATGGGGTCAACCACCCACTCACTGTCACTCATCTTAAGGCAGCTGGAGGCCACGCCCCATTACCACTTTCTCAGAGCTTGAATCGCCCTAAGCTGCCTATTGTCACTTCCCTTTGCCGCTTCCCAGCCCCATGCCGCAGTCATTTCTGGGTACTTCCCTGGGATAAACTAGCCTCCAGTAAATCGACGCATTTCCACAAAGTTTTTATGTCGTGTGAATTACTTTAAAACCATCACCCGACAATGATTATTCCAATATGTCCATACAATACCATCTACAAGATGCTTTGTGCCTCGTCAGTCATTTTGTTCAGCCCTACTGTTCGCTCAACGTGAGTTAGGTGATCTTTGATGACTTCATGTACGTGGCATAGTTCTTGTCATCTTACAATTATTAGCTAATCTAATCTCTATAGCTTCCTTGAAGACAGATTCCCAAAAAGAAGAGTTGGATGTTAAAATCTTCACATCACTGTAATTCATGGAATGCCCTGTATCAATACAATGTTTGGTCACAGCTGACTTGTCTGGCTGTAATAAGCATGTTTATCTTCGATGCTCCACACACCTCTCATGAATGTTGCGTGTTGTTTGACCTATGTACGACTTCTCACAATTTCCACAAGGAATCTGATACACACCGCTTTACGAAGCTGTAAATCGTCCTTCACAGAGCCGAGTAAAGCTGCAATCTTCTTGGGGGGCCGGAAGATCACCTTAACACAGTGTTTCTCAAGAATGCGGCCTATCTTCGAGGAAAGAGCATCCACATAGGGCAAAAACGCACTAGACCTGAAGGAATTACTATCTTCTTCCCCATCACATACCTGAATTTTAGGTTTTGCATCGAATGCTCTGCGAATTTGTTATGGAGAAAATGTTCTTGAGGTATGTGAGCTCCTCTTGAAAATCGTCTTTATCAGATATACAGTGTGCCCAATGCACTAAGGTCTTAAGGACACCTATGGTCTGTGAAGGGTGATGGCAGCTACTGGCATGAAGATATAGATTTGTGTGTGTTGGTTTCTGATATACTGCATGTCCCAATGTGCCATCACCTTTATGGCGAACGGCAACATCCAAAAAGGGGAGGCAGCCATCTTTTTCTATTTCCATAAAAAAATCACTCCGTCTTCAGGCCACGAGTGGCCTACCGGGACCATCCGACCGCCGTGTCATCCTCAGTGGAGGATGCAGATAGGAGTGGCGTGGGGTCAGCACACCACTCTCCCGGTCGTTATGATGGTATTCTTGACCGATGCCACTACTATTCGGTCGAGGAGCTCCTCAATTTGCATCACGAGGCTGAGTGCACCCCGAGAAATGGCAACAGCGCATGGCGGCCTGGATGGTCACCCATCCAAGTGCCGACCACACCCAACAGCGCTTAACTTTGGTGAGCTAATGGGAACCGGTGTATCCACTGCGGCAAGGCTGTTTTTCTAGTTCCACAGTAAATTTAATTCTAGCATGAATGGAATTCAAATGCTCAAGAAATCGATGTAATTCATCCAATGGGCCATACCACGAATGTGTCGTCCACGTACCTCTAGAAGATCGTTGGTTTAAAACTTGCCGAGTCCAGTGCCTTGTCCTCGAAGTCTTCCATAAATAAATTAGCTACCAGAGGGGGGAGGGGGCTTCCCATGGCAACACCAATTTGCTCATAAACTTCACCATTAAACTGAAAATAAGATGATAAAAGCACATGTTCAAATAAGGCCATAATGTTCTTAAGAAAATATTGGCCGATAAGAGATAAAGAGTCCTTTAAAGGTACCTTGGTGTATAATGATACCACATTAAAAGTACCAAGCACATCCGTACTATTTAGCCTGACATTACTAAGTCTCTGAATAAAATCAATAGAATTAGGAATGTTGTGTCCACATTTTCCTACCAATGGTTTTAATAAGGAAGCTAAATATATGGCAGAAAAATACGTTGATGAACCAATAGTGCTAGTTACAGGTCTCACTCTGAGGATGGCCGGACGATACGCGGCCGAAATATCAGTGGAGGAAATTTTATTTGCGCGGCTGCATGCCCGAAATTTAATGGGTTATTTATTACGCCGCGAGAAGTTGAAAATGCACATGCATATCGCTATCCCGTTCAGTGTAGTTCGGGGGCAGACTAGATTACTGAGATGGTTCCCCGCCTTAGCCCGGGCTTGCGTGCTGAGCTGTTGTGGCCACAGCACGTTCTGCGTCGTGTTGTGCAGTGTTCGGCACTCCCTCAGCCGGCGATGGGAGCGGGCCGTCGCTCCGCTCAGCTGCGGCTCCCGCGGCGATGACGGCAGCCGCGTTTACGAGGAGAGGAGAGGAGAGGAGAGGCGTGGCGGGCGCCTTATCTGCCGCCCGCACCTTGCTGTGGGGAGGGGTGGGGGAGGGGCGGAGCGCCGTAAAGACCGCCGGTGTCGGGTGTCGGGGGCCGTATCGCGGCAGGCGACGCCCACGCACAGCCACCGCCAGCGCCTCGTACATTACCTCCAGCCACACACGCTCACTGACGTTCCAGCACCACTGATCAGTCGCGGCAGTATTTCTTCAGTGTGAGCGTGTTCTGATGTCAGCGATCATATTTGTTCTGGCTGGACATGCCCGATATTTGTCGAGGATTACCGAAAAAACGTCGATAGTGCAGGGGTATTTGAACACCTTTGAACAGAGCCCTCGATGGCTATTTTAAGGGAGACAAACTTCATGTTAACACGCATTCAAAATGCCTTGGGATCGCGTTAGACAAAACGATTTCCTTTAAGAAGCACTTAACACCAATATGTGCTAACCTCAAAAGCAGAAACAACATTTTCCATAAGCTCTGTGGCACTCGTTGGGGGTCGTCGGCAGACACTCTTTGGGTATCAACACTCGGTTTGGTATACTCAAAAAATGGGTTCAAATGGCTCTGAGCACTATGGGACTTAACATCAGAGGTCATCAGTCCCCTAGAACTTAGAACTACTTAAACCTAACTAACCTAAGGACATCACACACGTCCATGCCCGAGGCAGGATTCGAACCTGCGACCGTAGCAGTCGCGCAGTTCCAGGCTCAAGCGCCTAGAACCGCTCGGCCACACCGGCCGGCTGGTATACTCAGCAGCAGACTACTGTGCGTCTGTCTGGCTTAAGTTCGCACGTAAAAAAGACTGGTGTACAACTTAAAGAGGTGATGCGCGTTGCTAGTGGTCAATACGATGCACTCCCGCACACTGGTTACCTACACTGAGCCATATTCCATCTCCTAATATCAGACGGAAGAGCACTCGCTATTGCCTGAACACCAAAAGATTGCTGATAACACTGACCTTCCAATATTGTATGATGTATTCCGTGCGGACCGAAAAAGACTAAAATCAAGTCATTCCACTCTGATCACAGCCACCATTCTCACAGAAACTGAATTCAATACCATCGATGAACTGAAACGCTGCTGGCAACAAAACTGTCCTTCACAATGCCTGAAGCTGTCTTGCCTCCAGAAGCTTCCCCCTGGATTCAGCCAGCCTCGGGAAGTTCGAGCTACATTGAACCGCATCCGAATGAGCCAAGAAAGATGTGCAGACGCACTCTACGAGTTGGCTAAATCTTCATCAGCATCGTGTGACTGTGGTGCGGAACGACAGACAGTTGCTACCGCGTATTAACATGTTCCACCTGCGTCTAAAAGGATCCTTTGCAAGATTTTCTGACAACGATGAGTGATATGATGTGATACGCTAAAGACCTTGACATCGGTCTATAGCTGTTGTTATGTCTGTTATTTTATGCTGGAGAGCCTTGTTTAAATGTTGACATGTAGCAGTTTTGTAATATTTGTACATGCGTAGCCTCTCAATTATATTTGTTTCTGTGTCGAATTAGGCCTAACTTTACCACCGATTCTATAAAATCTGCGTATTAGCAAAACTATGTATCCACAAACTGTTATCCAACTTACACTCGTATGCTAACCTCTGAATAAACAAAACCTAATTTGAATTGATGTGTAACTGACCTGGAGACAACTTGTGTTATATACAATGGGCAGCTGAAGTGAAGCAATTATCTGGCCCTATTCAAAATTTCCACTTATCTCGCGTCTTGACGGCGCTGTTACAGATTTCTCGAAAACACAATAGCAAACAGCAAGCAGGCGGTGGCTAAGCTAGATTTTAATTTCTAAATAAAATGTGAGATGTGATAATGCGAAATGTTTAAAGAGAGGAATGACGAGAGCAACTATTCCTATGAAATGATATTCCAAGATTTTAGAATGAAGTATACAGGGTGAATCACTAACTATTGTTACCAAGAATAACTCCGAAAGTATGATAGGAGCTGAAAAGTTTGTGGGACAAAAGCTGCGTGGGACAAATGGGGGCATAATATTACTTTGGCTAGGTGGGGTCGCGTCAGAGACATGAAGGTGAACTTCCTTTTTTAATTCAGACGCTGTAGTCTGGTACTTATTTTCTGATAGCGGCTATCGAGACGAATCCAACGATGTGCAACAGTAAGGTCTTTGAAGGTCAACGAAGGTCAAAAAGGTGGCATGAACGTCCATTTACAGAAGGTGTCCGAAGTAATGACCATTGGTATCAATGAAGAGCTGCAATCTTCCTATCATGGACTGAGTGTTATTTCTCATCCCATCGGCACTTATCGAAGCACATGCTCTGACTATTCCCTCTCGCCTACCTTCAGGTGTAGTTGGAACGTCTTTATAAACAATGTCTTTTACGAATCCCCACAAGAAAATAATCCAGAGGCGTCAGGTCTGGCGAACGAGCCGGCCACGACACATCCCCTCCGCGTCCAGTAAAACGATTGAGGAATTGTCTCTGCAACTCATCTCTAGCCATCGTGTTTGATGCCAAATTCTGTTCCTTGGTCCTGAAGGCGCCTTGTCACGGTCCGCGCGGCACCCCCCCCCCCCCCCCCCCCCGCCGGAGGTTCGATTTCTCCCTCGGGCATGGGTGTGTGTGTGTTGTGCTCAGCTTAAGTTAGTTTAAGTTAGATTAAGTAGTGGGTAAGCATAGGGACCGTTGACCTCAACAGTTTGGTCCCATAGGACGTTACTACAAATGTCGAAATGTTCCTAAACGTATTCCTTCCAATAACAGACCTCATGTTTCTTGCAGGGATGTGGCGAACTTCCTACCATTAAGATCTCCTTCGATGAAATAGGGGCCTATAATTCTGACCTCCTGAATCCCACACCGTATATTTACCAACCACGGTATTTGGTGGGCAACTTGCCGCAGCCAATATTGATTTTCACTTGCCCAATAATGTATGTTATGTAAATTAACATTTACATGGTTCATGAATGTAGCCTCGTCAGTAAATAAAATCAAATTAATAAATGTGTCATCCTTCTCAATCTGAAGTTGAGCCCATCAGCAGAATTCAATGCGACGCACACAATCCGTACCACCTAATTCTTGGTGGAGACTGATATGGTAAGGATGATATTTATGGTGATGCAGAACACGAACGACACTACTCTGGCTCATGCCAGATTCCCTTGCGATTTGACGCGAACTAACACAAGGACTTCAGCCGTAGTGGCAAGAGTACCAGTTTCCGTTTCCTTGTTAGTAACTTTCCTTTGCCGGATATGTTTCTGATGCATTTAAGATCCAGTTGTTCTCAATTTATCATACACATATTTAAATGTACGACGTGTAGGGTGAGTACGTTGAGGATATCTTTCAGCATATAAGACTAGCTCTCACTGAATTTCGTTGGCATTCTCCATAAGTGAGAAGCATACCGACTTGTTCTTCGAAGGAATACGTCATTCACATTCTCCTGATTCCACGATATTAGTCTCACCGTTGATATCAGTGTTGTGTTGCGAAACCGTCGAATGGTGTTTGCCGGCCGGAGTGGCCGAGCAGTTCTAGGCACTACAGTCTGGAACCGCGCGACCGCTACGGTCGCAGGTTCGAATCCTGCCTCGGGCATGGATGAGTGTGATGTCCTTAGGTTAGTTAAGTTTAAGTAGTTCTAAGTTCTAGGGGACTGATGAGCTCAGCAGTTAAGTCCCATAGTGCTCAGAGCCATTTTGAATGGTGTTTACATGTCAATGGCACGTTAGATGGATATGCCGTATTCGGCGAATATTTACTATTTGCACGATATACGAGAGAGAATTGTCAGAGCTTCGATAAGTGCCGAAGTGATATGGAATACCACTCAATCCACGATAAGAAGACTGCAGCACTGCACTGATACCAGTGGTCATCATTTCGAACATCTTCTGTAAATGGACGTTCATGCCACCTTTTTGACCTTCGCTGACCTTCGAAACCTTACTGTTACTCATCATTGGATTTGTCTCGATAGCCGCTATCAGAAAATAAGTACCAAACTATAGCATCCCACAAAAAAATAAAAAATAAAAAAACAAATTTGACCTTCATATCTCTGACGCGACCCCACCTAACAACAAAAAACCAACGTCATCTTATGGCCCCCGTTGTCCCATGCAACATTTGTGCCACAAACGTTTCAGCTCCTATCATTCAAAAAGACAGAATAAAACTTCGTTTTATCTTCACACATAACATACGTCTGAACAATACTACCTTTAACAAAGTGAACTATGACTTAAGCATGCAATGTTAACAGAAAATTTCTACAAAGATCACGCAGTTCACTCAATTAATATGTTAATGCATGACTCAGGGAAGTTGGGTGGTCAGCTCTGAGCAAATGAACGAAGCTAACTAGCTGACAGCAGTCATTCTGACAAACTAGCTGCCCAGTGCTGCAGTCTTCACTCAATCTTCTTCTCTTCAAAGAAAAGAAAGTAATAACATTATTCAAAAGTTATATTCGCTTTCTAATATATACGTCTTATTCACCCTTGCTGTCCGTTATAATTCAACAGATACAATCACAAGTCAACACAGCAGTACTAAATACGTCCATCGCCCACCACACGTCAAGTAAGAATGTGTCAGACTGCGCAGAGGCGAAGAATCTGCCACGACAAGACCAAAGATTGTTCGACAGCAACGTAATTTGCTCGCTCTCTGACGAGTACATCGATAACACACAGAAACCTTACATATGTACTGCAATACGATAAATGAATGAATATCCTTACGAAATAAGTTCGAGACGAAGAATCACGCATCGAGGTGAATTCTGGCACACAGCTTTAATGGGGAATTCTGGCAAGATAAACACAGTTTTAAGTACTTTGAGACAATCATCAATGTCCATATAGCCTATAAAGTTATTTCCAACATTTCCAATAACATTTTCCCTGTTGACATATGGAATATACCTGCATATAAGTTAATTTAAATACTGTAATAATTAGATTTTGTACCTACAAACGTAGTTGCTGTTCCCACTTGCTTGGCGGGAAGAGCATTTGCAAGAAGGGAGCCGTGTGAACTCGACTGTGAAGGCTGCACGTGTTTTGTACAGGGTGAACAATAATAAAATCGACAAAGTGCAGAGATTAATATCTGACGGCAAATGGAGGAAAAAAGTTCCTGTGAGTATGTGACCGGAAATGGACGGTGTGCGTGCAACGACAACAAATCGTCCCGGAACACAGTACAGAACTGCATAGCATCCACGACACAACAAATGTTCAAAGCGTCCTCCATGGGATGCAATGTCTCACACGATACACGTAATCCTACTTTGGCTTAACTATGTTGACGGACCACTTGCCTGGAGCTTGTTCTAGAGTTCGTCTCAATACGCTGCAGAGCCAAGTCCTCCAAATGTGGTGTACGCACAGTCCGTCGCCTCCCTGCACGTTCGTTTCTCTGAAAGGTCCCACGATCACACAAGCGGCCAACATGGGCTACAAATGTTGTGTGGCATGGTTGGTGCCTGTGAGAATGTTTTGGTACAGCCGTGCTGCCTCTCGACCGTTTCCACCCGCTTGGCCTACACGAACACCACCTCAGCTTTTTGCCGACGTGAATACCGGACCAGTCTGCTGCTTACAGAACGATGGATCAATAACACAGTCTGCAACACACAAAGAGTAAACGGCACGTGGCCAGAGGAGCGGCCGACAGAGTGGCCGAGCGGTTCTAGGCGCTGCAGTCTGGAACCACGCGACCGCTACGGTCGCAGGTTCGAATCCTGCCTCGGGCATGGATGTGTGTGATGTCCTTAGGTTAGTTAGGTTTAAGTAGTTATAAGTTCTAGGGGAGTGATGACCTTCGATGTTAAGTCCCATAGTGTTCAGAGCCACTAAAAAACAAAAAAGAAAAAAAAAAGAAGCCAGAGGAACTGTCATTGGTCAGCGACATCTACAGCGGCAACGTTGCTTTCCCGGACACTTGTTCATAGGACCTCCTTTCCTGCATTTCCAGTTAGGAATTTGTCCCTGCAATTTAACAGTTTCATTAACGTTCACCCTGTATTTGTCTGGAAGCTGTAGCTCACAGTTGCTGATGGGAATTATTTCCTCAACCTGTTATTTGAAATATTCAAGAATACAGAAGTTGAAAGTATGAACACTTATTATTTCGCAGATAGTAATTGATTTTAGTTTTACAATACTGAAAAGTTTTAGGTCTCATCTTACAACAAAATCCGGAAACAACAATGATACCCCGAAGAAAATGAAGCCATCATATAAAGGAAGCCACGTACCGGTGCAAAAATTATTTACAATGAGCATCTCCGCTTTTAAAATTTAGCAAACTGGAATTCATCTGCAGTCATATTTGTTAGTTAAATATTTTCAACATTTCGCGACCCTGTCAGCAACTGGAACTCTAGTACAGTACAGCACTCGAGGCTGCTGCATCGCGGTCGCAAAGTCGGGCCGAGGCAGTTTCAGATACGTTTTTGCAGTCTGATGATAATTTATGGATTTGTAGTTTTAGCTTGACGATGGCCACTATGGACAAACGGTAGTTACTGTTATTCTGAAGAAGGTTGGGTTATCCCAACTGAAACCTATGTAAATTCTAGGTAAACGGTGCAGCTGAGGCTGTTGATTATAAAAAATTAAAATTAATATTAGTTAGTGGTGGTTTGAACTATTGAAAGTGGCGTTACACAGCACACTGTAGATACAGCGGAAGCAGAGGTGAAGTAATCACGGATGACTCACGAAGTACTCGAGCGTAAGGAAGAAAGAATCTTACTATTGAAGTAAGAAGATTACAGTACAAGCTGCTTGGGAACGAAATTAATAGAAACTGCAAACAGACTAAAGGACAGTTTATGTGAGAAACATGTTCAGATATTAAGAAAGATAGGACTTAAGGAAAAATCGTGATGGTATTATGGAAGAATAAATGTTAACTTCAGAGAAGCAATGATTAGAGGTGTTGACATGTATCACACAGATTGAAAACAAACTAGAAGCAGCGCGAGAAGGTTTCTGGTCGTACTCTACAGGACTGCAGGATGGCGAAAAACTGCCCGGAAGTGTCATACAACAGGAGGAGGAGGAGAAGGAGGAATTTGTTGCTGAACAGATATGCAGTACCTTATCAGAAGTATTTGGACGTTCGTATCTAATAAGGAATGGATCACTGGATGTCATGAGAGGCGGGAAGCACTGTGGTGTGGGCGCGCCAACATAGAGGAGGTGGGAAGCAGTGTGCAGACAGCAGAGCCGCAGTAACAGCAGAATGGGTGGCTCAGGAGCGCTCAGTAATTTTGAACGTGGACTAATTATTGGATAAAAGCTTGTAAGAAATCCACCAGGAACATTTCAACACTTCCAGAGCTGCCCAAGTCGACTGTTGATGATGTGACTGTGAAGTGGAAACGCGAAGGAACAACCACACCTAAACAATGAGTAGGCAGACCTCATTCGTGTGTGGGCGGAGACTTTCGAGCATTCCCAGCGGTGACTACAAAAAATGGCACGAAATCAGTGGAAGGAATCACCTGTGAGTTCCAATGCGCTACCAGCAATCCAGCTAGCAAAATGACTGTGCTTAGGGAGTCAAAAAGAATGGGATGCAATGTTGGGGCAGTTTCTCATAAACCACACATTTCTGTAACAAATGCTAAGCGACGCTTGAAGTGGTGTAAAGAACGACACCATAGGACAGCGGCTGGCTGGCAACGAGAGATTTGGAGTGAAGGTTCGCGGTATACCATGTGGCAATCGGATGGAGGGGTTTGCGCGTGGTGAACGGCTGGAGAGCGTTACTTGCCACAACGTGTAGTGTCAGCAGTGAAGTACGGAAGGGGTGGTCGTGGTACACGGGTGTTTTCCGTGGGGAGAGTGTCGTCCTTTCTTGCGCCTAAGAAAACGTTAAATGCGGCAGGATATCATCGCACTGTGCAGCAAAGTTTATTGAGAGTACAATTTGGAGACGATGATTGTTTGTATTAGCGCTATCATGCACCATGCCATAATGCATGTTGGGTAATACACCATTGGCCATTAAAATTGCTACACCAAGAAGAAATGCAGATGATAAACGGGTATTCAATGGACAAATATATTATACTACAACTGACATGTGATTACATTTTCACGCAATTTGGGTGCATAGGTCCTGAGAAATCAGTACCCAGAACAACCACCTCTGGCCGCAATAACGGTCTTGATACGCCTGGGCATTGAGTCAAACAGAGCTTGGATGGCGTGTACAGGTACAGCTGCCCATGCAGCTTCAACACGATACCACAGTTCATCAACAGTAGTGACTGGCGTATACTAACGAGCCAGTTGCTTGGCCACCATTGACCAGACGTTTTCAATTGGTGAGAGATCTGGAGAATGTGCTGGCCAGGGCAGCAGTCGAACATTTTCTGTATCCAGAAAGGCCCGTACAGGACCTGCAACATGCGGTTGTGCATTATCCTGCTGAAATGTAGTGTTTGGCAGGGATCGAATGAAGGATAGAGCCACGGGTCGTAACACATCTGAAATGTAACGTCCACTGTTCAAAGTGTAACCAATGGTACCCCATACCATCACGCAGCGTGATACGCCAGTATGGCGATGACGAATACACGCTTACAATGTGTGTTTACCGCGATGTCGGCAAACACGGATGCGACCATCATGATGCTGTAAACAGAACCTGGATTCATCCGAAAAAATGACATTTTGCCATTCGTGCACCCTGGTTCGTCGTTGAGTAGACCATCGCAGGCACTCCTGTCTGTGATGCAGCGTCAAGGGTAACCGCAGCCCCGGTCTCCGAGCTGACAATCCCTGCTGCTGCAAACGTCGCCGAACTGTTCGTGCATATGGTTGTTGTCTTGCAAACGTTCCCATCTCTTGACTCAGGGATCGAGACGTGGCTGCACGATCCGTTACAGCCATGCGGATAAGATGCCTGTCATCTCGACTGCTAGTGGTACGAGGCCTTTGGGATCCAGCACGGCGTTCCACATTACCGTCCTGAACCCACCGATACCATATTCTGCTAACAGTCATTGGATTTCGACCAAGGCGAGCAGCAATGTCGCGATACGATAAACCGAAATCGCGATAGGCCACAATCCGACCTTTATCAAAGTCGGAAACGTAATGGTACGCATTTCTCCTCCTTACGCGACGTATCACAACAACGTTTCACCAGGCAACGCCGGTCAGCTGCTGTTTGTGTATGAGAAATCGGTTGGAAACTTTCCTTATGTCAGCACGGTGTCGCCACCGGCGCCAGCCTTGTGTGAATGCTCTGAAACGCTAATCATTTGCATATCATAGCATCTTCTTCCTGTCGGTTAAATTTCGCGTCTGTAGCACGTCATCTTCGTTGTGTAGTAATTTTAATGGCCAGTATGTAGCCTGTGGAGAATAACATCCCTGGAATGGACTAACCAGTCCAGAGTCCCGACCTGAACCCAATGGAACACCTTCGGGTAGAGTTATAACACCGACATCCAAGATCACTTCCTTCCCTGTTTTCGGCTCTAGAAGAGTAAAGGGTTTGCCATTCATCCATATATAATCGGACACCTCATTGAAAGTGTCCTCAGCAAAATTTAAGGAGTGTGGGCACACAGCATATTAATATACACTGGTAGGTGCCCGGACGCTTTGCGGCCGGAATATAACTAAGTACTAAATGAAATGAAAGAAGGAAATTATCGTATGGCATTATTGGCCGGGATGTCCCATTCGGGTTCGGCCGCCAAGTGCACGTCTTATTTGATTCGGCGCCACATCGGGCGACTTGCAGCTGATGATGAGGGTGGAAAGATGAAGAGGACAACGCAACACCCAGTCCACGAGCGGAGAAAATCTCCGACCCGGCCGGAAACCGGACGCGAGCCTAGTGCATGCGAGGCAAGCATGTTACCACCCAACTTTTTTTTTTCCTCCATTTTGTTCGTTATTGATCGTTGTGTTTGGTCGTTGCGGACGTCGCAAGACATCCTGTTGAAGTTCGTTGGTTAATCTTTCCACTCAGTTTTTTATTACAGAGGCCAACCGGCTCTCTGACCGAACACGCTGAGCTACCGTGCCGGCTAACTAAGCAGGCGGACTGAGAACTAAATGACTTGAATCCAAACAAGCAAGAGTCGATGATAAACCTTCAAAGTTATCGCTATCCGCAGGAGCTCTAGGAACAAACGTTCATTTAAATTGTTCTCGTGAGTGTATGAAATGGGTAACTTACCACCAGACTTTCAAAAAAGTATTTTCGTCGCTTTACCAAGCATAACTTGTGGGTATAAATAAGGAAACTTTGTACAGTTAGAAACTTTCTAGCAGATTAAAACTACGCTCCGGATCGGTACTCGAACCTAACAGTAATGCTTTTCCTTGCAAGTATTTGACCGACTGAGCTACTCGAGCATGACTTACGGCTCAACCTCACTGCCTTATTTGCACCAGTAACTTTCTCCTGTTTTTCAGGTCTCGGTTTCGAGTTGCAATACGGTGGACATTTTTAAGGGTAAACGGAATGAGTTTTTCGATGAAAAAATCGATTTTTGGGTAAAGGCTGAAACGTCCCCTTTGAACAATTCTACATGACTGTCCTTAAACTGACACACAATATTTTGTTAGCGCAATGCAATCTGACTTTCAAAATTCCCTACAAAAGAATGGCCCTGACTAACATTAAACTATATATACCTTTCACAAATCACTTACCTCACAAAAATCTTCGCTGCTCAAGCTACTGCAATACAGCGAGTGCCACTACTGCCAGCTAAATAAAAGATTCAAACTATGGAAGGCACTAACTACTGATAGGGATAGTTAGCAAATGAAAGATATTAATAGAGAACAAACAATGTATTTACCTTGATATCATCATATATAAATATAGCAGTTCATGACAAATTACAAATCTCCGCCATCTCTCTCCCCACATCCACCACTGCTGGCGGCTCACCTCCAACTGCGCAACGCTACGCGCTGTTCACATCCAGCTGCCGCTGCCCAACACTACAATGGCAGACAACAATGCAAACTAGCCACAGACTGCAAACAGCACAGCCAGTGATTTTCATACAGAGGTGGCGTTACCAATAAAAAAACCTAAACAGCCTACTTACATAGCCCCCATGCTCCCCACAAAAAAATTTTTACAAATGGTGTTGGGCACTGGCCAATACAGATTTGACAAAAATTTTTCACAATTACAGTAACAATGATATAAAATGCACACACTTATTGATACAATGTTGGTCAAAAGCTAAAATTTTCTCACAGTCCATAAAGACAGTCCTGATTCATCACAGTAAAATTACAGTGTTTTTCTTTTTTTTTTTTTCAAAGTCTGAACAGTAAAAGAGAATGCACACAGAAGTAGTGGATTTCCATGGAGTCTTGAAGAAGTAGCGTTGTCCTTCCAATGGAAAGACAGTGCTGACTCTTGACATGCTGACAGATAATGGGCCACAACAGAGCAAACCCACAGCAGAGTCAGTCGCAATTTGGAAGAATATTGGTAGGTAGGTCATCACAGAGCAGACCCAGTGTAGTCCTGGTAGAGATTACGGTATTGGTGGGCCACCAGAGGTGCAGACCCACTGCAGTCCTTGTAGAAATAATGGTATTGGTGAGTCAGCAAAGGTGTAGACCCACTGTAGTCCTTGTAGAGATAATGGTATTGGTGGGTCATCAAAGATGCAGACCCACTGTAGTCCTTGTAGAGATGGCCAGCAGCCATCTGTTGTGACTGTGCAAGTGCACAAACACCATTGAAGAGTCTTGCAGAGAACATAGCAAGTCCATAAACCACCACTTGTGCACTCACAAAGTTTTTGGAATTGTCCTTAGAACCAGCAATGCTGTTATCCAGTCCCTTGCTGAATTATTAACACACGTGCAAACACTAACAGTCCCTACTTCTCACATATTGTCCACATACTATGACCAACAGAAACGTGTGCAGTGAAATGGAACTTACAAGTTAATAATATCATGAACTGGTGACAATTACAATTTTATAACAGAAGAATACAATAACAAAGGTACAAAATACATCATTAAAGAACATAATAATACAGATAACATTTGCAGTACAGGCTTTACAAAAGAATAGAAATAGACATATACATCAGTGTTACAGGAATTATGACATAAGTAAATACATAAAGATCACAAGAACTTTTGAAACATCACCTTCACATGTGAGCAACAAACCAGAATAAATAATGTCTAAGCATATTTACAAGGTAAATAACATATTATTAATGCAAATTATATTTGAGGATAACAGTATTTCTCATCATAGTGAATGTAGCTTAATATTAAAAGAAGAAAAAATTCTATGAAACTGCACAGAGACAGGAAGAAAACAAATACACAAGGGTACACAAACATATAGTGGGATAACACCAATAGGAAAGGACAGGGTTCGTTTTCAGTGTAACATTTGGTACTGCAGTCCAACCCAAAACTTCATATATCTTTCCTCTTATTTCATCCTTTGTTTCCACCAAAAAAATTCTATCTAAGCATGCTTTCTGTATTTATATGTTCACACATTTCTTACCTCAACATTTATTTCCAAGAAAATCCTACCTAAACCTGTTTTCTCAATGCATTTCTCCCAATTCATCGCAACTCATTCCTAAGCTAACTTAAATCTACTGAGCTCAGACGCTAAACTAAGGGACGAGGCAATGCAGCAGCACAAAATAAGTAACACAAACAGCAATGACCAAAAATTGGAAAATTGCAAAGCAAGCTACAGTAAATCTAAATTACCAAGCAATGCAACATTACAACTAATATGAGCCAATGTGCAGCAACAAAAAAATATATCTGGCTTAGCAGAGTAACACAAATTAAAGTTCAGTAGCACTATGCCCGGCAAACAGCAGCTTATATCTAAACATGACATAGCTCAAGCAGAAAAAATATTACAGTAAAAACAACAATGCAGATAAGGGAAATGTATATTCACATCTTAATGTCTATGTAATTAAAGTGGTGCACCACAAATTATTCTACAAAAGAAATTACCAAGTACTTGAAAAGAAAATTATAGATGCAATTACTGGTATTAGTCCCTTCTTATTGTTCTCTCCATTCCAAGAGCTCCTTTTTCGAAGAATGTGGATCAGAAAATAATTATTTAATAAATCTGTTGACAGAAAGTGTTCACATTAGCAAATGCATTTAATTTTATTTTATGAAACCAATGCTGCAACACAGCTGGAAACAGATGTCAAATGAAATAAGCAATTACGCAAACCAAAGCATAAAATCATCATTCAATAGCTATGTGGCATTTCGTAAGTCAGTAGCTCTCAATTCTCGTAGAAAGACACTTGTCATTATCAGGTTTGCAGATGTAAGAATATTTCTCGTCATTTCATTAGGCATTTCAGTAAATATCAGAAAGTACGATATGTTTCCAAGTAATCAGCGTGTCGGATTTGCGATGCTTTCTCTAAAGGAATGACAATGGCCAGGATAATGGCCTCCCTTTTTTTTTTTTCTTCCTGTGCTCTGAAAGGCACGCTCTAATGGCTTTTTCTCCAGGCGTCTGACACAGCTGGGTGCCCATGACGCATTACGTGCAGGTGGTCACTTAACTTTCTTACGGAAATATTTACCGCTACAGTGACAGTCTCATATAAAAATATTTCACAGGTCAAGAATTTGCGTTACAAATCTGTAGAAACAAAATGCTATTGATATAACAGTGTCCAAAAAAAAATTTCGTCTGCATTGTAATACATTCACGAATATACACACACATTTCATAACTCTTAAAGTACGTTTCTTGGTTTCCAACATCCTTTTCATAAATCAGAGTCCCTAAACACTACTCATTATTCCTTACCTCATTATACATATACATATTTGTCGACACTTCTTCAATATTTCATCATGAGAAATACGTAGCATAATAAACATTCCTCAACAACATAATACACATCGTCGTCGTAATAATAACATCATAACACTTCAGTCAAATCTCAAAATCGTCGTAACTTCCTCCAATAATTTCTAAGCCTAAAAAAATTCTCTGCTCATGTCAAAAGTGTCAGCTGCCTCAAACGTACTTTAAAAATCATGATCTCATACCAAATACATCATTCAAAGCTCTCATAGTATCACAATGATTCCGAAAAAATATGAACAGTTTACAAAGTACAGACAAAATACAGTTTCATAAGTGTGAAGTTATCCAACTGTGTAATTACGTAAACATCTGTCACTGATATAGTAAAAATAAATGTTTGTCTCTCTCAGTTAAATGATCAGATAGCTGTGTAATTTGTGTGTTAGAGAAATATGGTACCGATGTGTAAAGTTGTATAAGCAAATACCATATTAGCTAGGGTTCCTTGTGCTTGCCAAACACATGGTACACAAAGTAGGCGTGTACCCCCCTGAAGATTAATGTAATTATACCCTCAGGTGTTACAGATTACAGCAATGGAATGAAATGTATCACTGAAAACCTTTGTATCATTATACTTCAAATATCTTTAAAAATAAATGTTTTAAGTACAAAATTAATCACTCAAATACGTGTACTGTAGCGCTAAATGTGCGTCTTGTTGCAACATAATCTGTGTGGAAGTGTCATAGTTATCGTCCTCCGAAAGTTAAGTTCTGCAGAAGTCAATGTACTTACCTCATGATAAACAAAAGTGAAATGCTTTGCGTATAGATATTGTAGTTATTATGCTTATTGGCGTGATGAAGAAAGTACTGTACAGTAACGTAATGTTGTGCCACGAAAAAGGCTGTCTCATTGTTGCTATACCATAAAAGTTACTACTGAAACATGTTTTACTTTCCAGAATAAAACTGAAAACTGTGCAGATATAAAACAGAAACACTGCAAATGCAACATTGTAAATTTTCACTCATTAGTAGCGTCGTGATAAAAATCGTGTAGTTGTCACTTAAACTAACCACTGTGTCGTCTGGTATCTCACAGAAAGTACATTAAACCCAGAATGTATTTTCAAGTAAACCAAAATGTTGCATTAAAATCTCATTAGCAGTACTGGTAAATGTTCTAAGTATGTGAGCCTTATAGTCGTTATGTAATCGTGCAACTAACAAGCAAGAATGTACAAATACAACACTGTGTCATCTGTTCACTATAACAATGCATTCGTAATTTCTGTTTAAAAATGTTCCCTAGGTTCTAGACTGGATATTTAACTTCAAACATTGTTGTATGTTAACAGTTTCTTAAGTCTGACACAGCATACTAGAAATGTGAAGTGAAAAGTTTTATGGCAAAGACGAAGTTAAAAAGCAGATTATCTCTCAATAAACGGTTTTACATGTGAAATGTGGTGTAAACCTTTACTCTTCCTAGTGCACAGAGTTTCAACTTGAATGCAATTATCATGCGGTATTCGTCCGTAAAGAAT
Source organism: Schistocerca serialis cubense (assembly GCF_023864345.2). Lineage (NCBI taxonomy): Eukaryota > Metazoa > Arthropoda > Insecta > Orthoptera > Acrididae > Schistocerca > Schistocerca serialis. The sequence continues at coordinate 44,904,740 of NC_064644.1, forward strand.
ACTGGAATTTTGCTCAAGGTTAGCGTCAATGTTATTTTTCCCTGAGCCAGCGGGCGCACGCGGCTGCCTGCTGTGCGAGTCATTGTCTGTCTCTTTGTTGGCGTGCGTCGTTATTGGGATTTGGAGACCTAACTTCTACAAATTCACCGTGACGAGAGGGCCCTGCTCTGTTTGAATCCCGCCAGTTCTGATGCAATTCAGGTCTGTCGTTACGATCACATGGTCTGTCGTCATGTCGGTAGTTCCTGTAGTTTCTTTCTTGGCGGTTAAGTGGTGGAGAATTTCTCCCTGAATCGTAACTGCGTGCTGGACCGTTGCGTCTGGAGTTATTCTGTCTCCCTTGATAATAATCGTTTTTGTTCCCATATTGTCTGTTTCTATGGTAATCTCTGTCATATTCATTACTACGGAAATGCGATCTTTCTCTGTAACTATTACTCTGCCAATGGTTGTCATATGGGTGGTGTCTGTTTTGGTCACGATTTGGGTTGTAAGAATAGACCTGTCGTGTCCAGTTATTGTTTCTGTCGTCACGGAATTGTGACGGAAGTGACCTGTAGTGATTGTTTTCCTGTTTTCGCATCCCGCGACTGTCTGTGTCAATTTCCAGTTCTTGTAACAGTCCCTGAAAAGCCTCAATGTCTTCTTTACAACGTCCTGCTAAAATAATATGTCGTAAATGTTCAGGCAATTTGGGTAAGCAAATGCGAAAGAGTTCTGAGGGGCTGTATGGGTTTGAAAGATACTGATTCTTATGCAACATGTCTTCAAAATATTTCACAAGACTGGAGAATTCAGATTGTTCGAAATGTTTCATCATTATGATACCATGTTTTACTCGGTCTTGTGTGGCTTGAGACCAATATGCTGAGAGGAAGGCATGGTAAAACTCTCCTTCAGTGTGGCAATCGTGAATTACCGATCGCATTCTTACAGCTGGTTCATTCTCCAAGTAGCCACACATAAATTCTAATCTGTGTTCTAACGACCAGTTGGGAGGAAAACAATGAGAGAATTGATGGAGCCATGCTTGTGGATGAATGTCATTGCCAGAATTCTTAAATGTTTTGAATTTACGTGTAGTAATGAACAGCTTATAGTCAAAATCATCATGTCGGCGAGTCGCATATCGGTCATTGTTAGGTCGTGTCGGCCGTTCCATCTCAAAATTCGGTGCACATTGCCAATTTCTTTCATAACTTCCGAAATGCCCTGTGTTATTATTTTGTGGCTGTTCCGTATTTCTGTGTCCCTCTTCCCGTATTGGGGCGCGAGCATCCTCTGAAGTACGTAATTCTTGTATTACCTGTGTCAGCTGATCTTGTACTTCCCGGATTTCTCTTTGGTGTTGTGTATTAATTTGATTCTGATTTTGTTTGAATTTTCTTATTTGTTCATACTCTTCTGTGTCAGTGAAGGCTACGGGTCTTGTATCATTCAGATCATCATCTACCTTTGTAGATAAGTTAGTGACCTGATCCGAAAGTTCGGCTACTTTCTCCGATAGTGAACACATTTCCTCAGTGTGTTTTTCTGAACCAAGTTTCAGAGTGTCCATTTGTGTTGAAATCGAATCTACTGTGTTCTTTAAGTTTTCCTGAGTTTTTGCCAGTTGCGTAACCGAATCGGTATATGCAACTGAGTCAATTTTAGCTTGCAAGGTCTCATGATTTTCATGAACAATAATTTGCAGTTCTTTTATGGCTGCTTCGTGATTCTGTAATGCATTTTCATGCCGCGAAAAAATAGGTTGAAAATGCTCACAAATTTGTGTTTTTACGTCATTACAGACTTTTTGACATTTCGATTCAATGTTATGTAACTCAGTAGTTAAATCTTCACGTGTTAGTTCAAGTGTGGTGTCTAACTTTTGAAGCTGTTGCTGTGTTTGTCTCTGATTTTGTTCCATTGTGTCTAACTTTTTGAGATTTTGTTCCACTGTGTCTAACTGTTGCTGTGTTTGTCTCTGGTGGTGTTCCATTGTGTCTAACTTTTCAAGCTTTTGTCCTATTTGTTGCATTAATTGTAATAACAATGCACTGGTGTCTGAAACATGTTCCTCAGTGCTTTTCGGCAGTGAAGTTGCACCGGCAACATTCACATTTTGACAAGCGGAAAATGTGTCTTGACTCATTTGAGAAAACGGTGAGAACCCAAAACCTGAATCTACAGTATTTGCGAAATTGTGTCCTGTCATTTCAGATTCCTGAGGCGAGCTGTTGCCGACCAATCGATCGATAATGCGTCCCTCTTCACTAATTGTTTCACTGTCCACGCCATTGTTTGCCGCCCGCTCCATTTCCCTATGCACAGTTACCAAATTACTACTTTGAATGTCTGTTAATTCATTACTCTGCGGCGCTAACACACTGCTTTCGTCTTCACTGTCATTTCTCAGTTTACTTTGGAGCCTAGTATTACGTTTTTCACACGCCATTATTGTCACAATATTTCACACGACAACACAGAAAAGCACAATTTGAAGAGCAAAATAAAATAACATAGCAATGGAAATAATGTCTACTTAATTGCCAGCGCAGCTGCGAAATACTTGGTGCAAATCTACATGCATGCCACAACTGTTTTACTGTACAACAATGAAAAACTACAACTACAAAGTAAATTCTCTCTATAATTACGCGCTAGCAATAAACAATAGCTACACTAATTACACAAACTACAAGAAAAAAATCAGAAGATTCCAGTGAGGTATCCTCGGCTAAGGGTCGACATATGAAACGTCCCCTTTGAACAATTCTACATGACTGTCCTTAAACTGATACACAATATTTTGTTAGCGCAATGCAATCTGACTTTCAAAATTCCCTACAAAAGAATGGCCCTGACTAACATTAAACTATACCTTTCACAAATCACTTACCTCACAAAAATCTTCGCTGCTCAAGCTACTGCAATACAGCGAGCGCCACTACTGCCAGCTAAATAAAAGATTCAAACTATGGAAGGCACTAACTACTGATAGGGATAGTTAGCAAATGAAAGATATTAATAGAGAACAAACAATGTATTTACCTTGATATCATCATATATAAATATAGCAGTTCATGACAAATTACAAATCTCCGCCATCTCTCTCCCCACATCCACCACTGCTGGCGGCTCACCTCCAACTGCGCAACGCTACGCGCTGTTCACATCCAGCTGCCGCTGCCCAACACTACTATGGCAGACAACAATGCAAACTAGCCACAGACTGCACACAGCACAGCCAGTGATTTTCATACAGAGGTGGCGTTACCAATAAAAAAACCTAAACAGCCTACTTACAAGGCATTTTAGAAAAATTTAGACTCTCCTGTTTAATACCATGTATAAATTATTTGGATGATGTGAATAGAACTATTTTAAATAATTTTTTAAAATAATTTCGACACACGATGTTCCGCACCTTGTATATGAGACGCGAAATATACCTGATATAGACAGCCTTGCCAGAGATATAATAGAGCACAAGAGAGTTAGCTTTTCTTTTGGCTACACTGCTAGACAGTTGACAATAGATTCTGCATCATTTGTATTGTTTCCTTTGTGAGTACATCCATGTCATTGTTGTGAAAGTCGTATGTGGAGAAGTCATTGAATTTTCTTTCCTTCAACATGCCAAGACAGAGTCTGAAGGTATTTAGAAAGCGTGTACATTGGCTCAAGAAAGCAAAGTGTACTAAAAAATCGTCTGATTCATCTTCATCAGCATCTGATGTCCCAGTAGCGACTAACCTCAACACTGGTAGTGATACATTGATTGATGCTGCTGCCACTACACCGGAAAGTGCATCAAGAAGAAAACTAGCTGGAACTGAAGAAGAATACAAGAAACTAAATGCTGGGACTACAAAATATGAGGTAATTAACGTCTCTTTATTATCAGACGTTTTGGAGACCAATGTGTGCTGCAATCAATGTGGAAAATGTGGCGTTTCATTGAAAACAAACTTACATGTAGGACTTGCTTGTGAATTAGAGTTGATGTGCAGTTATTGCAAACACAGTGTTACTTTCTTCAATTCCTCACATGTTACTGCAGATACAGGTAAACTATACGATATAAACATTACACTGGTTTATGGATTACGGTGTATAGGAAAGGGCAGGGCTGCAGGTGCCATGTTGTGTGGTGTGATGAACCTCCTCCTCCACCTTCAAAATTTACCAACACATAATTGCAATAGGCTCTGCTGTAGAAGATGTGGCACAGGAAAACATGAAAGATGCTGTTGAGGAAGCAGTTGTTGAAAATAATAATAGCAGAGACTTTTCAATAGCTTTTGATGGAAGCTGGCAGAAGAGAGGCCACACATCTCTGAATGGTGTAGTAACAGCTACAAGTGCGGACACTAATAAGGTAGTTGATGTGGCAATACTTTCCAAGCATTGCAGATGCAAGGAGAAAATGAAAACTAAACATGAAGAGGAGTGCATGGCAAATTACTATGGGTCAAGTGGTGGTATGGAAGTTGTTGGTGTAAGAAGTATTTATCAACGCTCAGTAAAATGGTACAACGTTAGATACATAAATTATCTTGGAGATGGTGACTCAAAGGCTTTCAAAGATATTGAGGAACTGAGACCCTATGGTAACGATGTGAAAATTTCCAAACTGGAGTGTGTTGGCCATGTTCAGAAAAGGATGGGATCAAGACTTCGACGGCTCAAGGCTTGCATGAAGGGCAAGAAACTGAGCGATGGAGAAACTTTAGATGGGAAAAATAGACTGACAGATGCTACAATAGATCATATTCAGAAGTGCTATGGTCTAGCAATAAGACAGAATACAGCAGATGCAGAATTAATGAGAAGAGCAGTCTGGGCTCTGTTTTTTCGTACAGCTTCAAACAATGAGAATCCCCAACATGGGCTATGTCCAAAAGCAGACGATAGTTGGTGCAAGGTAACTAAGAAACAATACAATCACCCTCATCACCTGCCACCTGCCACAATGGATGAAATAAAACGAATATTCCGAGACCTCGCAGATATTAGTCTACTAATGAAATGTCTTCATGGCTGGACTCAAAATCCAAATGAGTGTTGTGAACCATGTGATATGGAATAGACTACCTAAAACTGTGTTTTTGGGTATAAACACACTTCACTTTGGCGTTTATGATGCTGTTTCATCATTCAATCAGGGTAATATAACAAAGTGCAAAGTTCTGCAAAAGTTGGGGCTCTGTGTAGGACTACGAACTGTCGCAGCTATGCTTTGTTTGGACAAGGAACGGCTCAGGTCTTCAGATAATGCCATAAAAGTATATTCAAAGATGGCTAGACAGCATAGCAGAGCCATCAAGAGGAAGCTGTTGTACGATTCTGAAGTAAAAACTTTGAAGCTAATTTCCCGTAACTTTAGTTTTTTGTGTATAAGGTACATTTTTTCAGGGCCTATTTATAGTAGAAAGATGAAATTTTCTGTAGTTGTTCCTTAAGACCTTCTAATATATCTGAATTAAAAGATATGTGGAATTATTTTGTATTGATGGATGTAAATTTTAAAATACTTGTTAAAATGTATAACTTTTTTTAACATTTACAAAAAATAAAATATCTGAAAAACTATACATTATTTTTTCAAAATTAGTAATTCAGCATAAAAGCAGAACATATCTCTGCGTTCTGTGAAAAAATCAAGAGTATCGTCCAAATAACAAATGAGGAAATGTTCCTAACTTTTAGCTCAATTTAACATTGTAAGCAAAGGGCGTTCCGTATACCCTTAATCTACCAGTATGTTTCAAATTATAACCCGTCTCGCATCGGCGGGACGTTAAACCCCAGTCTTCGTCCCTTCGAATCGCAGCACACTTCCCTGCAGAGTGGAAAAGTTGTCGGACTACTGGTTTGACAAGTTGCAAGTTTGCATCTGCGAGTGGCACACAAACACTTGTAACGTCTCCTTAGAAAAATTAATGAATGATTGTGCTGATAAACATCTTACGTTATTGGTTTTCACACAACTGAGCAAAACTGAACGTACTCAAACATTCACTAAACTGACACACAATATTTTTAGCGCAACGTAATCCGACTTTCAGTAATCTCTACAAAAGAATGCCCCTGACTAACAATAGCCTATACCTTTCATGAATTCTTACCTCACAAAAATCTTCGTTATTCGAACTACTGCAATACAGCGAGCGCCAATACTGGCAGCTAAATAAAAGATTCTAACTACTGAAGTGACTAACTACTGATAGGCATTGTTAGCAAATGAAAGATTTTGATAAAGAACAAACAATTTATTTACCTTAATAGTGTTCAAAAGTCATAATATATATATCAGTTCATGACATCCAGTCTTACAAATTTACTGTCTCTGTCCAGATCATCCGCTCTCAAAACTCCGCCATCTCACTCCCCACATCCACCACTGCTGGCGGCTCACCTCCAACTGCGCAACGCTACGCGTTGTTAACAGCCAACTAACCAAAGCTACAATAGCATATACTCCAACAATGCAAACCAACCACAGCCTTCACAGTCAGTGATTTTCATACAGAGCGCTACGTGACGGTGGCGTTACCAATATAAAAACCTAAACAGCCTACTTACATAGCAAACAGCCTACTTACAACTAAACACAGCAGAAAAATTCGGTATCCTCGATTTTATTAAATTTTCAGCTCAGGCATAACAGTTGGTTGGCTCTCTGAACGTCAACGGGCTTGGCTTTAGGCGGGGTCAGTACGAGTGTGTGGCACAGTTACTGCTCGCTGCTGCCGTTGCGCCGGCTTTCCCAGTCCAGAAGCTGCAAACGTCTCAAATAGCAATGGGGGCGTGAGAGCCGCTGCCGGCGAGTCGACTGTCAGAATGCCGCACTTTGGAGCGGGTTTGGACCCAGACCTTACCACAGCGTTTGTCGCAAGTTGTTACACGGTATTGTAGTTGCCACAATCTGGTACCTTGAGCAGTTGAGGGGTAAAGCGGTAAATCACAAGTCTTTATGTTTTTGGTTTAAATTAGATGATGTGATCTCATACTTAATGAGGGTTATAGGGCACGGGGTAACGACATTTCTCGAGGAAACTCTAGTCGCCATATTTCGGCTAACGGATAACCGCCTCCGCATCATACATGCACATATGCAGAGCTACTTCACAGAACCGCTGCGTCTGTGGTTAGCGAAAACTGTACCTCGATGTACGACGTTTGGAACTTTAATAATGGTAGCCATTTATTTACAGCTGATACAAAATAGAGTCGTGTTTCAAAGTTTTTCAAAGGAATCACGACCACTGTGTATAGCCCACTGCCAGCGATGTGAAAGTCATAGAATACCCTTTGTAGCGCCGGATGTAATGACTTAGAGTGGAGCGGTGTATCACGCTACGAATCTGTGCAACATTTCTGAAGCGAATGTCGCGAAGTCGCTCCTTCAGTTTATGAATCAAGGTGAAGTGGCAATGGCTCGAGGAATGTGGTGGGTGGTGCAGCGCATCCCAGCTCCGTCACTCGAACAAATCAGTCGTAGCTGCGCCGTATGTGTCCGAGAATTGTACTGCAAAATGATGTGCGGGTCCTCGAGAAAGCGTCGCCTCTTCTTCCTCTAAGCTGTTTGTTCTTTGGATCATAGCCTGCGACCACGTGCGTTATCAGTATCACGAATAAAAGAAGTGAATTGTACAAAGTTGTGCAAGAAAACATCGTAGAACATATATAAAAGGGCGAGAGTTTATTGGCTCGAAAAAAATTCCAACTCTCTTTCTCTCACGCTCATATGGTGAACCATGTGGTGGGTGCATCATGCACACAGAAGGAAGTCTCATTGAAAAATGAAAAAAAAAAGATTAGAAACAAAGTCAAAAGACCAGCACCACATACATGTACACAGGGCGAACTCTAACCACATTCAGAAAATAGTAGATGTCATTATGAGATACTGTCCAGTGTTTCGGTGTAAGGAATTCATGGTCTCCCTAGCAGAGTAATTGAATTGCGTTCGATTTGTTATACCATTGATCTCTGTAGATCTATTGTTCTGAAAATACCCACAAAACATAAAAGTGTCGATGGTACGTGCTGTATGTCTAGTTTGGAAACAAACGTATTCCATACATTTACTAGCGACAACAGTAGCATTAACCTTACCCTTCAACCTCAAGCTTGCTTTCGATATTGTTTGGTTCTGTCTCGGGTTTATTTTCCCGACAGCGTCAGCTGTGCGTTAACAGTGACACACAGCAGTACGTATAGGTTCATTGCGATATGCACCCCGTGTATGGGGTCACTGAATGCGTCAGAAGAGAGACACAATGCCTCAAAGCTGACCTGTTCCCGCAGCGATGGCAGCCACACCACAGCATTTTGCATCTGACAGTTGTTGCATCAACTATGTGTTATAGTCTTGTACGATTTGATGAATGCATATTAAAGGATTTTCGCAGTTGGAAAGATATTTTCACAGCAGCAGTTTTTTCCCTGACCTGCCTCCCGTATCTTCAGGGGTTAATATGTTAATTTCCGGAGTTGGCGGTGTAGGTGGTGAAGCCTAGCCGGATGCCCTCTCTGTCGCCACCCCTCCTTCTCCCCTCCCTTCATATGAAGGTGGTTGAAAGCTTTATAAATATTTGTTATCTACGTTAGAACAGAAAAGGCAAAGAAGACGTTATGTTCTCTAAAAGTTTGTAAATCGTGTAACTGTGGCGGAACGTAGATACCAGCCCAGTATTCACTTAGTTGTAGGAAACAGCCTAAAATCCACATCCAACTTCGCTGGCACGCTGACTGGCTTTCATCGCTAATCCGCTGGACGGATTCCGTCGGGGGTCGCGCACCTCCCCGAATCCCGGAAGCGGCGTGCTGAAGCATTCGGCTATCCCCGTGGGTAAGGGAAACAAAAGTAATTTGTGTCGAAAACAGAATAATCGTAATTACCAGAGTCATTCGGAAAGTAGAGAACGTGTTGTTCTGGCACGTGACCTCGGTACTCAACAGCTTCCGTTCGGCAGCAGCTACGGTCCAACACGGCTGCCTACAGCTCACCTGTGCCACTTTAAAATGCGTAACAAAACTGATGATCCCACCAAGTGTGAGATGCGCAGTGTTACGCGCTTTTAAACGAGCGAAAATTCCGACCCATCGAAATTTATAGACAGATAACTGAGGTTTACAGTTACGCAATGAACGATGCGTGGTGTATCATGTGTAATGGCGGTCGGAAGAGCGTTTATGACGAAGATCGCTCGGGCCGGCACTCAGTCGTGACTGACGGACTCAAACCAAGTATTGAAACAAAAGTCCAAGAAGACAGGTGTTCCACAATTAGAGAACTGAACTCATTCTTTCCAGACATTTCCAGGACTGTGTACAAGACTGCCAGAGCAGATCTAGACTATAAAAATGTGTGTTCCTGATGGATTCCTCGAATTTTGTCAAGCGAACACAAAAACAAAGGAATGGCAGCTGCAGTGACATTCTTCAGTCGCTTATGAAAAGGATGGTGATGTATTTTTGAATCACATTATCACTGGTGATGAGACATGGATATCACATCTCACGCCAGAAACACAAAGCCCAAGTCAATGGAATGGCATCATTTGCAGTCACCAATGAAACCGAAAAAGCAATGTAGGGGTCTACGGATTGCGCGCAGCCGTACGGTACGTAACACGCGCTCGCCAGCCGACCTGTCTCGAATGCTGACAACTTGCTTGGCCAGTAGACGCCTGTCCGGCCGCACTGTGATGCAGAGTACGCCACTGGCAGCCGTCCGCAGCGCGAAAATTGCATGTAAAATACAGTTTCGTTTAATTATATCCGATAAAAATTCCCGTAGAAAAAAGTTCTTTACTTCCCGAATGACTCTATCACTCTGAAAATAGGCACCGGAGGCCGCAGGTCCCTCATGCGCAAATAGTCACCAAATATTCGTGAATAATCTGTGAAATTTTGTCAGTGGCTTGGGGTTAGCCGTGTAACTACTTGTATGGTAAGTTATAGACCAAGGCGGTAAACGTAACGTTCAGTTCTCTCGCACATGCAATGAACAGAGTGATGGCTCGGTTCGGACCATCCTTCTGACCGTCTATTTCTCTCTCTCTCTCTCTCTCTCTCTCTCTCTCTCTCTCTCTCTCTCACGCACACACACACACACACACACACACACACACACACACACACACAGATGTACAATTTCGTGGATCGAGCATGTTAACAAAAACTTGTCTCATAAAAATAAGTCTGCAGCTCGTGGTCGTGCGGTAGCGTTCTCGCTTCCCGCGCCCGGGTTCCCGGGTTCGATTCCCGGCGGGGTCAGGGATTTTCTCTGCCTCGTGATGACTGGGTGTTGTGTGATGTCCTTAGGTTAGTTAGGTTTAAGTAGTTCTAAGTTCTAGTGGACTGATGACCATAGATGTTAAGTCCCATAGTGCTCAGAGCCAGCCATAAAAATAAAGGAAACACGGAGAATAACGTTACTTAAGCATCATATAGGTGTTTAATGTCTAGGAAAAAAAGTATTAGGTTCGTGATAATTTCGTAAATATTTTCATAAGTTAATAAACAAAACAGATACACATAAAAGAGACTTTAGTCATCAATAATACACTACTGGCCATTAAAATTGCTACCCCACGAAGATGTCGTCCTACAGACGCGAAATTTAACCGACAGGAAGAAGATGCTGTGATATGCAAATGATTATCTTTTCAGAGCATTCACACAAGGTAGGCGCCGGTGGCGACACCTACAACGTGCTCACATGAGGAAAGTATCCAACCGATTTCTCATACACAAACAGCCGCTGAGCGGCGTTTCCTGGTGAAACGTTGTTGTGATGCCTCGTGTAAGGAGGAGAAATACGTACCACCACGTTTCCGACTATGATAAACGTCGGAATGTAGCCTATCGCGATTGCGGTTTATTGTATCGCGACATTGCTGCTCGCGTTGGTCGAGATCCAATGACTGTTAGCAGAATATGGTATCGGTGGGTTCAGGAAGGTAATGCGGAACGCCATGCTGGATCCCAACGGCCTCGTATCACTAGCAGTCGAGATGACAGGCATCTTATCCGCATGGCTGTAACGGATCGTGCAGCCACGTCTCGATCCCTGAGTCAACAGATGGGGGTGTTTGCAAGACAACAACCATCTGCACGAACAGTTCGACGACGTTTGTAGCAGCAGGGACTATCAGCTCAGAGACCATGGCTGCCCTTACCCTTGACGCTGCATCACAGACAGGAGCGCCTGCGACTGCGATGGTGTACTCAACGACGAACCTAGGTGCACGAATGGCCAAATGTCATTTTTTCGGATGAATCCAGGTTCTGTTTACAGCATCATGATGGTCGCATCAGTGTTTGGAGAAATCGCGGTGAACGTACATTGGAAGCGTGTAGTCGTCATCACCATACTCGCGTATCACCCGGCTTGATGGTATGGAGTGCCATTGGTTACACTTCTCGGTCACCTCTTGTTCGCATTGACGGCACTTTGGACATTGGATGTTACATTTCAGATGTTCTACGACCCGTGGCTCTACCCTTCATTCGATCCCTGCCAAACCCTACATTTCAGCAGGATAATGCACGACCGCATGTTGCGGGTCCTGTACGGGGCTTTCTGGATACAGAAAATGTTCGACTGCTGCCCTGGCCAGCACATTCTCCGGATCTCTCACCAATTGAAAACGTCTGGTCAATGGTGGACGAGCAACTGGCTCATGACAATACGCCAGTCACTACACTTGATGAACTGTGGTATCGTGTTGAAGCTGCATGGGCAGCTGTACCTGTATACGCCATCCAAGCTCTGTTTGACTCAATGCCCAGATGTGTCAAGGCCGTTATTACGGCCAGAGGTGGTTGTACTGGGTAGTGATTTCTCAGGATGCATGCACCCAAATTGCGTGAAAATGTAATCACATGTCAGTTCTAGTATAATATATTTGTCCAATGAAATCCGTTTATCATCTGCATTTCTTCTTGGTGTAGCAATTTTACTGGTCAGTAGTGTATATTCTCCTTCACTATTTACAAAAGTCTATCAACGCTGGTGTTATTGTTGTTGTTGTTATTGTTATTGTTCTTGTATTCTTCAGTCCTGAGACTGGTTTGATGCAGCTCTCCATGCTACTCTATCCGGTGCAAGCCTCTTCATCTCCCAGTACTTACTACAACCTATATCCTTCTGAGTCTGCTTAGTGTATTCATCTCTTGGTCTCCCTCTACGACGATTTCCCTTCGGGCTGCCCTCCAGTACTAAACTGGTTATCCCTTGATGACTCAGAACATGTCCTAAAAACCGATCCCTTCTTCTAGTCAAGTTGTGCCACAAACACCTCTTCTCCCCAATTCTCTTCAACACCTCCTCATTAGTTATGTGATCTACCCATCTAATCTTCAGCATTCTTCTGTAGCACCACATTTCGAAAGCTTCTATTCTCTTCTTGTCTAAACTATTTATCGTCCACGTTTCAGTTCCATACAAAGCTACACTCCATACAAATACGTTCAGAAACGACTTCGTGATACTTAAATCTATACTCGATGTTAACAAACTTCTCTTCTTGAGTAACGCTTTCCTTGCCATTGCCAGTCTACATTTTATATCCTCTCTACTTCGACCATCATCAGTTATTTTGCTCCCCAAATAGCAAAACTCCTTTACTATTAAGTGTCTCATTTCCTAACCTAATTTCCTCAGCATCACCCGATTCAATTCGACTACATTCCATTATCCTCGTTTTGCTTTTGTTGATGTTAATCTTATATCCTCCTTTCAAGACACTGTCCATTCCATTCAACTGCTCTTCTAAGTCCTTTGCTGTCTCTGACAGAATTACAATGGCATCGGTGAACCTCAAAGTTTTTATTTCTTCTCCGTGGATTTTAATACCTACTCCCAATTTTTCTTTTGTTTCCTTCACTGCATGCTCAATATACAGATTGAATAACATCGGGAAGAGGCTACAACCCTGTCTTACTCCCTTCCCAACCACTGCTTCCCTTTCATGTCCCTCGAATCTTATAACTGCCATCTGGTTTCTGTACAAATTGTAAATAGTCTTTCGCTCTCTGTATTTGACCCCTGCCACCTTCAGAATTTGAAAGACGGGTTAGCTTTTCCATTCCGCAACTGTATAAATCACGTGGTTTTGAGCGAAGAACTACTCGAGCCAGGCTCGGACCACATTTTCATCCCGAAAAGAAGTTCGTTGAAGGTGGTTCGATAGAGAGTGGAAAAGGTGAAAATCTGAGGGTGCAAGAAAAGCCGAATAAGGTGGGTGTGGAATGACTTCCCAGCCTACCACCTGTACAGTGTTTTCTCTGTCAGTCCAGCAGAATGCGGGCAGGCGTTATTGTGAAGTAGCGTCACTTTACACAGTCTTCTGCAAGACGCCACAGTTGTTGACAATAAATGTGAGCAGTGATGGTGACACCTCGGGGAAGCACACCGTCGGTACATTATTTTCTGTGGATGCGCGCAGGTCTTTGTACTAGGAGTTGCAGCTTTGTTCGGGCTAACCCAGACTTTCTTTTCCTTTTTTTTTTGTTTATGAGTCATCAGTCTTCTGTCTGGCTTGATGCGACCTACCATGAATTCCTCTCCTGTGCCAACATCTTCATCTCGAAGTAGCACTTGCTACCTACGTCCTCAATTATTTGCTTAGCATAAACACCATTTCTCATCGGCACTAATGATGGAGGATACGAATGGTAGGTGTTGTTCACCAGCCAATCGCTGACGAAGAATCAGAGATGCACATACGGCCACCCTCTGATTTTTGGGATTTTGGGTTAAAGCATGCGGTAGCCATCATTCGATTTATGAGCCTTCCCCGTTGCATGCAAATGTCACACAACGAAGGAATTATGACATTGTAAGTGTGTGGATGTTATGTTGACGAGTTGCGCAACAGATTGATCTGACAAGTACCCTCTGGCTCCTGCAAGAAGCAATTTCCGCCCCACACTACTACAGAAGTCAGACAGACGCTCCTAAAGTACCAAAAAGAAATGCCTGAAAAACTTTCAGCAATAAATATCTTATGTAGTCGTCTGCTGTAAGGAAAAGACACAAAAATATTCTATTTTCTTACATAACTAGTGGGATACTTGGGTACTAGAATATTGCTAGTTAGTCTAAGAAGAACATTAAACGAACGGAAAATATTATTTATTGCAAAATCTGAGAAAATCAAGTGAAACTTTTATTTATAAACTGATACACAAATTTCCTGGTTCTTTTCGGAATAGGAGGTTACCTGTGTGCTAACTCACCCTCCTACAGAGTTTCCAGAGGGTTGGTTGCCTCCGCCGAACAAAAACTCCTGTGGACGCCATGTCTTCAATGTTTGTGTATGCCACCCTCGACTTTTTGATCTCGGTGCGCACTTACGATTTATTTATTAGATTTACATATCGATTAAATGGAAATATGTATAATTGACTCTACCCCATCGAGTTTGGGCTCCAATGAAACGTCTTGATTTGCAGAATACGATGGTGTGGTCTGAATATGAAGAAATGAAGGTCAGGAGACCACGCCACCTTACAACACTTCATCACATTTGCCAGTTCTCAAGCACCCTGCCGGTCAGTGTGGCCGAGCGGATCTAGGCGCTACAGTCTGAAAAGGTGCGACCGCTCGGGCATGTATGTGTGTGATGTCCTTAGGTTAGTTAGGTTTATGTAGTTCTAAGTTCTAGGGGACTGATGACCTCAGAAGTTAAGTGCCATAGTGTTCAGAGCCATATGAAGCATCTTTTTCGAGTCCGCTGGAGTGGATCATTGTGGGTTTGTGGTGTCACCGCCAGATACCACACTTGCTAGGTGGTAGCTTTAAATCGGCCGCGGTCCATTAGTACATGTCGGACCCGCGTGTCGCCACTGTCAGGGATCGCAGACCGAGCGCCACCACAAGGCAGGTCTCGAGAGACTGACTAGCACTCGCCCCCGTTGTACGGACGACGTAGCTAGCGACTATACTGACGAAGCCTCGCTCCTTTGCCGAGCCGATAGTTAGGATAGCCTTCAGCTAAGTCAATGGCTACGACCTAGCAAGGCGCCATTAGTAACATTGCATGTATCTAAAGAGTCTCACTTGTATCGCCACAATCTCCAGATGTACCAAAAGGATGGATTAAAGTTAAGTATTCCAGAAGCTACGTACTTTTCTTTATAGCATTCATTACGTATCCTGTTTCAGACCTCACGCCATCCTGCTTTAGCTTAGCGCGTGCCTTTCGGCTTCCTCTCATTGTGTCTAGGCTGTCTTGTCTAGACACAACAGGGTTAATGCTTTTAAACGTTTTTCATTAAACGCCGAAGGACTTCCTGAACGTGGAGAACCACTGATGTTTAAAACATCCCCCTTAGGACCGAAAACCATTTCGTTGCTGAACTCTGTCCTGTGGCATTATCCCCATACACGACACATATGTTGCTGACTGCCTCCGCTGCTATCAGTATTAATACGCAAAACAAAGACGCTACAATCTTATGCACCAACCTAATAGACTGCACCAGCCCTGCGTGTGTTTCGCTTACAGACGGGATAACATTGCCACAGAGTGTTTCCCGGCCGACGACAAATTTTAGTGCGACTGACACTCAGTAGTAATATAATACAGAATATATCGAAGAGTGAGAAAGAAAAGAACCTTATTAACTTCAAGTGCATGTAATAAAATACACTGGAGCGCCAAAGAAACTGGTATAGACATGAGTATTCAAATACAGAAATATGTAAACAAGCAGAATACGGATCCGCGTTTGGCAACATCCATGTAAGACAAGTGTCTGGCGCAGTTGTTAGATCGGTTACTGCTGCTACAGTGGCGCGTTGTCAAGACATAAGTGAGTTTGAACGTGGTGATATAGTCTGCGCAAGAGCGATGGGACACAGCATCTCCGAGGTAGCGATGACGTATGGATTTTCCCGTACGACTATTTCACGATTGTACCTTGAATATCAGGAATCCGATAAAACATCAAATCGCCGACATTTCTGCGGCCGCAAAAAGATTCTGGAAGAACGGGACCAACGGCTACTGAAGAGAATCGTTCAACGTGACAGAAGCGCAACCCTTCCGCAAATTGTTGCAAATTTAAAAGCTGCGTCATCAACAAATATCGCGTGAGAACCATTCAATTAAACATCAGCGCTATGGGCATTCGGAAACGAAGGCCCACTCGTGCATCCTTCATGAATGCACGACACTAAGCTTTACGTCTCGCCTGGGCCCGTCAACACCGACATTGGACGTTGATGACTGAAACATTTTGCGTGGCCGGAGGAGTTTCGTTTCAAACTGTATCGACTGGGTGGACGTGTACGGGTATGGAGACAACCTCACGAATCAATAGACCACTCATGTCAGCAGGGGACTGTTCAAGGTGGTAGAGGCTCTGTAATGGTGTGGGACGTGTGCAGTTGGAGTGATATAGGACCCCTGATACGTCTAGATACGACTCTGACAGGTGACACGTACGTGAGCATCCTGTCTGACCAACTGCATCCATTGATGTTCATTGTGCATTCCGACGGACTTGGGCAGTTCCAGCAGGACAATGCGACGCCTCACACGTCCTGAATTGCTCCAGGAACACTCTTGTGAGTTTAAACACTTCCGCTAACCACCAAACTCTCCAGAGTTGAACAATGTTGAGCATATCTGTGGTGCCTTGCAGCGTGCTGTTGAGAAGAGATCTCCACCCCTTCGTACTCTTACGGATTTATGGACAACCCTGCAGGATTCATGGTGTCAGTTCCCTCCAGCACTACTTCAGACATTAGTCGAGCCCATGCCTCGTCGTGCTGCGGCACTTCTACATGCTCGCGGGGGGAAGGGGGAAGGGCTACATGATATTAGGCAGATGTACCAGTTTCTTTGGCTCTTCAGCGTATCTTCAGCTGGATAAAGGTATGAAACAGATTGCTTTCAGTTGGGCTGCAGCTTGTAGATATTGAACAATGGTGAATTTAACAAATATGGATCTGATGTTAAATCGTGGCCAGGGCGCTACCTTGTCCGTTGAAAGAACGCGAGTCGAGCCGGATGAGTTCAGTGGTTGTTTGCGTTGAGGTCCCGGAAGCATGCCGGCCCGTCGGTCTGTTTGCATTGCGGGGCAACAGGCCGACTGCGGCCGCCCAGTACAGGATTAGCCCGGTGCCTGTGAGTGCGGCCGCTTTCCGGCCATCGAGTACCTAATTCCATCAGCGGCACACCGGCTGCACATCGCCGCACCTCGCCTCAATGGCAGCCGGGCCGTTTTAATCGGCACCAGCGCCAGCGCTGACAAGTGCGCGCGCCTCTTATTTATGGTCTGTGCCACTCCACTCTCTCCCTCTCCCTCTCCCTCTCTCTCTCTCCCTCTCTCCCTCTCTCTCTCTCTCTCTCTCTCTCTCTCTCTCTCTCTCTCTCTCCTCTTCCCCAGTTAGCACTGGTCATAAATCGTCACATTATTTGCCGATTGTGTGTGCGACCGGAAGCCACTACTCCCGTCCGGTCGATACTAATCTCCCACAGCGATCTGGCAACAGCAACGCACACAAACTGCTGCGAGCTGACACGTTTACAACGTTATGCTTCCATTCACTCCGTTTCGGATCTTTCGACAGTAAATTTCGGGAGAGGAGGGGGAAAAAAAAAGACTGCTGTCGCATGTTTGACGAATTGTTGTGAATGAACAACACGAAGACTTCCAACAGCATCGATATCGAAAGGAGAACACACAATTGTGCTGAATATTTTCATGGCCCACATTCTCTTCATGCAGAAATAACAACGTACGATGTGGATGCCACTGCTGTTGTACCAACAGGAAAATATTGCCGTTGTTACACGCGAAGTGATACAGTGATATTAACCAATTCCGTAAGTATTCTAAAGGACGCTGAAAAACGAAAACGCTACAAAAATCTGACCGGACAATAAACTGAGGCGATAAGTCATGGGATACCTCGATGACCCACGCTAGCCGTTCTGTTCACTAGAAGACCAAAGCAACTGCGCAAACACCGATACTGCAGACCAATAACTCTACATGGACGCCCAATACGTTTCCGCGAGAAAGTCAAATACCTCGGTGTTTGGCTGGCCCGGAAATTACTCTGGGGGGGGGGGGGGGGGGGGGGGGGGAACACATATAGCACATGACCAACCGAGCAAGCGCGAGGCTCAAACAGCTATACCCTATGCTCAACAGGCGTAGCACACTGAATAGGAGTGTGTCTATGTCCATGTACATGACGCTTATTCGACCCCTGATGCCGTACGCAGCCTCTGTCTGGGGATACGCTGCGCCCACACGCCTGCGCCGTCTGGTCTGCAGCTCATACAAAACAAAGTACTTAAAATCATAAGCAATGTTCCACGATACACACGCATCGCGGGCCTTCACCGGGAATACCGACACTTGAGACTCTCACGGAGGTAATCCACAAACTCACCACAAGACTATATAGAAACTCCAGACATTCGCAGAACCCGTTTATTCTGAATCTGGGGAATTACGACCACAACCATACATGGGAACATAAAAGACCAAAAGACATACTTGTAAGAACCTAACATCTATGGCCAAGTACACGAAAACACAACGGTAGAGGTGAGCCCCTGTTAATCAGACACCATTACTGTATATCCAGTTGGAACACACTTGCCAAATAACTGGCTCCCCCCCCCCCCCCCCCCAACATAGTGAGATGATCTATGGCCGATCTCCCACACTAATATACAACTATCCTGATTGTTCCAGGAATGCAGCAGCTGCAGCAAACTCGGATACATCTCCATCGCTTGCCACGGTAATGATGCATGATACCCATACTAGCAAACCCAACCTTGCATGAACTATAGCAGCTAGCAAGCCACTACTGCTCTTACTACCCATCCCACTGTCTTTTTCCAACGGCACGAGCCTTGGCACTTTTTTCCCTCTGCTCTTCAAATTGCTACCCTCACTCGCGTTTCGTCCACTATCTATGACCTGATGGACCGTGTTAATGCGTAGTCTTACCCAGACGCACGGATAACATCACAGCCCAGCATCCTGTGATCCACCTATTAGGTAACTAACATGTTGACGGAGGTGGCAGTAGAACTTTTGGTTTGGTCACCACGTTGGTGCGGGCGTGGAGGGGCCCCATCTCTACCCCTACAGCCGTCCATAACCGCGAAAGCGTTGCCTGTGCAGGGTTTTGTGCAGGAGTTGGCCTCTAGATTATATTCGTTAAATGATCGTCGGGATTCATGTCGGGCGATCTGGGTGGCCAAATCATATGCTCGAATTGTCCAGAATGCTCTTCAAACCAAACAAATATGGCCCAATGATATGATGCATTCTCATTCATAAAAATTTCATTGATGTTTGGGATCGTTAAGTCCATGAAAGTCCATGTAGCCCAACGTAACCATTTCCAGTCAACCATCGTTTCTGTTCTCCCAGAGGTCTCAGTCCATTCCATATAAACACATCCACACCATTATGGAGCCACAGCCAGTTCGCACATAGCCTTGTTGACAACCTGAGTCCATGGCTTCGTCAGGTCTGCACCACACTCGATGCCTGCCATTAGCACTTACCAACTGAAATCGGGAATCACCTGACGAGGCCACAGTTTTCCAGTCTTCTATGGTCTAACCGATATGGTCACGACCCCGGAACAGGTGTTGCGGGCGATGTCCTGTTGTTAGAAAGGTCTTCTGCTGCCATAGCCCATTATCGCCAAATTTCGCCGCACTGTCTTAACGTATACGTTTGTCATACGTACTACATACATTTTCGTGGTTATTTCACGCATTGTTGCTTGTCTGTTAGCACTGAGAACTCTACGCCGCTGCTCTCCATCGTAAATTGAAGCCCATCGGCCACTGTGTTGTTCGTAGTAAAAGGCAATGCCTGAAATTTGGTGTTCTCGATACACTCTTGACACTGTGGATCTCGGAATGTTAAATTCGTTAAGGATTTCCGAAATAGAACGCTTCTAGTTCCAACCGGCATTCCGTGTTTAAAGCCTGTTAATTCCGGTCGGAATCCGTTTCACATGAATCAACTCAGTACAAATAACAGAGTCGCCACCGCACTGCCCTTTTATATCTCGTGTACGCGATACTACCACCATATGCGTTTGTGAATATCCCCATACCATGGCTTTTGTCACCTTAGTGTAAAGCTGAGCGTCTTGAATGGGCCACACAACACAAAAATTGGGTTAGTGGCCGACTGGAGGGAGGCGTGTAGTGTGGTTACCCTCTTTTCAAGTGATCCGAGGCTGTGAGTGCACTGAGGGCTGTACGAAGTGCTTAACCCAAAGTTTGTGGAGGGTACAGTTCAGACCGAAGGTGGTTCAGTGACGTTTTGCAGGATTCGAAAAATCCACGCTGAGTGCATTGTGGACACTCATGTCTTTCAACAGCAGCCGCGTGGCAGCGTTGGACGCACTGTTCGTGGTTTGACGAATACTAACATCGACTTACCCTCTAAATCGCCCGATCTCAAGCTCATAGTACATGTGTTGGACAATTTGTAACAGCGGATCAAACGAAGCAGTACAGATCGGCACAATTTGGCAGATTCAGCTGCATATGCGATAAGCCTGCCTGAAAAAACTTGGGGACTCTCTTACCCGCCAAACTACACTCCTGGAAATTGAAATAAGAACACCGTGAATACATTGTCCCAGGAAGGGGAAACTTTATTGACACATTCCTGGGGTCAGATACATCACATGATCACACTGACAGAAGCACAGGCACATAGACACAGGCAACAGAGCATGCACAGTGTCGGCACTAGTACAGTGTATATCCACCTTTCGCAGCAATGCAGGCTGCTATTCTCCCATGGAGGCGATCGTAGAGATGCTGGATGTAGTCCTGTGGAACGGCTTGCCATGCCATTTCCACCTGGCGCCTCAGTTGGACCAGCGTTCGTGCTGGACGTGCAGACCGCGTGAGACGACGCTTCATCCAGTCCCAAACATGCTCAATGGGGGATAGATCCGGTGATCTTGCTGGCCAGGGTAGTTGACTTACACCTTCTACAGCACGTTGGGTAGCACGGGATACATGCGGACGTGCATTGTCCTGTTGGAACAGCAAGTTCCCTTGCCGGTCTAGGAATGGTAGAACGATGGGTTCGATGACGGTTTGGATGTACCGTGCACTATTCAGTGTCCCCTCGACGATCACCAGTGGTGTACGGCCAGTGTAGGAGATCGCTCCCCACACCATGATGCCGGGTGTTGGCCCTGTGTGCCTCGGTCGTATGCAATCCTGATTGTGGCGCTCACCTGCACGGCGCCAAACACGCATACGACCATCATTGGCACCAAGGCAGAAGCGACTCTCATCGCTGAAGACGACACGTCTCCATTCGTCCCTCCATTCACGCCTGTCGTGACACCACTGGAGGCGGGCTGCACGATGTTGGGGCGTGAGCGGAAGACGGCCTAACGGTGTGCGGGACCGTAGCCCAGCTTCATGGAGACGGTTGCGAATGGTCCTCGCCGATACCCCAGGAGCAACAGTGTCCCTAATTTGCTGGGAAGTGGCGGTGCGGTCCCCTACGGCACTGCGTAGGATCCTACGGTCTTGACGTGCATCCGTGCATCGCTGCGGTCCGGTCCCAGGTCGACGGGCACGTGCACCTTCCGCCGACCACTGGCGACAACATCGATGTACTGTGGAGACCTCACGCCCCACGTGTTGAGCAATTCGGCGGTACGTCCACCCGGCCTCCCGCATGCCCACTATACGCCCTCGCTCAAAGTCCGTCAACTGCACATACGGTTCACGTCCACGCTGTCGCGGCATGCTACCAGTGTTAAAGACTGCGATGGAGCTCCGTATGCCACGGCAAACTGGCTGACACTGACGGCGGCGGTGCACAAATGCTGCGCAGCTAGCGCCATTCGACGGCCAACACCGCGGTTCCTGGTGTGTCCGCTGTGCCGTGCGTGTGATCATTGCTGGAGCAAGTATGGTGGGTCTGACACACCGGTGTCAATGTGTTCTTTTTTCCATTTCCAGGAGTGTATATCATTATCAAGTTTATAGGCAGTGTTGCATGGTATTGGCGTGACGTTTCTTGGGACTGACTAATTTTCTGTCCATTGTGCTGATTGAAGAAGTCGCTATGAATAAACAAGCATTAATAACAACGATTTTTTTCCGGGTTGTAGACACAGTGGCATCTTTCACAACAATACAGTGGAAAGCAAACAAGTAAAAAAGTGTGAAATTTTATATGGTAGACTTCCATAGGAGTAAATCCTTGACTCAATCAGTTATAGAGCGAGACCTGACTGTAAGACACAATGATGTTGGATCAGGAATTATGGACAGGTGCAAATAGTATTTTGTCAATGATTTTCTAATTAGAATAAAAGCAGGCATTACATACAGGGGCTGAACAAAAATATACACCACAAACACAACACTTGACAATGCCGAATACGATGTAGGAAAACAGTTGGCATTCAAAACTGCTCCCCCAGTGGTCTGGGATTGGGTAAATACAGTGCCTGTCTGGTTTTCAAGGGAATCTTATACTATTCGTCCTGCAAAATAGTGCTAAGCGCAGGTAACGACGATGGCAGTGAGTAGCTATAGCGCACACTCCTCTCCAAACCACAAAGGCGCAATGATATGGAGGTCTGGTGACTGTTATGGTCGGGAGAGATACGACAATTCTTCCTCGTGCTCACGAAAGCAGTCCTGGACGCCGAGAGCTGTGTGAACAGACGCCGTGTTGTCGTGGAACACGGCATTACCAATTAGTAACAAACATTGTACCATCGGATGTGCATGATCATTGTCGGAGTGCATGGTTGTACCATAGAATGAATGTTGCATGAACTGCTCAGCTCCAAGCTCAGCACACGTAATGCCTGCAGAGTCAAGACAGAGGGTGCACAGACGGGCCTCCGCACCTTCATCTGATCGCTGACGACCGCGACAAATGAATCACTACGCACATGTTATACCCTGGTGCCACTGAACTCACTCCTTGAGGTTGTAACGTTTTTTATTTTTCAGTGGATGTAGATATGATGACCAAATGCCACCAAGAGAAACAAAAATGTCAAGGAACGAACTGACCGATGGCACAGTACCTGATGAAGGCTAGTGAGACGACCATGGAAATACGATCGTTAATAAAATACCACAGGACGAAGAGGAAGATGTGGCTGGAGACACGTGCTGAATTCTGACAGTTAAAGTTGTGTAATTACACAAGACACATTGTGCAATAACTCAAGTATATTGTTATGTTTTAATGCCTGTTTGAATTATATTCATTACAAAACATTATTTCAGTATTGTTCACTAAAACTTTGTAAGTCATTGGCTATTATTGATAAAATAGCTTTCTTCATAACTATTATGAAGTTGGCGCCCGACAGCTGCACAGTAAGCAGTTAGGAAATGTATGAAATGAAACGGAACAACACTTGGCGGTGCACCAAGTGAACACTGCTGGAGAGTTCTACAAGGCCTCACATGGGGTGCTAATAGAGCTAGCTTTTTTTTTTTACCAGATCTTACACCATTATTTCTGGACAGATTAAAGAAAAAAGTAGTGCTCAGTCGATAGAATTAATTGAAGACAATTTGAAAGTAAAGTTTGTTGAACTTTCCAACTACGCAGGTGAGATCTGCTTCTTCCAAAATCATTTTGAAGTACTGAAAATGGTCTCAGAGCTCCAGGAAACATACAGAATGAGGTAACTGAGCTACAGGCGAATGATGCATTGAAATACTCGGCTAATAATAACTTTACAATTATATTTTACCCCAATCTGACAGAGCACTCGAACTACAAACGTTTGCGGCTATCGCGTTTACTATCTTCGGTAGCACTTACATTGGCGAGGAAATGTTCCTTCAAATGAAAAAATATTAAGTGCGGTATGTGATCGGGACTTACACTTCAAACATTTCCATCAACTTTTAAGAATCAGTATTACCAAGACTAAAGCTTATATTTTCTGTCTGGAGTGTAAGTTGCAAACAGGAGTATAACACAACCTGCACTTCATGCTCTCTGTATGCTGTAACCTGACAATATAACTGATTTCTTTTATATTTTAAGAATGGGTTTTTATGCAAATGGCTGGAAAGACAGTTTGTTTGCTATTTTAATGGATAAGTTGGATAAGTTTGAGAGAAATTTCATCAGACGTAGTGAGTGCCATATTCTTCGACTACCTATTGCCATCATTGAGGCGAAAGAATTATCCAGTCACTGCTGAACGCCGTAAAATGGTGGGCCGGAAACTACGTAAGTAATATTCACAAGCTCGTTGGAACTCAACTTCACATCACTGAGAAAGTTATGCATACATGGAAAAAGTAAGTAACCTGAGAATGCAAATTCAGTACCTTAAGGTGGAAGCATAGACTTGACAAACAGATTATCTCGATTTTTTTTTGGAGTCATTAGACATTTGTCGACACGCCATTGGGTTATTTCTCCAGCTGTTAAACAGATTTAAAATCAGACGCTTAAATTCGTATTGGACGTAACGTTTGCTAACCCTCAGACCCCTCCGCACATAGCAGCATTCCTTTTCTTGCGCCATACTTTGCCTCCACTCACAGACATCACACTACTCCGTGGATCACCTTCTTCATGAATCACTGTGGTGCACAGCCAAATTTTGCCGCCCATAATATAGGGTTTCAGAAATTGTAAAAATTCTCTTACCTTGGACTATACGGCGCAGGTGGGATTTAGATTAAACCGTCAGATCATGTGAGATCGAGCTACTATTTATTATACATCCTCATTTAAATGCTGTAAAAGTGTTTCCTGATCGACGTTCCATTATTTTTAAATACCCTTGTATATTTGTTACTGACGTGATGTTGCTCAGCCTTTCTGGTCATTTCATCTATATTTTCACACCTTAGCACAGAAGACTGAGGTGTACTATTGATAACTAAATTTCTAAATAGAAAACGTTTCAATCAGCTCCATGTCTTATTCACTTATACCATGTATAAAAAAATCAAGATAAATCAGTTTCCTAGCGCGAACAACGTCAATTCTTTTTTTAAACTAATTTCAAAAATATATAGATTTCTGCGGTGTTTTCATGCTAATTCAAGGTAAATTTCTTGGTTACACTGTTCTTAGATAATGTCAGATAGGAATAATAGAGCCACAATGAGAACAATTACTTCTCCAAAACTTCGTTTTTTTTCCTTAAACTGCAATAATTCTGACTTGTACATATAAATAATCGCTACTGTACAGCTATAAAGCCTGTATACTTGATTACGGATTTTTCTTCTTAAATACAATTGTGCTTTAACACATTACTGTGCATGTTTCACTTTAAGCAGAATAAGCAACAAAGTTACGAACAAAAAAAAAAACTCTATGATTTTAACTCTGCATTCTTTATTGCACATCTTTAATTCAAAGTGTATGTCAACCACAAAGATATTCAGGCTTTGATAACAGAGAATGCGGATAACAAAATGTTGCCACTCTTGACGTAACCAATACGAACATAATTGTTCGCAACAGTTTCCAAGCACGCACATCCACGGAGCGATACGTGAGGGCTTGAAACGTATATCAAAGGATAATACACGATCTTAAAGAACACTACAGTGGAATTCATGTAATTTTTCTATTACGAATACTTATGTGCAATAATTTCTTACGTTTTTTATTTGGTATTGAACTTAAAATGCTCCTGTAAAAAAATAATGAAGCATGCTCGACGAAAGTAATTATGTATGTTAATTATTTATGTCTAACATCTGGGAGGAATCCGGAAGCGAAGCAATTGAAGGTCCACAGGTCAGCGAGAAACGTTCGTTAAAAAGAAATATGAGCCAACCATGTTGGTGTCTACTCTATATCAGTAAAATTTATAACTGTGCAATTATTTGAATGGAAAGTAGTACTTGTTTAATAGAGTAACGATCGAGAACCACGAGAAGGCGTGTTATCTGTGATCGAACTAAGCTTCGTTCCAAAAACACAAGCGCCATACATGTCCGTCTAAAACGAAAGGTGCGGACAAGAAAGACGATTAATTGCGGCTTCGTGAAAGTCACGTCGTCACTAGTGTGTGAACGCAGTTTCTGCGATTTATAATGTGTTTTTCGAAATAAATGACCAAGTAAAAGGTATTATATTTCATTGGCTCTGCACGTATTAAATGCCAAAATACACGAGTCTTTCTGTCCTATAAAGAAAATTCCCCGACCAAATGTCGATCAATAATGTTGTTACAATGTCCTTTTTTTTCATTTTTCATAACTCCAATAGTCATTGCACGCAGAGGTTTGTGCGAAAGAGATAACTGAATAACGGCTGATAATATTAACGCGCTGGAATTTCAGTGCCGAGTAGTGTTGGACATGAAACGTTAAAAGTGTCAAATTGAGCTGCCATTCATGATGCAGAGGCTTATTAAACAATTGCAATAACCATTAACGTGAATAAGTGAGAATATTTGCTGCAAAAATACGAAAAAAATTGTGAGCTCATGAACAGATTCTGTCACTATTCCAGCCAATATTAAAGTGACTGTTTTCCGAGACCATTGAAGTTGTTGTTCTTCTTAATCTGCAAACATCGAAAGCGTCCCTTCCAGGGTATCATCATACCCGTGAGCTGGCCGCTGGCTCCGCATACAATTCCTGTGTGGGTTGCACACTTTAGCAGCGGACCAGCACGTCACCGGCATCTATGCTGTCCTGGGTCATTCTGCGTCGGAGCCTGGGCAACGATTATCTTGTACGTAGAGAAGTCCCATCGCTTCGAAACTGTAGCGAAATGCAGCAAGACCTGCAGAAGATAGTCACTTGGTAAACAATTATCAGTTTACCTTCAACACAAACAATTCTAAATAGATGGGAAAGCAGTTATTTTTTGATTACGACATTGCTGAACAGTACCTGAAACAGACACATCCATTAAACATCTAGGAGTATGCATGAGGAGCGATTTAAATCTATTCACAGGATAGGCAGATGCCAGGCTGAGATTGACTGGAAGAATTCTTAGGAAGTGTAATACAGTCACAAAGGACGTACGCTACAAAACCCTCATTAAATCGTTGTTTGAGTACTGGTCTGCAGTTTGGGATGGGACATTTAATGTGGTAGAATTAGTAGAGGACACAGAGAAGGCCCAAAAAAGAGCAGCACATTTCTTCACTGGTAGACTACGTAAATGCACAAGTGTTGCAGGGATGCTTATTGAAATCTAGTTGCAGACGTTATAAGTGAGGCGTTATGCATCACAGTGTCGTTTACTGTTAAAATTCCCTGTTACATACCCATGGAAGTCCATCAATAGTCGTGTGGGATTAGCCGAGCGGTCTAGGGCGCTGCAGTCATGGACTGTGCGGCTGGTCCCGGTGGAGGTTCGAGTCCTCCCTCAGGCATGGGTGTGTGTGTTTGTCCTATGGACAATTTAAGTAGTGTGTAAGCTTAGGGACTGATGACCTTAGCAGTTAAGTCCCATAAGAATTCACACACACACACAAGTCCATCAATATGTTACATATATGTAGCGAACTAACCATGAGCGTAAAATTAGGGAGAATCATACGAGGTGCATTCAAGTTCTAAGGTCTCCGATTTTTTTTTCTCCGGAGTGGAAAGAGATAGAAACATGCGCATTGTTTTAAAATAACGCCGCATTCATTGTCAATACGTCCCAGAGATGACAGCACCGTATGGCATATGGAATTTTACCGCCAGCGGCGAGAATGAGAACTGTTTTAAATACTTAAAATGGCGACGTTTTTCTTACTTGAACAACGTGCAATCATTCGTTTTCTGAATTTGCGTGGTGTGAAACCAATTGAAATTCACCGACAGTTGAAGGAGACATGTGGTGATGGAGTTATGGATGTGTCGAAAGTGCATTTGTGGGTGCGACAGTTTACTGAAGGCAGAACATCGTGTGACAACAAACCGAAACAACCTCGGGCTCGCACAAGCCGGTCTGACGATACGATCGAGAAAGTGGAGAGAATTGTTTTGGGGGATCGCCGAATGACTGTTGAACAGATCGCCTCCCCGAGTTGGCATTTCTGTGGGTTCTGTGCACACAATCCTGCATGACGACCTGAAAATGCGAAAAGTGTCATCCAGGTGGGTGCCACGAATGCTGACGGACGACCACATGGCTGCCCGTGTGGCATGTTGCCGAGCAATGTTGACGCGCAACGACAGCATGAATGGGACTTTCTTTTCGTCGGTTGTGACAATGGATGAGATGTGGATGCCATTTTTCAATCCAGAAACAAAGCACCAATCTGCTCAATGGAAGCACACAGATTCACCGCCACCAAAAAAGTGTTGGGTAACCGCCAGTGCTGAAAAAATGATGGTGTCCATGTTCTGGGACAGCGAGAGTGGAATCCATACCCATTGCGTTCCAAAGGGCACTACGGTAACAGGTGCATCCTACGAAAATGTTTTGAAGAACAAATTCCTTCCTGCACTGCAACAAAAACGTCCGGGAAGGGCTGCGCGTGTGCTGTTTCACCAAGACAACGCACCCGCACATCGAGCTTAACGTTACGCAACAGTTTCTTCGTGATAACAACTTTGAAGTGATTCATCGTGCTCCCTACTCACCTGACCTGGCTCCTAGTGACTTTTGGCTTTTTCCAACAATGAAAGACAATCTCCGTGGCCGCCGTGCTGCTATTGCCTCAGCGATTTTCCAGTGGTGAAAACAGACTCCTAAAGAAGCCTTCGTCGCTGCCATGGAATCATGGCGTCAGCGTTGTGAAAAATGTGTACGTCTGCAGGGCGATTACGTCAAGAAGTAACGCCCGTTTCATCTATTTCGGGTGAGTAGTTAATTAGAAAAAAAATCGGAGGCCTTAGAACTTGAATGCACCTCGTACAAAGCCTTACTCACAGTCGTTCTTCCCACGCACCATTCACTACCGGAGTAGGAAACGGGGATGGGGAAATGACAGTTGTACGCGAAGTACCCTCCTCCACACACCGGGATGTAGATGTATTTGTAGTTAGGGGCCTCACATGAAGCGGTAATTATTACGCAAGATGGATCTGTGAAAAATATCATGGCGACCATGAGGGGAGTAGAGTCTCCTCGTCAGGCAATCAAGGACAGCGAGGCTGGTGTTGACTTGTACGGGTCCTGAACACTTTGGGACGCTCCGTACAGGTAGTAGCAGGCTGAACGAAACTGGACTAAAGTATTTCACGAAAGTGAGCGACCCCTAGGTTGTAAAATGATGGCTCTGCAATTGTTAACTGCGACAGAATTAGAGTTTGCGCATGAACCAATACAGTGCGGCGAAACTGTTCTTGACTTGAATATTCTTGAGCATCGTTTCTGGACGTACCAGATGAACCAAGTTGGACCGAATGTTCCTATGGATGTGAGTAGTCCCTCGGTCGTCATGTAATTCCATTACGGTTGGCGACCATGACAGGAACACGTGATGGTTGACAGGCAATGCTGAGTGATGAGGCTATTGTTGACTTCTATTTAGGGAGCTTCGAGTGGTTCTGGACACACAAGGACAAAGCAAATCGCACTGGATTTTTCTAAAGATATGAGAGGTTTTTGTGTCGTCATGCGATTTCTTTGTGGTTAGCGACGACGACAGGAATTTATCTTGGTCGACAGGCAAAGGTCAGTGTTGAGGGAGCTGTTGATATGTGCGTTTGTGGAACTTTGAGCACTTGTGGGTGCTTCAGAGAGATGGCAGCAGACTGAAATACGAGGGTCACTCCAAAAGAAATGCACACTATTTTTTTTTATCCATCTTTTATTCTATATGTCTGAAAGTTTTACAGTGTGTAGATACATCCTTTAGGTTTCATTTCTCCACATACTTTCCATCCCTCTCAACTGCCTTATGCCATCTTGGAACCAGCACCTGTATACCCGCACGGTAAAATTCTGGACCAATCTGTTGGAGCAAGTGTTTGGCAGCATGCACAAGGGAGTCATCATCTTCAAACCTTGTTCCACGAAGAGAGTCTTTCAGTTTCCCAAAGAGATGATAGTCACATGGAGCCAGGTCAGGACTGTAAGGCGGGTGTTTCAGTATTGTCCATCCGAGTTTTGTGATCGCTTCCATGGTTTTTTGACAGACATGTAGCCGTGCATTGTCGTGCAACAACAAAACGTCCAGCTTTTGCCGTTGTGGTCGAACGCGACTCAGTCGAGCGTGGTTCCTTCAGTGTCGTCACATATGCATCAGAATTTATGGTGGTTCCATTTGGCACGATGTCCACAAGCTTGTCTTGTTTCTTTGTGAACCACTGCCAACATCCTGAGAACCCACCTGGCACAAAGTTTTTTAACGCCAACACTTTCAGTATTCTGCAAACACTTCCTTCCCCTATCACAACGTAGTGTGACAATTCGTTCACTGTGATGCGTCTGTCAGCAGTCACCAATTCGTTAACTCTCTGCACATTGTCTGGAGTATGTGCAGTACGAGGCCTGCCGCTGCGAGGACAGTCATCAAAATTGCCGTGCTCGCTTTCATCATGTAACCTGCTTGCCCACCGACTAATTGTACTGCGATCGGCAGCAGCATCTCGATACACCTTTTCAACCTCTTGTGGATGTTTCCCACTGTCTCGTTTTCACGGCACAGGAATTCTATGACAGCACGTGTAGCAGCCATCTTGAAGACATGCTGTGACAGCGCCACTCACGGGAATAGGTTGAACTAAGTTTGAAAACAAGCGAGAAGGATGTATCTACACACTATAAGCCTTTCACACATGCAGAATGAAAACTGTATTTTTACAAAAATAGTGTGCATTTCTTTTGCAGTGATCCTCGTATTTCTTTAATCTGAGTGGTCCATTCATTAATCGAGTGGCCTCTGATTGTCACGATTGGTAACAGTGACAGAATTGGCTCAAAATGATTCTACATCTACATCTACATCCATACTCCGCAAGCCACCTGACGGTGTGTGGCGGAGGGTACCTTGAGTACCTCTATCGGTTCTCCCTTCTATTCCAGTCTCGTATTGTGCGTGGAAAGAAGGATTGTCGGTATGCTTCTGTGTGGGCTCTAATCTCTCTCATTTTATCCTCATGGTCTCTTCGCGAGATATACGTAGGAGGGAGCAATATACTACTTGACTCTTCGGCGAAGGAATGTTCTCGAAACTTTAACAAAAGCCCGTACCGAGCTACTGAGCGTCTCTCCTGAAGAGTATTCCACTGGAGTTTATCTATCATCTCCGTAACGCTTTCGCGATTACTAAATGATCCTGTAACGAAGCGCGCTGCTCTCCGTTGGATCTTCTCTATCTCTTCTATCAACCCTATCTGGTACGGATACCACAATGCTGAGCAGTATTCAAGCAGTGGGTGAACAAGCATACTGTAACCTACTTCCTTTGTTTTCGGATTGCATTTCCTTAGGATTCTTCCAATGAATCTCAGTCTGGCATCTGCTTTACCAACGATCAACTTTATATGATCATTCCATTTTAAATCACTCCTAATGCGTACTCCCAGATAATTTATGGAATTAACTGCTTCCAGTTGCTGACCTGCAATTTGTAGCTAAATGATAAGGGATCTACCTTTCTATGTATTCGCAGCACATTACACTTGTCTACATTGAGAGTCAATTGCCATTCCCTGCACCATGCGTCAATTCGCTCCAGATCCTCCTGCATTTCAGTACAATTTTCCATTGTTACAACCTCTCGATACTCCACAGCATCATCTGCAAAAAGCCTCAGTGAACTTCTGATGTCATCCACAAGGTCATTTATGTACATTGTGAATAGCAACGGTCCTATGACACTCCCCTGCAGCACACCTGAAATAACTCTTACTTCGGAAGACTTCTGTCCATTGAGAATGACATGCTGCGTTCTGTTGTCTAGGAACTCTTCAATCCAATCACACAATTGGTCTGATAGTCCATATGCTCTTACTTTGTTCATTAAACGACTGTGGGGAACTGTATCGAACGCCTTGCGGAAGTCAAGAAACACGGCATCTACCTGTGAACCCGTGTCTATGGCCCTCTGAGTCTCGTGGACGAATAGCGCGAGCTGGGTTTCACACGACCGTCTTTTTCGAAACCCGTGCTGATTCCTACAGAGTAGATTTCTAGTCTCCAGAAAAGTCATTATACTCGAACATAATACGTGTTCCAAAATTCTACAACTGATCGACGTTAGAGATATAGGTCTATAGTTCTGCACATCTGTTCGACGCCCCTTCTTGAAAACGAGGATGACCAGTGCCCTTTTCCAATCCTTTGGAACGCTACGCTCTTCTAGAGACCTATGGTACACCGCTGCAAGAAAGGGGGGCAAGTTCCTTCGCGTACTCTGTGTAAAATCGAACTGGTATCCCATCAGGTCCAGCGGCCTATCCACTTTTGAGCGATTTTAATTGTTTTTCTATCCCTCTGTCGTCTATTTCGATGTCTACCATTTTGTCATCTGTGCGACAATCTAGAGAAGGAACTACAGTGCAGTCTCCCTCTCTGAAACAGATGGCTCTGAGCACTATGGACTTAACATCTGAGGTCATCAGTCACCTAGAACTTAGAACTACTTAAACCTAACTAACCTAATGACATCACACACATCCATGCCCGAGGCAGGACTCGAACCTGTGACCACAGCAGTCGCGCGGTTCCAGACTGTAGCGCCTAGATCCGCTTGGCCACTACGGCCGGCCGTGATAGAATTAGAATTTTCCCATCAGCGAGTGAGGCTGCCGTTGACTTTTACGTCGTGGAGTGTCGGTTCCGGACGCACCAGAAGGGTAGCGATTGGTTGAACCACATTGGACTGAGTTTCCCTGCGAATGTGAACGGTCCGTGCGCCGTCATGGGATTTCATTGCGGATGGCGACCGTGACAGGCGCAGATTTTAGTCGACAGGCGGCGCTGTGAGATAAGGGTGACGTGGACTAGTACGTTAGGGAGCGTGGAGCAGTTGCAGAGGTGGGTTACAGAGAGTCGGCGGCAGGCTGTGTGGGGACACACAGCGGACGGCTGCGGCCTCCCGCCGGCGTCCACAGGGCAGAGGACTGGGGACTGGGGACTGGGGCGCGTGCCCCGGGCACGGGCCGGCGCGGCGCGTTAGGCGCGCATCCGCGCGGGCGCGCTCGCACCACGGGCGCACGCCGCGGAATAATTTAACAAGTCGCGAGACAAAGCTGGCGCCAGCGGGCGGCGCGCCATTCGGGCGCAGTGAGCCGGCGCGGCCGGCGCGGCCGTGTTTTCTAAAGTGGCGCGCCGCCGCCGCCGCCGCCGTCTTTAACTCTGTCCGCAGCTGGTGGCTAACGGCCGCGGCCGGCCACGCCCCCTTGCCTCGGTATTACCTCGGCGGACCCGCTTTCCAGCCGGCGATTGTTCGTGCCCTGCCCGATCGCGCACGGGCTATTCGCGCGCAAATCGAGTCGGAGTCAATATTTCTCGTGCCGGAGCTCCATTGCCGGGCTATTTGCTTAGGGACGGAAGGGTGGCAGATGTGCCGAGATAATGACGTTACGGAAGCAATTGTACGAGACCGGCTGAGGGAAACGCGTAGAAGGGGTGTCTGCGGGACTACATTAATGGAATAAGTAACTGGGAGGTCTGTAATCGCTTACCACAGGAAATGTACACTACTGGCCATTAAAACTGCTACACCAAGAAGAAATGCAGACGATAAACGGGTATTCATTGGACAAATTAATTATACTAGAATTGACATATCATTACATTTTCACGCATTTTGGGTGCATAGATCCTGAAAAAACAGCACCCAGAACAACCACATCTGGCCTTCATACGCCTGGGCATTGAGTCAAACAGAGCTTGGATGGCGTGTACAGGTACAGCTGCCCATGCAGCTTCAACACGATACCACAGTTCATCAAGAGTAGTGACTGACGTATTTGTGACGAGACAGTTGCTCGCCCACCATTGACCAGACGTTTTCAGTTGGTGAGAGATCTGGAGAATGTGCTGGCCAGGACAGCAGTCGAACAATTTCTGTATCCAGAAAGGCCCCTACAAGATCTGCATCATGCGGTCGTGCATTATCCTGCTGAAATGTAGGTTTGGCAGAGACCGAATGAAGGGTAGAGCCACGGGTCGTAACACATCTCAAATGTAACGTCCACTGTTCAAAGTGCCGTCAATGCGAACAAGAGGTGACCGAGACGTGTAACCAATGGCACCCCACACCATCACGCCAGTATGGCGATAACGAATACACGCTTCGATTGTGCGTTCACCGCGACGTCGCCAAACACGGTTCCGATCGTCATGATGCTGCAGACAGAACCTGGATTCATCCGAAAAAATGACGTTTTACCATCGTGCACCCAGGTTGGTCGTTGAGTACACCGTCGCAGGCGCTCCTGGCTGTGATGCAGCGTCAAGGGTAACCGCAGCCATGGTCTCCGAGCTGATAGTCCATGCTGCTGCAAACGTCGTCGAACTGTTCGTGCAGATGGTCGTTGTTTTGCAAACGTCCCCATCTGTTGACTCAGGGATCGAGACGTGGCTGCACGATCCGTTACAGCCATGTGGATAAAATGCCTGTCATCTTGACTGCTAGTGATACGACGCCGCTGAGATCCAGCACGGCGTTTCGTATTACGCTCCTGAACCCACAGATTCCTTATTCTGCTAACAGTCATTGGATCTCGACCAATGCGAGCTGCAGTGTCGCGATGCGATAAACTGCAATCGCGATAGGCTACAATCCGACCTTTATCAAAGTCGGAAACGTGATGGTACGCATTTCTCCTTCTTATCGAGGCATCACAACGACGTTTCACCAGCCAACGCCGGTCAACTGCTGTTTGTGTGTGAGAAATCGGTTGGAAAGTCTCCTCATGTCAGCACGTTGTAGGTGTCACCACTGGCGCCAACCTTGTGTGAATGCTCTGAAAAGCTAATCATTTGCATAGCACAGCATCTTCTTCCTGTCGGTTAAATTACGTGTCTGTAGCACGTCATCTTCGTGGTGTAGCAATTTTAATGGCCAGTAGTGTAGTTCGCTGGTCTTACGTATCGCCGCGATCCAAACAGAAGTCACTCTGGTTTTGGGAATTGTGTCTTATACAAAAGACAATTACATCTTTCCACTTCATTCAGTCACGTTCTATTGGGGTAAGTAGGCAACGCTATGTCACGGTGAAGAACCGGCGACGTCATTAACAAGATGGAGATACGGGTCTCAAGGGACGACTGATGAACGATGTTGCTAACAATACAAAAACAGTATAAAAACAAAACCGACAAACTTATGGAATGTATGTACGTGTGTTTACATGTATG
The DNA here is from genome assembly GCF_023864345.2 of Schistocerca serialis cubense. Taxonomy (NCBI): domain Eukaryota; kingdom Metazoa; phylum Arthropoda; class Insecta; order Orthoptera; family Acrididae; genus Schistocerca; species Schistocerca serialis. The sequence continues at coordinate 44,940,002 of NC_064644.1, forward strand.
TTTAGTTATTTACACCTTGAAATATATTAGAAACTTGAAACTATAAAACCACTGCGGGTAAACACAGCTTTTAGCAGGGGCTTACGCTTAAGTAACGAAGTCGTGGGATAGCGATACGCACAGACCTATCTTACGGTAGTATCGCGTACACTAGATATAACAGGGCAGTGCCTTGGCGAAGTCCTCACATGTACTCCGACGTGATTACGGGAATTAACTGACTGTGCATGCGGAATGGTAGCTGGAGTCAGGCCTATCGGGCATTCCATTTCGGAAATTGTCAGGGAATTCAACAATTCCGAGATCCACAGTGTTAAGAGTGTGCCAAGAATACCAAATTTCCGGCATTACCTCTCACCACGGTCAACGCCTTCACTTAACGGCCGAGATCAGCAGCGTTTGCGTAGAGTTGTCAGTGCTAAGAGACATCAGCACTGCGTGTAATAATGGCAGAAATCAATGGTGGACGTACGACAAATGTATCCATTAATACAGTGTGGCGAAGTTCGGCGTTATGTGGCTGTGGCAACAGACGACCGACGCGCGTGTCTTCCTAACAGCGCAACATCGACTGCACCGGCTCTGCCGGACTCGTGACCATATCGGTTAGACGACTGGAAAACCGTGACCTGTTCAGATGAGCCCATTTCAGTTGGTAAGAGCTGACGGTAGGGTTAGAGTGTGGAGGAAACCACACGAATCAGTGGACCCAAGTTGTCAACAAATCACTGTGCAAGCTGCTGGTCGCTCCATAATGGTGTGCGCTGTGTTTATAATGAGAGCACTGGGTCTTCTGCTCCAATTGTACGGACCATTGATTGGAAATGGCTGTGTTTGGCTGCTTGGAGAACATTTGAAGCCATTCATGGACGTCACGGTCCCAAACAATGATGGAATTTTTGTGGATGACATTGCGCTATGTCAGTGGGTCACAATAGTTCGCGAGTGGTTTGGAGAACATACTGGACCATTCGAGCTAATGATTTGGCGTCTGAAACTGGCCGACATGAATCCCATCGAACAGTCATGAGACGTAATCGAGAGGTCAGTCCTCCACCGGCAACACTTTCGTTATTGTGGACGGGTATAGAGGTAGCGTGGCATATTGTTTTTGCAGGGGACTTCCAGCGACTTGGTGAGTCTATACAACGTCGAGCTGCTGCACTGCCCGGGCAAAAGGAGGTCCGACATAATATTAGGAGGTGTCCCATGACTTTTGTCGCCTCAGTAACCTCTGGCGTGCCACAGATGAGTGTTATGGGACCATTGCTTTTAACAATATATATAAATAACTTAGTAGATAGTGTCGGAAGTTCCATGCGGCTTTTCGCGGATGATGCTGCAGTATACAGAGAGGTTGCAGCATTAAAAAATTGCAGCGAAATGCAGGAAGATCTGCAGCGGATAGGCACTTTGTGCAGGGAGTGGCAACTGACCCTTAACATAGACAAATGTAATGTACTGCGAATACATAGAAAGAAGGATCCTTTATTGTATGATTATATAATAGCGGAACAAACACTGGTAGCAGTTACTTCTGTAAACTGTCTGGGAGTATGCGTACGGAACGATTTGCAGTGGAATGATCATATAAAATTAATTGATGGTAAGGCGGGTACCAGGTTGAGATTCATTGGGAGAGTCCTTAGAAAATGTAGTCCATCAACAAAGGAGGTGGCTTACAAAACACTCGTTCGACCTATACTTGAGTATTACTCATCAGTGTGGGATCCGTAGTGGGTCGGGTTGACAGAGGAGATAGAGAAGATCCAAAGAAGAGCGGCGCGTTTCGTCACAGGGTTATTTGGTAAGCGTGATAGCGTTACGGAGATGTTTAGTAAACTCAAGTGGCAGACTCTGCAAGAGAGGCGCTCTGCTTCGCGGTGTAGCTTGCTGTCCAGGTTTCGAGAGGGTGCGTTTCTGGATGAGTTATTGAATATATTGCTTCCCCCTGCTTATACCTCCCGAGGAGATCACGAATGTAAAATTAGAGACATTCGAGCGGGCACTGAGGCTTTCCGGCAATCGTTCTTCCTGCGAACCATACGCGACTGGAACAGGAAAGGAAGGTAATGACAGTGGCATGTGAAGTGCCCTCCGCCACACACCGTTGGGTGGCTTGCGGAGTATAAATGCAGAATGTAGATGTACAAGTTTCCACCCACAGGTGCTTATACGACATATTGGTAACGAATACGAACGACAGCATACCTAAAAAAATACCAATAAAAATACTTGTCGCCACACTTCAAAGAAGAGACCGATACTCTAGCTGTTCACTAAATCCGTATTTTCTATAATGTCTTAATATTTCACCCGCTGTCATATGAAAATGAAATGGGAAAGAAAAATTTTAAAAACAGACTTTAAAGAAATGGTTCAAATGGCTCTGAACAGTATGGGACTTAAATTCTGAGGTCATCAGTGCCCTAGAACTAGAACTACTTAAACCTAACTAACTTAAGGATATCACACACATCCATGCCCGAGGCAGGATTCGAACCTGCGGCCGTAGCGGTCACGCGATTCCAGACTGTAGAGCCTAGAACCGCTCGGCCACTCAGAATTCAAATTGAGATTAATCGTTCTGTCAACGATGAGATCATTACAGACGCAGTGTAAGATCGGATAAAACGATAATTGGGAGGGGAGGGAAATTCAACTGTGGATGCTTCGAAGGAACCATCTCGTGATTCACTGTAAAGGATTTAGGGACACTTCAAGAACCCAAGATATGGATGGCAGAACAAAAACTGAAATCTCTGTCGATGCTGACGCAGCGGCAGTTTTTTTTTCAAATAATTACTATTACAAAATTGGGCTAATTCTGCAGTTCGCTTTCAGGTTATTGGGTAGCCTTAGTGACATATGATTTAGTATTAAACTAAGCGCTTAACTATTGCTAATATCAAATCAAGCTGTATGACGTCTTCGTAACCAGTTTTTGATCTATCTTCATTCAATACATCGTTCGTTATGAATAACAGCTGCTACCCTCAACACCGCAGTACGGGATCTGGAGTGACTAAGGATTTGTTGATAGACGTTTTGCTTTTTCAGGAAGGGCGCTGTCTAGTGAGCTTGCTACAAATATTGGCAGAAGGTGCTTACAGGGAAGGCAACGCAGCACGTTCGGTACATTTCACAGCTGAGGGATTTTGAGGACAGTAAAGAATTGTGAAGTCCGAATAGTGCTCAAACAGCCATTTTCCAACACATGTAACCAAACGACAAGACGAATTCTGCGATATATGAGAATCTATATCTGATCGGAAGTCTAACCGTCGGCCCTGCTTTTTGCCGCCACTCGCCCTAACCATTATGCTACCTCAGCACGCTTCCACTACTGACTCAAACTTTCATTGTTGCTGAGGTTTCTGCCTGTTACTTCGGAACACTACTAAAAAGAGGGTCTTCAGATGGTTCAGATGGCTCTAAGCACTATGGGACTTAACATCTGAAGTTATCAGTCCCCTATACTTAGAACTACTTAAACCTAACTAACCTAAGGACATCACACACTTCCATGCCCGAGGCAGGATTCGAACCTGCGACCGTAGCAGCAGCGCTGTTCCGGACTGAAGCGCCTAGAACCGCTCGGTCACAGCGGCCGGCTCCCCTGACCTGAGTCCCCTTGATTATTTCCCGTGGGGATATCTAAAACCGCTTGTGTATGAGACCCAAATGGATACAGAGATGGAAGTAGTTGCCAGAATTGTACCTGCCTGTGATGTGCTTCGAAACACACCAGGGATATTTGTCTGGGTGCATCGAATCTCGTCCGCCGATGTCATGCTTGCATTGAGGTTGATGTCCGTCACTTTTAGCACATTTTGTTAGATACAGTACAAATGGTACGTTCATTGTCGTAATGATGATACTTGCAGTTAACTGTAACTAAAGTAAACAAAACAGTACAGAGTAATGTGATTTTATTCCTATTACCGTCTTAAGCTGGCTTCTCCGACCCCAGGTTTGATACCTCAAATCGTTCAATGGAGCATCCTCTGCGTCGTGTTAAATTTTTGCACGCTCTTACGGAAACACTCTGTAGACCTATGAGCCAAAAAGTCATGGCCACTGCCTGCCGCGAGACTGAGTGCAGAGTGGTGGCGTTGTGTGCACGTCATGCAGGGAGGAAAGTGTGCTGACAGGTACTAACGAAGGCAACAAAAAATATATTTCGTCAACCATATAGGATTTGAGCACTAAGCATGCGTAAGGACACCAGTAACGAGCGAAATAAATAAAAAGTGCCTTCTTCAGTCATAGTTCCACCAGAGTAGATTTATCGTACTTTGTTTTGTGACATCCTGAAGTTCTAATTCAGCCAGTAAAGAACATGCAGTTCTGTAATTGTCGGCTTGACGGTCGCCACACATGTTCTCCACGATCCCGAACCTACCACTGGTCATCTCTATCTGTGGCTAAATAAAAACTGAAGTGTATTCTACCCCTGGGAACTCAGAAGAGAAATTACTTGCAAGAATTCTTGAAGTGGTCACAGACACAAACACACACACACACACACACATACACACACACACACACACACACACACACACACACACACACACAAACACACACACAGACCGCGACAGACATTTTTCGATGAACACACAAAGCCCTGCTACATGGATACCGTCCCTGTGCTGAAGTTAACAGTACTCGTTTTGGACATTCATTGTTAACAATGATTATAATGATACAGGATTGAAATATATTTAGCATTTTGTGTTCTCAGTTCTTCCAGTAACCTCCTGGACACTCCGCACTCAATGTGTATTTCCGACACCTGGCTGCTTAACGAAATAAACTTGTCGTTGATTCCGACATTATATCTTGGGCACCGAATTTTTGAACTTTCTGTGTAAGCGAATCAGAGGTAGATGAGGAATAGTTATTGTGGCACTAGGGACCATAAATGGGAAAATCGACTTGACTTTTAAAAAGGGCCAGGGTGCAAGTTGGTCGCTTGTCGCGTCTTACTGTCGTGAACAACTGTGAAAAGCGGTGTTGAAGTTCGGAGATGACACGATGCGGTTGTAACCTCCCCCTCACTTATCGACCTTGATGACAGTGAAAAATTAAACCGCGTGTACCTAATGGAAATTTGGGAAAAGCAATCGTCACCGAAGTTAACCTGTCAGTATAGAGGGAGGAAAGGATTACATCTAAATTGAAAGGAAAAATGCAAATGAAACTGGTGGAAATTAATTTTGAAAAGATGTAAAGTTAATAAAGAAAGTAAATGTGCGGTCGTTACGTTAACAATTAACTGGCGTTAGTTAGATATTTGAGATTTGGGGAAAATTATGGTCGCCAGTCCTATCGATAATTACTATAATAACTGAAAAAGAATTGAATGTTTGTCAGAAGTAATAAAATTTCGATACACTATGACTTAATTCAGCAAAAGAATTAATAAAACCGCAAATTGAAAGTTAATTTAATGACTGAAATTAATAGTGAACTTTGATTCTGAAGCACTACGAAATTCAACAAAATAAGGTTAGTCGTGGGCTACCTCAACAATCATTTCAAAGCTACTTGAATCTACGCAATTTAGAAATAAGAGATTTAACTTTGAACTTGAATTAAATGATTCTGAACAACTAACATTAGTAAAATTTAGTACGTACCAAGCTGGGCTGCAGTCACAGGTAAGCTAAAATATGGTAACAAAACTCGCACTCTTAATTTGTGCTTGTATAATCTAAGCATTGTAGCCAGCTATGAATACTTTAACTGAACTTTGAAATTAAAGCAGTGAAATGGAATGATATTACTTTAATGCTGGCTTTTGAATTTCAACTACACTCAGGTTCATTCCGGAAAAGGAAGGGACCCTGCTTGGTAATGCAATTGGGGCAATGAGCAACAAAGGTTCATGCTAAGTTGCTGTAATTTTGTGAGGCAAATGGAACACTTTGAAAAGCTGAGGTCTACCATACAGTTCTAAAACTTTACGTGCTTTTAGTCTTCCTTGTTGGTTGATTGACGGTTTGCAGTCGTCGATCGGGGAGGTGGCGACAGTCACTCATTGTCGGCCGTCGCTGTTGCAGAAGCTGGATGTTGGCGCGCCTTCTTCTCGACACGGTCACCAGCCGAAACGGGCTCTTGACGTGCGCCGGCTAATGCTTCCCGTCCGCGACACCGTGTCAGAAACTATCACAGCAAGTCGAGCGCAATTACATGCTACCCAACCCTGAAAGCGCGGCAACTCGCGGAAGCGTCACACAACACACCTGCTCCACTGCACCACCCCAGCCAGACTCTCCCTCTGCCCGCGCACCATGCGGCAGAGTTAACACTACCAAAGATCCTCAACACTATCGGTGTAACCGTTCGATACCATAATTTTCCCTAGGCCAGACCCAGCGTAAAAATACAAATAATATTTACAAAACAAACCAATTATACATCGACATAAATGCATAAATATATGTACACTCCTGGAAATTGAAATAAGAACACCGTGAATTCATTGTCCCAGGAAGGGGAAACTTTATTGACTCATTCCTGGGGTCAGATACATCACATGATCACACTGACAGAACCACAGGCACATAGACACAGGCAACAGAGCATGCACAATGTCTGCACTAGTACAGTGTATATCCACCTTTCGCAGCAATGCAGGCTGCTATTCTCCCATGGAGACGATCGTAGAGATGCTGGATGTAGTCCTGTGGAACGGCTTGCCATGCCATTTCCACCTGGCGCCTCAGTTGGACCAGCGTTCGTGCTGGACGTGCAGACCGCGTGAGACGACGCTTCATTCAGTCCCAAACATGCTCAATGGGGGACAGATCCGGAGATCTTGCTGGCCAGGGTAGCTGACTTACACCTTCTAGAGCACGTTGGGTGGTACGGGATACATGCGGACGTGCATTGTCCTGTTGGAACAGCAAGGTCCCTTGCCGGTCTAGGAATGGTAGAACGATGGGTTCGATGACGGTTTGGATGTACCGTGCACTATTCAGTGTCCCCTCGACGATCACCAGTGGTGTACGGCCAGTGTAGGAGATCGCTCCCCACACCATGATGCCGGGTGTTGGCCCTGTGTGCCTCGGTCGTATGCAGTCCTGATTGTGGTGCTCACCTGCACGGCGCCAAACACGCATACGACCATCATTGGCACCAAGGCAGAAGCGACTCTCATCGCTGAAGACGACACGTCTCCATTCGTCCCTCCATTCACGCCTGTCGCGACACCACTGGAGGCGGGCTGCACGATGTTGGGGCGTGAGCGGAAGACGGCCTAACGGTGTGCGGGACCGTAGCCCAGCTTCATGGAGACGGTTGCGAATGGTCCTCGCCGATACCCCAGGAGCAACAGTGTCCCTAATTTGCTGGGAAGTGGCGGTGCGGTCCCCTACGGCACTGCGTAGGATCCTACGGTCTTGGCGTGCATCCGTGCGTCGCTGCGGTCCGGTCCCAGGTCGACGGGCACGTGCACCTTCCGCCGACCACTGGCGACAACATCGATGTACTGTGGAGACCTCACGCCCCACGTGTTGAGCAATTCGGCGGTACGTCCACCCGGCCTCCCGCATGCCCACTATGCGCCCTCGCTCAAAGTCCGTCAACTACACATACGGTTCACGTCCACGCTGTCGCGGCATGCTACCAGTGTTAAAGACTGCGATGGAGCTCCGTATGCCACGGCAAACTGGCTGACACTGACGGTGGCGGTGCACAAATGCTGCGCAGCTAGCGCCATTCGACGGCCAACACCGCAGTTCCTGGTGTGTCCGCTGTGCCGTGCGTGTGATCATTGCTTGTACAGCCCTCTCGCAGTGTCCGGAGCAAGTATGGTGGGTCTGACACACCGGTGTCAATGTGTTCTTTTTTCCATTTCCAGGAGTGTATATTCAAATAGTAAAACAATTACAATACATAAAGACACAGAAGTGTCATATCTTCAGGTAACAAAATAATGAAAAAAATTTATTGTACAATAGATGGAAATAGGAGGATACGCATTTCCGACGTTACACGGTGACAAGCCGTTGAACGCCTAGGCCTCTTCACAGAACGAGCAGGTGGAAGGCTACACGCGGCAGATCTGACGGCAGAGTACATTACTGGTACAAGCGCAGGAGCTCGGTAGCGCGTCTCACTCGAACATTGCTGAACACACATTTCAGCGGCAGACGCCCTCTACGTGTTCCCAAATTGTCCCAACGATATCATCAGCTATGACTGCAGTGGGCACGGGATCATAGATATCAGATCATGGGTTAATGAAAACGCGTTCCTTGCATCAGGTCTTTGTTTGCGTCCAGATACACCGTCATCCAGGGGAACAGGGGCTCGAAACGTGCACATCACCAAGAGTGTAAACCAGTGTAACGCTATGGGACCTGTGGTAGTAATCGAAGACACTATTACAGCAGTGGACTACGATGAAGCGGTACTGGGAGTACGCTTTAGCAACTTAAATCGTGCCTCGGTTGAATAAATCCCAGTCGAGGGACGTCAGAAGTTGATCAGCAGATTGCAAATGATTCAGATGGCTCTGAGCACTATGGGACTTAACTTCTAAGGTCATCAGTCCCCTAGAACTTAGAACTACTTAAACCTAACTAACCTAACGACATCACACACATTCATGCCCGAGGCAGTGGTCGCGCGTTTCCAGACTGTAGCGCCTAGAACCGCTCGGCCACCCTAGCAGATTGCAGCTTTACCATATGATACTCACTTGTTAAGTCAATAACCAACTAATGGACACGAAAAAAGGCACCTAAGTGCTTTATTTCGATTACTTTTTCAATGTGTCACACTTCTCCATCCGCTCTGTACCTTTGCAGTATGTGTGAGGGCATGTTGTGTGAATGTTCTGGTCTTACAGAGGTCAAGAGCTGTTTAAAAAATTGTCAGTAAAGAAACTAGGGAAGCTAAACGCAGAGATTGCTTGAGATACTTCAGAAAGATCGGTTCTAGGAGTGTAGAGGGTGGAGGTTGGCCTTCAGACAATAGGAACGTGGCAATTCGACCGGTAGCGTGCCTTGGGGTCTGTTACGCGGGACGTGATCAGCAGAGGACGCAGTGTGGAGACGCTCCGTCTGGAAGGTGGTAAGACAGGAAATGCAGTACATGACAGCAGATACAGTTCACGAATCAACGTCACGTTGCTCGACTCGTAAGCTCAGGTACCCCTTTGAGTAGCTTCCCAGCTCTGTACGTTCACGCTTTGGCATTAACTTGTGTAGTAGCGGCGTTCTGCGTAGTGCTTCGCAATGTTTTCTGCGTGTCGGCGCTTGGAAGGGCTGCGTCCTGATTTGTGATAATGAAATCCCTTTGGCCTCCCTATAGTGTGACAATTGATAGGTTGATGGTACGTGACCTATTAGATATTTCAGTATTTGTCAGTACCGATAATAGTGAGGACCAGTGATTCCAGATTATGTTGAATTATGCCATCTTAATGTCTAATAAACTTTCAGTCATGTGAAGTCAGTGTTGGGGTTTTCAGACAATTACCTCTCGTATACCAGTTGATTGTTATCGAGCTCAGATTAAAAATTATAAAAGAGTAAGAACCCCATCATTGCTTTGTTAAATAGTGCCAAATGTAGTAGCCTTCCCCCCTCTTGATAATCCAGTAGAATTATGAGCGTAGGCCTGAATAATGCTAGTGGTTGCCGTACCCGTTACTTAGTGCATTGGTCTTGGGTGTCTGTCGCGTTATCCGTTGCTTGCACTGGTGTTTTGGCAATAATTAAAACTCAGCGCCGTTAGCAGTAATGACACAATGACATTCTCAAACACATTCAAACAGAGCACCCAGTCGGGGAGAACTATAGATAAAGATACAGTGCCATACTAGCAAGCAAGCCGCGCAGGCAAGCACGAACAAGAAGACGGTCACATTGCAACGCGAACATTACTGCGGACCAGTTGCATCCCTCCCTGCATGATGTCTTCGCCGATGGCCATCATATCTTGCAGCGTGTTAATTGCCCGTGTTGCAAGCCCAGAATCATGCTGTAATGGCTCTAAGAGCGTGGTAGTCAACTCACGCTCATGTCTTGGTCACCAAATTCGCTTGTTCTGAAACCGATGGAACACATCTGGGGAATTTCGGGCGTCAGCTTCAAACCCAAAAGCCACCGGCATTTACGGGAATTGTGTGACCTGGAGGTAGACTTGTGGCGCCATATACCCCCCAGAACCCTAACAATCATTTTTGGAATCCATTCGCGCACAGATACTATGCTCTGTTGCTTTCGAAATATGGACCACCACGTTATTTTGCAGGCGTTCATTATGTTTTGGCTCACCAGTGTATATCAAACGAACTACAATAGCTGAAACGAAATGAATGGATCTGTGTGGATGAAATCGGTTAAGTCGCAATGACATGGAATGTCAGTGCAAAACAATCCGATTCGCTGAACATCAGGAAGAATGAAGTCTGGCTCAGGCTTGAAGGCCTTGTCGGATAACTTAATGTTTAAGGCGACTGCACGCGGAAGGGAGGAAATTTGGTTGAAGTGCTTGTCTGTCACAAAGTTTTTATTGTCACTACATTTTCGTTTCGCTGGAAGATAGGTATACCTGAAGGATTTTTCACTGGCAGCATTCCACGTCATTAGATCTTTGTTATGTACCGTTTAGGATAGGGAAAGTTAGTTTTGTGCGATATTTGGAACACAAGTTACTGCCAGGTGTGGGCCAGATTGCCGCAAGTTACACATACCAGCAGTTGTAAAGGCAAATAGAGGCCACAGGGGAGTAGAACTGTAGGAGAGGGGGCACACTGCAGTTTCCATGGCGCGAGTCACAGGCAGAAGAGGGCCAATGGCCAACCTAAGTGTTATGCATACGTGACACGAAGAGGTGTGCTTGGCAAAACAGAGGCACACAGCCGAATATAAACAGGTGCCGTTTTCTAACGAGATTCAAGTGTGGCAGCTCTCCTGGATGCCGAGGTGTATCACACCGCCGGGCTACACGCAGCAACAGATGTGGTACCAGTGTCCCAGTCCACGGTCGGTCGTGGTTCGACCCTCTGAGGCCGACGCGGGGTCTGCAGCCAGCCAGCAGCGGGCCACTCTTCGGCTCGCTACCACGGGCAATCGTCTTGGCTCCCCAGGCGACGGCCGCAGATTCGGACGCCGGATAGTGGATGCTTGTTCGTCGCTGCAATCTCAGCCACACCGGCCAGGAGAAGGACACAGCTGGCCGCCCGTGACTCACACTGAGCAGCGCTGAGTCGGCTGCTGGCGCAGCCTTCCTGGCATCATCGGAACTCAGAGGGCCGGCCGAGACTGGCACGACACAGCGTTGCGTTGCACAGGCGCAGGGGTGCTTCCTCAGCATTGTGGGGCCCTTTGATGCATACCGAGGTGAACAGAGCGCTGTAGTGGAAACAAATAAATCATTTGGAAAGTTCTCGCCGAGTTTTAATACTGCCCCTCCTGGCACCCACCCACTACATTTGGTGTCAGAATAGCGGATGTCGTCTGTCCAGTATGACACTCGAGTCCACCACCTGCAGTACAGTCACAAGATGGACGTTTTCTTTCTTTTTTGCTTGTGTTTTGAGTACGAAGTGTCAAAAGCCACATTGTAGATGTTTTGCATGGGTGTAGTATTTTTTGTTGTCAGAGTAAGTGTTAGTGTATTTGGGGCAGTAAGATTGTTTTTTTTTATATTTGATTACTCTTGTATTGGTTTATGATGATACTGAGTATGACGATATGGAGCTGTAGGAAGTCAGATTATTCTTGTTCTTAATCGTTTTGTTTTGCGACTAACTGGGAACGAAAACAACACAATGGCAGAGTGAAGGAGCACAAGGTGTGTCAGAACCAGAAGCGGTGCAGATTTTGTCGGAAAAAGTAGCACAATTTACAGCAGACAGTGCGCAGTCGAGAAATGAATTAACATCTAGAACTGGGCGGGAAGACGCATCTGATGAGTCGTTGTTGCCTAGGGTGCAGGAGATTGATCCAGCCACCGAAATTTTGATTATTCCTTTTTCTGGCAAGGCATCTGAGGATGTGCGTTCGTTTGTGGAGACTTGGAGACTTCAGCGGTGATGAATGGTTGGTATGATGAGCAGTTGTTACATACAGCCAGGATTAGATTAACAGGGGAAGCAAAAACATATGTAAGGTGTTCTGAGGCCTTAAGGAGGGCAGAACAGTTTAAGCAATTAAAGGAAGGGCATTTACAAAAGTACAAGAAAGAGAATAGCGCTCGGCACTTTAGGGAGAGGTTAAGTTCAATGACAAAGAGACAGGGGGAGATGGTGGAGAAATTTGTGGACAGGATAAGGGAAATTAATGAGTATACTTACTGAGCCGTGCGTGGCTCGTGTTTCCGCCATTATGTATTTTACGTCCTGTTTTAACTTACTTCCACCTCACTACCTAAATTTAAATTACTACTGTCACTGAGTTGTTTCTTTGCCTCACTGTGGCCGGCGCTAGCAACGCTTATCGATATATACCCTTTTGTAGTATCTTTGCTCGACTGCTATGACTTCCCGGTCGTTGTCTGTCGTAAGCCAGTTTGGGTTATGAGTTTGGGTCGCGACTTCGGGCTGCCAGTCAGTTGGAACGCGTGTGGAGTGCAGTCCGGACCTGCCAGTTGGGGACTAGCAATGCGGCACAGGAGCAGTCGGTTGGAGCAGCAGTGAGGTCTGCGTCGACATGGCTCGCCCGACCGTTGCCGCCTCGCATCACTTGAGCTGGGCCACGGTCTTGGTGGATCGTAGGTCGGTCGTCCTACCAGACGACGCGTCTTGGGTCGACAGTCGTTCATGAGTCAGCTGTGTGTGTGTGTGTGTGTGTGTGTGTGTGCACGACTCCCAATTAGTCTTCGTGCGTGCTTAGTTACTGTTGGGTATTGTTCAGGACTTAGTGCAAGTGTTCGTCGGGTTGTGTGTGTGTGTAGCTGGCGTTATTTCCACTAGCGACAATTTTAGATGTTGTCGGCATTGTGAGAGAGTCGGTCAGTCGCTGTGGACCAGGGAAGTTATATCCACACGGTGCAGTCGACTGGGTCTGCTGGCGGTCGCTGTGCAGTGTCGGAGTGTGTGTGGAGCTGTCCAATCGCTACGAGCTTCGTGGTGCACCGACACCAGGACGTCAAAGTTGAGTAGTGGTTTCAACTACCCAAGCCACATCCTTTCATGTTGTGGTAGTTCGTTTCGGTGGTTTGCTGTTGGGGAGGTTTTCCTGTGAGCAACACCGAGTATTTCTATTGCTGAAACTTAACCGCCATTCGGTGCAATTAACTATTTTGGTTGACTACAATTCGAGTGCACCAGTGGAATTTTCGTCCTTGTGAGCGTTAGTGTTCCTGTTACCTGCCCTGGGCACTAAAGAAATTTCAGGCAGCGTCCTTGCCTCACCTGTCGTCGCTGTCCAACATGGTATGTAATTTTGACAGCTATTACATATTCCATTGTGGATTATCACGTTTGTAACCTTTTGTGTTTGAGTTCTCATGCACTGATTGATGGGAAGCAAGTCGTTGTGTTGGTCGGTCCGTGGCTGTCCCGTGGTTGGGTTCCGATGGATCAAGTGTAGTTGGGCTCACCACCTGTCTCACCTAAGTAAACGAGGGCAGGCCAATCTCCCTGGAGGCTTCTGAGTGCAGTTGTCTTAATTGTCTTTCCCACCAGTGTTTAATTATCTGTTATCAGCTACTTAAAATTTTAGTCTTATGGTTATTTTTTCTTTTCTTCTTAAAATTTTTGTAAATTGTGGCCTTCAGCCATAGGTTTTGGACCTTGCATATGTTTGTTCTATCTGCTCTACCTTGAGGCTTTCCACCTAGCTGTGATATACGTTTTTTTAATTATTTTATTTGCTATTTTAATTGCATTTCTTATCTTGTTGATTTTTAAGATTTCTTGTTTTTTAATATTGTGGCCTTATAACTTTTAAAGATTATGGAAACATATTTTAAAATTTTGAAACTTAATTGTAGCCTTCAGCCATTTGTATTGCACCTTGCATATGTTTGTTCCATCTACTCTGCTTTGAGGCTTTCCTCCTAGCTGTGATATATGTTTTTTTAATTATTTTATTTTCTATTTTAATTGGATATTTATCTTCTTGATTTTTAAGATTTCTTGTTTGGAGGCCTTCAGCCGTCTAAGAGTTGCATTTGGTAAAGGTTCGTCTGTGTGCCGCTTTGGTTGTAAATGTGTTATTAAGTTACAATAAATTGCATTAGAAGGTGAAACTGACACCAACCTTATCTGACCCTTTCCACAATCCTAATTACCTGTTCTGCCCAGTGGGTTTAGCGGGCGTTTCACTTACGAGTTGGGCCAGAGCGATGAAGTGAATGGTGTTCTGTTGCAGGAGGCCGAGCTAAGGGCACTTGATGTATTTTTGGGAGGGTTATCGACGCATATGTCAGGCAAAGTGCGTGAAGGGAATCCGAAAGATTTGTATTCGGCCATTCAGCTGGCAAGTCAATGTGAGGAAATAGACATGGCAACAGGGGTACACGAGAGGCAAACAGTGTTTACAGCGGGTGTGAAATGTTTTAAGTGTGGTCGTACAGGACATGTGCAGAGGCAATGTACCCAGTCACCGATGAATAGAGGAAGGGGTGGAAAACAGCAGCGTGGAGTATGGAGACATGTGGAGGAAGGAAGATAGAGTACATCATGAAGTAACATATGCTTTGCGGTCTAGAAAGTAGTAGAGTATTTGTAGTTTTTTTGTTTTCTTGTTATGTATCATTGGGTTTACGTAGATTAATTAGCCATTGTATTTTATATGTGTTTTCAACTATTGTGCGCCTGCTAGGGGCAGCAGTGTTTTTGAAGAGGGAGGAAGAGTGATGGTGATCCCTCTTCTCAGGTCACTGAAAAGTGAAAAAGTGAAGTGTCTGACGTATGTGGAGTGTTGTTGGAGGAGAAATAAAAAGCAGTTCTGGATAAATAAATGCGTCGAGAAAATTTTGCGGCAAAGCCGTAATAAACATGTGTTGAACGATGTCAGAGCTGTACGACTTCCTGTTTAAATTTTTAGTTATCGACAATGCTGGATCAGGAAAGTCGTGTTTATTGCACCCGTTTATATGATGTAAATTTAAGGATAAAAGTATTCAAGCAATCGGTGTTGAGTTTCGATCAAAAATAGTGAATGTTAGAGGAAAATGTGTGAAGCTACAAATATGGGACAAATGCACGGTGCAGTTATTTTTAGCAAGGCAGAAAGGAATAGACTGCTCAAGGGACATCGTGGAGCCGAAATTGAGCTTGCAATGGTTCAGGATGCATAGGATCTTCTCCACTTACGAGGATTTGGTAGTAGTAGCAAGTTGTTTGGAGTGTTTACGGAAGCGGAACGTGTAGAGCTCGAAGGAAGCGAAATTTTAATCAATGCAACTAAGTATAACATAATGGTACTAACCTTCTATCTGCCAGCGTCAATTTCAGGAGTCATGCAATTGAATGTGACGCAGCCACAGCTGTACTGGCCAGAAGCCACTTTAGAGTTTTTGCTAAGGCAGAATCTGACCTTGTTAAATCAAAGTCTGGAGCCAGCTCAGTTGAGATCTGTAAACCAGTTCGTTTTAGAGCGAGAGGAGCGCATATCAGCCAAACAGCTTGTTCAAAATGTCGCGCAGTATAGGGAAAGGCAATGGAAAATAACGATCATTTTGAGCGCCTCTGTGCCAAGTGTCATCGCTGCCTTAGCTTTGTTATGTGTTGGCCGGCCACTGGTGGCCGAGCGGTTCTAGACACTTCAGTCTGGAACCGCGCGACCGCTACGGTCGCAGGTTCCAATCCTGCCTCGGGCATGGATGTGTGTGATGTCTTTAGGTTAGTTAGGTTTAAGTAGTTCTAAGTTCTAGGGGACTGATGACCTGAGATGTTAAGTCCCATAGTGCTCAGAGCCATTTTTGTTATGTGTTGCTTTCTTTCTGATCAGTCGGAGAGACAATTCCCAGTGGGATCCAGGGGTAGTCGAAAGCAGACTGGATACCAAGGGCATAGGTAAGGGGTTCAACGAGCGTTCAGCGGAGTAGTTGTCCATTAAGGATTTTTTTATGTTTTTCCCCTCATGTCATGTGCTTCGGAGCACTAGATCACGTCTAAGTTTTCTAATAGTTAGTAAGTATGCCATAAGTCAATCCAAACAAGTTTAAGAGTTAGTTGAAGGAGGACCCGGGTTGTTTCCAAAGAGAGGAATAATGTTGCAGCACCACTGTTTAGGATAGGGAAACTTATTTTTGTGAGGTATTCGCAGCACGAACTACAGCCAGGTGTGGGCCAGATTGCAGTAAGTTACGTATACCTGACATCATCGGAACTCAGCGGGCCGACCAAGACCGGCACAACACAGCGTTGCGTTGCACAGGCCGCTGGGGTGCTTCTGCGGACCGAGGTGAACGGAGCACTGTAGTGGAAACAAATAAATCATTTGGAAAGTTCCTGCCAAGTTTGAATATGGCACCTCCTGGCACCCACCCACTACAGTTTGCTTCATAGCCATCAATTCCTTTACTTCATTTCAGCTTGTTTAATTCAGTTCATGAATCTTTTGCTCTAAGATCACAAGCCGATCAGCAAAGAAAACCATCACTTATTGTTAACAATGGTCACGTAAGTAGGGAAACAAGGGCAGCACGAGGACGGTTTTTGGCGCAGGTTGACTACATCAGGGGCAAGTATGCACTCAGGATCAGACCTATTGTTCTCCTTTGATTGACAGGTCATTAACCTATTGTTCTCGATTGACAGGCCCTTAACCTATTGTTCTACTAAAAGGATCCTTCCTTTTGATTGACAGGTCCTTAACCTATTGTTCCTGTACCCCCTCCCACTCCCCAACACCCCTTAGGAAACCTGCAACCCAACCCCTTCCTCTCACTGTTACAGGTACACTTTCAGATCTGTGTTATTCGAATAGCCCCTCTTACCCTTATCAGTTTGAATGGCTACTTAATTAAATTGATCAATTAATTAACCCCTCCCCCTCTGGTAAACACCCCATCCCTCCCCCTCCCCTCTCTCTCACCCCTCTCTCCCTCCTCCCCCATAACTGGAAATGGGCGGCTCTGTGGTGGAGAGGAAGGATCTCACTAAGGGAAATTCAAGGGTATATTGTTTATTTACAAAAAAGTCAGTTTGCACAGGTTGGTGAGAGGTCATGATGATGCTGCTGCCAGCTGCCAAACTACATGCAGATGTCAGTTTGGGACCTGCAAGGATGAGGCAGCGGTATCTCTTTCGTACATGACACCTGAGAAATAACTGTTGAAACACGTGTTCACCTAGGCACCATTGCTGGCATGATGACACATAGCTGCAGGTCCAGGGCGAGAGAGATGTTTGCATAGCAGCCTAAACTTGCAGACGCAGCTAAAAGGTTCTCAATGTTATACTGACATCATATGTTTATATAAATAACAGCCAAGTCTCCCCCCAGACACTCTATAGAAATCTGTTGCAATGCTTCCCAAAATAATACAGGATGCATTCTCTCTAGCTATCCTAATGGGGCAATCGTCTTACATCCGAGACGCCTCTGGTTGCGTATGTGTTTACCCAGCCACCTCACATACCTGCCGGCCCAGCACAGGTGTACTAGCCAAGCGAGAGATGTCTGCGTAGCAACTTACCCACACAGGCGCACTAAATGGTTCCTAGTATTATACTGATGTCTCATGTCTATGTAAATAACAACCATGCCTCCCTCAGCACCCGCTATAGAAATCTTTTGCAATGCTTCCCAGAATAACACATGATGCCTTGTTCCTTGTGATGCTAATGGCTCAGCTCGTCCATTACTTACCAGCTCCTTCTCAGAATTCGTAAAGTGTTGCAGAAACAATTAACAGTCTCTTTTGTTGTTGTTGTTGCTGTTATAAGAGCTTTCGTGATGTCTCAGCTTGTCTGCATGTAAATTCTTGTCCAAACAGGACCTGTTTACGAAAATAGATCTGAATAACACTGAATGCATTCTTCTTGATCATCCTAAAGGGACAGCCCATCCGTCACTGAATTTACCTGTCAAACTGCTGCTGCTGCTGCTGGTGTATGAGCACCATCCACCATTGTTCTCTGCAAAGGAGACTTTCGTTGGCAAAACTATCCTGTGCAGATCACCATATTTCACAGACAATTAACCCTTGCAGAAGTGTTCTACAGATCGTCAAATACAACCCACATACTCATAGTGCCACTGTGCAGCGCCGACGGAGGAAACTGTCGCCATAAACGCGGACATGACTACAGCTGCATGTCAGCCAGAGGGAGACCAGCCAGCTGTGGACCACTCCCCACCCCAGGAGGGTCTAAGTGGTAGGAGTTCGAATGCTGTCAATACTCCCAATGCAAACACTCATCATATTGAATCTTTTAACATTTCTAGACCCGTGGTCTAGGGGTAGCGTCTTCGATTCATAATCAAAACGTCTTCGGTCCCGGGTTCGATCCCCGCCACTGCCTAAATTTTGATGAATAATCAGCATTGGCGGCCGAAGACTTCCGGCATAAGAAGTCAGCCTCATTCTGCCAACGGCCTTGTCAAAGACGGCGGAGGAGCGGATAGAGGTACAGGGCACTCTCTTGTCCTAGGGGTGGGAAATTGCCCCTAAAGGCGGAAGAATCAGCAATGATCAACGACATGAGGATGCAGAAGGCAATGGAAACCACTGCATTAAAGACACGTAACGTGTATCCACAGAACATGTGGCCTGTAATTGAAGAAGTGTCGTGATGATCTCTCCATTGGCAAAAGATTCCGGAATAGTCCCCCATTCGGATCTCCGGGAGGGGACTGCCAAGGGGGAGGTTACCATGAGAAAAAGATTGAATAATCAACGAAAGGATAACGTTCTACGAGTCGGGACGTGGAATGTCAGAAGCTTCAACGTGGTAGGGAAACTAGAAAATCTGAAAAGGGAAATGCAAAGGCTCAATCTAGATATAGTAGGGGTCAGTGAAGTGAAATGGAAGGAAGACAAGGATTTCTGGTCAGATGAGTATCGGGTAATATGAACAGCAGCAGAACTTGTGTAGGATTCGTTATGAATAGGAAGGTAGGGCAGAGGGTGTGTTACTGTGAACAGTTCAGTGACCGGGTTGTTCTAATCAGAATCGACAGCAGACCAACACCGACAACGATAGTTCAGGTATACATGCCGACGTCGCAAACTGAAGATGAACAGATAGAGAAAGTGTATGAGGATATTGAAAGGGTAATGCAGTATGTAAAGGGGGACGAAAATCTAATAGTCATGGGCGACTGGAATACAGTTGTAGGGGAAGGAGTAGAAGAAAAGGTTACAGGAGAATATGGGCTTGGGACAAGCAATGAAAGAGGAGTAAAGACTAATCCAGTTCTGTAACAAGTCTCAGCTAGTAATAGCGAATACCCTGTTCAAGAATCACAAGAGGTATACTTGGAAAAGGCCGGGAGATACGGGAACATTTCAATTAGATTACATCATGGTCAGACAGAGATTCCAAAATCAGATACTGGATTGTAAGGCGCACCCAGGAGAAGATATAGACTCAGATCACAATATAATAGTGATGAAGAGTAGGCTGAAGTTCAAGATATTAGTCAGGAAGAATCAATACGCAAAGAAGTGGGATACGGAAGTACTAAGGAATGGCGAGATACGTTTGAAGTTCTCTAACGCTATAGATACAGCAATAAGGAGTAGCGCAGTAGGCAGTACAGTTGAAGAGGAATGGACATCTCTAAAAAGTGCCATCACAGAAGTTGGGAAGGAAAACATAGGTACAAAGAAGGTAGCTGCGAGGAAACCATGGGTAACAGGAGAAATACTTCAGTTGATTGATGAAAGGAGGAAGTACAAACATGTTCCGGGAAAATCAGGAATACAGAAATACAAGTCGCTGAGGAATGAAATAAACAGGAAGTGCAGGGAAGCTAAGACGAAATGGCTGCAGGAAAAATGTGAAGACATCGAAAAAGATATGATTGTCGGAAGGACAGATTCAGCACACAGGAAAGTCAAAACAACCTTTGGTGACATTAAAAGCAACGGTGGTAACATTAAGAGTGCAACGGGAATTCCACTGTTAAATGCAGAGGAGAGAGCAGATAGGTGGAAAGAATACATTGAAAGCCTCTATGAGGGTGAAGATTTGTCTGATGTGATAGAAGAAGAAACAGGAGTCGATTTAGAAGAGATAGGGGATCCAGTATTAGAATCGGAATTTAAAAAAGCTTTGGAGGACTTACGGTCAAATAAGGCAGAAGGGATAGATAACATTCCATCAGAATTTCTAAAATCATTGGGGGAAGTGGCAACAAAACGACTATTCACGTTGGTGTGTAGAATATATGAGTCTGGCGATATACCATCTGACTTTCGGAAAAGCATCATCCACACAATTCCGAAGACGGCAAGAGCTGACAAGTGCGAGAATTATCGCACATTCAGCTTAACAGCTCATGCATCGAAGCTGCTTACAAGAATAATATACAGAAGAATGGAAAAGAAAATTGAGAATGCGCTAGGTGACGATCAGTTTGGATTTAGGAAAAGTAAAGGACGAGAGAGGCAATTCTGACGTTACGGCTAATAATGGAAGCAAGGCTAAAGAAAAATCAAGACACTTTCATAGGATTTGTCGACCTGGAAAAAGCGTTAGACAATATAAAATGGTGCAAGCTGTTCGAGATTCTCAAAAAAGTAGGGGTAAGCTATTGGGAGAGAAGGGTCATATACAATATTTACAACAACCAAGAGGGAATAATAAGAGTGGACGATCAAGAACGAAGTGCTCGTATTAAGAAGGGTGTAAGACAAGGCTGTAGCCTTTCGCCCCTACTCTTCAACCTGTACATCGAGGAAGCAATGATGGAAATAAAAGAAAGCTTCAGGAGTGGAATTAAAATACAAGGTGAAAGGATATCAATGATACGATTCGCTGATGACATTGCTATCCTGAGTGAAAGTGAAGAAGAATTAAATGATCTGCTGAACGGAATGAACAGTCTAATGAGTACACAGTGTGGTTTGAGAGAAAATCGGAGAAAGACGAAGGTAATGAGAAGTAGTAGAAATGAGAACAGCGAGAAACTTAACATCAGGATTGATGGTCACGAAGTCAATGAGATTAAGGAATTCTGCTACCTAGGCAGTAAAATAACCAATGACGGACGGAGCAAGGAAGACATCAAAAGCAGACTCGCTATGGCAAAAAAGGCGTTTCTGGCCAAGAGAAGTCTACTAATATCAAATACCGGTCTTAATATGAGGAAGAAAATTCTGAGGATGTACGTCTGGAGTACAGCATTGTATAGCAGTGAAACATGGACTGTGGGAAAACCGGAACAGAAGAGAATCGAAGCATTTGAGATGTGGTGCTATAGACGAATGTTGAAAATTAGGTGGACTGATAAGGTAAGGAATGAGGAGGTTCTACGCAGAATCGGAGAGGAAAAGAATATGTGGATAACACTGATAAGGAGAAGAGACAGGATGATAGGACATCTGCTAAGACATGAGGGAATGACTTCCATGGTACTAGAGGGAGCTGTATAGGGCATAAACTGTAGAGGAAGACAGAGATTGGAAAACGTCAAGTAAATAATTGAGGACGTAGGTTGCAAGTGCTACTCTGAGATGAAGAGGCTAGCACAGGAAAGGAATTCATGGCGGGCCGCATCAAACCAGTCAGTAGGCTGATGACAAAAAAAAAAAAAAAAGAAAAAAACTCAATGCAAACTGGGTATTAGTTCACTATTTACCCGTTCATGGGGAGCCACGAGCTAAATTGTCATAAGTCAGAAGCTTTCTCGGACTCTCTGAACTGGTGTACAAAGGATGGGCAAGGCCCAGCTCGGAACAAAGGCGTTTGCTGAGATGCTGTTTCCGGCTCCGACCTGCTTGCTTGCTGCTGTGCTTTCTACGACCATCTCCAGACGCACAAGAATATGGGGAACCAGGCACATATTTATCAGTGTAACTACAATTAAATATTAGGATTTCTGCTGCAGGCTGCCACCGAGCAATGTACTGGAAGTGTCTCCTCTTAATGGCCGTGTTTCTGGAACGAACCTCAATATCTATAGCACACATAATTTTCCACGTAAAAAGAAGTCTTTCATTCCCATTACAGCTATCAATGTGCTGAATCAATACCTCCCTCACGATAGGACACACAGTAGCGAGCACAAGACATTTGTACATATACCGCGAAGACTGTTGTACAAAGGCTCGGTCAGTTCCCTTCCACGCACAGATGTCACTGTTTCTGGCCCAGACCTTGCTTGCTTGCTTGCTTTCTACACCCATCTCCAGACTCTGGGATTACAAGAACACATGCATTTTCACATGGTTTGCCAAAATATTATACAATTTACGCCATACTTCTCGATATCAAGCTCGTAGCAATATCGATTGCATAACAGTACCGCTTGAACAGTATAATTCCAAAGATATAGACTGGAAATTATTTCTTAGAAACCCTAAACTTTAGCGAGATGGAGCGTGCCATAAACCACTGATTAACTAGAAACTAATCCCGTCTGCGAGGACCTTTACATGAAAACTCGAAAAAATAGGGGAAACTGATATTTCCACTCGTGAATACTGATGTCGGTGATGTAACAGATTCCAAATCATCCCTATAATTTACATAGTCAACTAAGCTGTTTCTGATGTCTAGAGAACCACCAAACGTTTCTTCCACCCATCTTTCACCTTATAGATGCACAGACCACAATCGATGTTCTCTCTGCTAAATAAAGGCGCGAAATGTGCAGAAGCAGTCATCCAGAATATTTACATGGGAGGAAATAGCGATCCAGCGCAAACACATGTCCATATTGAATCTTTTCAAATTTCCATGCGATTACGAAAGCTGTCCAAAATATACTAAATATTAGTTCGCTATTCATCCGTCTAGAGGACGACACGGTTAAGTCAGCTACATTCCTGCATCCCAATAGGCCTCTCCAATCAGATGGCTCCTGCCGTTAGCAGGAAACGTGAATCATTCCCGTCATAGGTCACCGCCACCGCTCGCCACGCATCCATAGACAGAATCGTCCCAGGAAACCGGCCACATACATATTTCATTGCTATTCTTACAATTAAATATTACGATCGCGGTCTCAATTTGACGACATTCGACAATGAGCGAAGTAACAGAAATACACCCTGCTGATGGCTGTGGCCCTGGAAATAGAAATATCTGTATCATTCTTATAACTTGACACACTTTTCCCTTTTGCTAGCACAGTATTCCATGTCAAATCCATACCTTCCTTATGACTGGACATAGTCATTTCCTTTGCACATGTTGGGACATACACACACACTATATAAGCCTGATCCTCAAGGTGAACCTATCACGCATCTCCCACTAATAAGTATAATATTTTGCCAATAGCTGATTGCTGGTGATACAAAATAATACTGACCGAAAATCAGCGATGGGTGGACATGTCTCATAAGTTTTTTCTGTGCATGGTGTGGTGTCACCGCCAGACACCACACTTGCTAGGTGGTAGCCTTTAAATCGGCCGCGGTCCGTTAGTATACGTCGGACCCGCGTGTCGCCACTATCAGTGATTGCAGACCGAGCGCCGCCACACGGCAGGTCTAGAGAGACTTCCTAGCACTCGCCCCAGTTGTTCAACCGACTTTGCTAGCGATGGTTCACTGACAAATTACGCTCTCATTTGCCGAGACGATAGTTAGCATAGCCTTCAGCTACATCATTTGCTACGACCTAGCAAGGCGCTATTACCAGTTACTATTGAGATTATGAATAATGTACCATCAAGAGCGATGTTCACCATTTATGGATTAAAGTTAAATATTCCACCAGCTACGTCAGTTTTTTTCTAAGTCTAATTTCCTTGTCCTGTTCCAGACCTCACGCCAGGCTGCGTGAGCTAAAACGCGTGCCTTTCGGCTTCCTCTAGTAGTACCGGGTTGGCTCTCTTGCCAACCCACAACACATGGTACCAATGCGTTTTGGAAAGAGAGATGTAATCATCTTACAAACCGCGAGATGTTAAAAAAACAAGATCGCAACGACCATATTACTATCACAATCGATCTTGGTTCTACAGGTGCACACAAGTATCCATGTTAAAAGCTATACTGGCTTTATAAATCGAGGTATGTCATTACCTCCGAATGAAGTGGTTTTTCCAGACAAATACCGCGACACTGAATATAGACGGTGATCGCCGGAGTATATATTGACAGACCTACAGTGCAGTTACACGTCGCCGATGATGCAACCTCGTGATAAAATCACCGAATTTAGAAAGTGATTCGGCTAAGGAACATGGCATGAATCCAGTATTTCAACTCTCTCATGCCGCCGCTAGATATTTCTCCAGTATCTGTAATGTATTCTGTCTCGATGCCATGTCAGAGGTTCTGCGAAACATGCACTGGGTTATAGGCAAAGTTTTGATTGAGAAGGACCACAAACAGTGGATGGTGTGCTGATTGAGGTCATAAGAAATGTACACAGGCTTTTCAGATTTCTAGTGTTAAGCTCTTCGTTAGAAATGCTGTCTGTGATTTGGACTCAAGTCTTTCCATTCAACAACATACCTGCATTGGATACCATGGAGAAGTCCTTTAATGATTACAGCCACTAGTGAATCATATTTCTGGCTCTCGAAAGGAGTTAACATTTTTTGAACCTGTCTGTTACAGTAAAATTCCAACGTGGCTCTTTAGGCAGTCCCTATTCCTCTTGCAACTGCTGCCATTCCTGCAGCTTTGTGCATGTGATCGTTCAAGTCACAACTGAGCAGAAGTAAGAGAGAACTACGAGTACATCTATCACCTTCTGCAACCCATGTAGAAACAGAGTGACCTGAGTTAGTGCGACAGGACCGTGTTTTGACCATTTGGTGGAAATGGGGACATGTTATTGTAGCTCTGCCAACAGTGTATGATGTGCAACGACACTGCCAAACGAAGCCTGCTCCTGCAACTCGAGGTAGTATAAAAGACAGTATGGGAATTGGGGAGAAGATGAGGATTTTGCTACTGCATTGTGGTGTGTCTCCAAACTACATACAGGTACTGCAGTCTGAAGCAGATTCATGTTTCCTCCGAGTCCATTCATGTCTATCATCCCAAAATTCTGTTATCGTTATTCTGTACTATCCAACAGAGAAAAATTACGAACTATAAAAGCTCCACTAACTTCATCCATATATTGAAAACAAACACCGCCTGCATGTCAGCATCGAACATATGTGGCGATCCTATAAAAAATGCGGGTATTGATCCATTCCACACACCATTTTAAAGTTTCATCACCTGTACTGTAGGAGGATGACCGTATCCCACGGACTATACTATCAGTTGCAAGAGACGCTCCATGTCACCCTGTGCCATTGTTTGAAAGTTTTTTTTTCTGCTGTTTTTGTTTTTTCCGACACAACTTCGAGGCCTGTGTCACGCTCTAAGCTGACGTTAACATTTTCTGATCCATTGCCTCTCACAGAAAACTAGACGCCGCATGGTGTAAATCATATTGCTGCTGCTGCTACCATAACACACACACACACACACACACACACACACACACACACACACACACATACACTGGATGGTTTTAAATAAAAGGCAGTTACAACATAAGGAAACTGGAAGAGTTTTGTGGCGTTGTGGTGCGTTTCCAAACTGCTCTCCGGCGGTGATTGACGACCTCTACATCTAAACTCATCTGCATAGTGACGGAATAGCTGATGACTCTGTGTTCTGTTTCGATTGATTCCTCATATTGCAGTCATGTACTTGATCACTGTTTCGGTGCTAGCCATCCCCGAGAAGGTGTGAACCCTCCGCCAAGACTCTTTCTCCATCTCAAACAAGTAATGTCAGACAATCATTATGTGGTAATCAACGGCATGCGAGTGGACAGATGGGATAGAAAAGAGACTGTCAATGTGCTGTAATAATAAGCATCACAGTTGATAGTGCGAACAATTTTAGCAATTTTACAGTAAGTTGAACACCAACCGATGATGCGACAGAATGCTTCTCAGTGCAGTATCATCGCTAAACTGCCCCTCCTCTACTTTGCGAGTACCATTGCGAATGTAGATAGATGGCTGTGCAGTACGTTCATTCATTGTTAATTCTCGAACGTATACATCATCAAAGTATACCAGATGGCGATCTACGTATTTCTAATACTTAGAGCATAGTGCGTAATTTATGATCTGTCTCTATACGGGAGTCACAGGGCATTCTAGTAGTGTTAGGATAAAATTAGAGACTGAAAGATCCCCTCGCACAGTCTTTGACGAACCTGCCCTGTAGCACTGTTTATATATATATATATATAGGGTGAGTCACCTAACATTACCGCTGGATATATTTCGTAAACCACATCAGATACTGACGAATCGATTCCACAGACCGAACGTGAGGAGAGTGGCTAGTGTAAATGGTTAATACAAACCATAACAAAATGCACGTAAGTATGTTTTTTAACACAAACCTACATTTTTTTAAATGGAACCCCGTTAGTTTTGTTAGCACATCTGAACATATAAACAAATACGTAATCAGTGTCGTTTGTTGCATTGTAAAATGTTAATTACATCCGAAGATATTGTAACCTAAAGTTGACGCTTGAAACATTGTCCTCACTTCATTGCAGGGGCCCAAACAGCTGCAACATGCATCGCGTTTCTACAGAATGATCTTCCAATGTCCCACTGGAAACGCGTCGACGTATGTGGTATCAGCAATATGGTGCACCTGCATATTCCGCAATTAACACTAGGCTGACCCTTGACAGGATGTTCGACGGGCGTTTCATAGGACGTGGAGGACGCATAAATTGGCCAGCCCGTTCTCCTGTTCTTACACCTCTGGACTTCTTTCTGTGGGGTACGTTAAAGGAGAATATGTACCGTGATGTGCCTACAACCCTAGAGGATATGAAACAACGTATTGTGGCAGCCTGTGGCGATATTACACCAGATGTACTGCGGCGTGTACGACATCCATTACGCCAGAGATTGCAATTGTGTGCAGCAAATGATGGCCACCACATTGAACATCTATTGGTCTGACATGTCGGGACACACTCTATTCCACTCCGTAATTGAAAACGGAAACCACGTGTGTACGTGTACCTCACCCCTCATCGTAATGTACATGTGCGTCAGTGAAAAAGACCAATAAAAAGGTGTTAGCATGTGGACGTAATGTGCTGTTCCAGTCTCTTCTGTAGCTAAGGTCCATCACCGTTCCCTTTGGATCCCTACGTAATTCGGAGCTCTCCGATACACACGATCGAACAGCGGAGGAGTGGTACTCAAGCGTCAACTTTAGGTTACAATATCTCCGGATGTAATTAACATTTTACAGTGCAACAAACGGCACTGATTACGTATTTGTTTATATGTTCAGATGTGCTAACAAAACTAACGGGGTTCCATTTAAAAAAGCGTAGGTTTGTGTTAAAAAACATACTTACATGCATTTTGTTATGGTTTGTATTAACCAATTACACTAGCCCCTCTCCTCACGTTCGGTCTGTGGAATCGATTCGTCAGTATTTGATGTGGTTTACGAAATATATCCAGCGGTAATGTTAGGTGACTCACCCTATATATATATATATATATATATATATATATATATATATATATATATATATATATATATGTGTGTGTGTGTGTGTGTGTGTGTGTGAAATATTATGGGACTTAACTGCTAGAGTCATCAGTCCCTAAGCTTACACACTACTTAACCTAAATTATCCTAAGGACAAACACATACACACACATGCCCGACCCGAGGAAGGACTCGAACCTCCGCCGAGTTCAGCCGCACAGTCCATGACTGCAGCGCCCCTAGACCGCTCGACTAATACCGCGCGGCGCACTGTTACCAATTTAATCTGCAGCTAACCAGCAGTAGACCAGCGTCTCGTGAATGAATAGAACGTGCTGAGTCTGCATCAATTCAAGTGCACAAGGTTTATCCAGACGCACCCATATTGAGCAGGTTAGCACCCATGATTGGTGGTTCAAATGGCTCTGAGCTCACTGAGGTCATCAGTCCCCTAGAACTTAGAACTACTTAAACCTAACTAACCTAAGGACATCACACACGTCCATGCCCGAGGCAGGATTCGAACCTGCGACCGTAGAGGTCGCGCGGCTCCAGACTGTAGCGCCTAGAAACGCTCGGCCACTCCGCCCGGCCCCTAGTTGGTGTATAGTAGTAAATTTGAAAGTGTTGTAATAACAGACGGTTAAGAAGAACACAGGTGGAAGTACAGAAATAGAGCTGTTTCACGTACAATACAAGTGCTGTGCCTGCCGTTGAGCGGAAACCCTTATGCAGGCATGGCTGTGACGGATCGTGCAGCCACGTCTCGATCCCTGAGTCAACAGATGGGAACGTTTGCAAGACAACAACCATCCGCACGAACAGTTCGACGACGTTTGCAACAGCGTGGACTATCAGCTCGGAGACCATGGCTGCGGTTACCCTGACGCTGCATCACAGACAGGAGCGGCTGCGATGGTGTACTCAACGATGAACCTGTGTGCACGAATGGCAAAACGTCATTTTTTCGGATGAATCCAGGTTCTGTTTACAGCATCATGATGGTCACATCCGTGTTTGGCGACATCACGATGAACGCACATTGGAAGCGTGTATTCGTCATCGCCATACTGGGGTGTCACCCGGCGTGATGGTATGGGGTGCCATTGGTTACACGTCTCGGTCACCTCTTGTTCCCATTGACGGCACTTCGAACAGTGGACGTTACATTTGAGATGTGTTATGACCCGTAGCTCTAGCCTTCATTCGATCCCTGCGAAACCCTACATTTCAGCAGGATAATGCACGACCGCATGTTGCAGGTCCTGTACAGCTCTTTCTGGATACAGAAAGTGTTCGACTGCTGCTTTGGTCAGCACATTCTCCAGATCTCTCAGCAATAGAAAACATCTGGTCAATGTTGGCCGAGCAACTGGCTCGTCACAATACGCCAGTGACTACTCTTGATGAACTGTGGTATCGTGTTGAAGCTGCACGGGCAGCTGTACCTGTACACGCCATCCAAGCTCTGTTTGACTCAATGCCCAGGTGTATCAAGGCCGTTATTACGACCAGAGGTGGTTGTTCTAGGTACTTATTTCGCAGGATATATGTACCCAAATTGCGTGAAAATGTAAAGTGTCAGTTCTAGAGTAATATATTTGTCGAATGAATACCCGTTTATCATCTGCATTTCTTCTTGGTGTAGCAATTTTAATGGCCAGTAGTGTACTTCGGACTGGCGTGCCAGCAACATCCGGTCATAGCGCTGTGCACACAGTGAAACTGAACGCTCACAAAGTAACAGTAGTGCGTCTATTAATCAACTCGGACGTTAGTACAGCAACTGGCTATTGCACTCTGTGAAGAACGAAGTAGTTCATTATGAAATGTTCTCTTTTCTGGTGAAACGTGAAT
This sequence comes from Schistocerca serialis cubense, assembly GCF_023864345.2. Taxonomy (NCBI): domain Eukaryota; kingdom Metazoa; phylum Arthropoda; class Insecta; order Orthoptera; family Acrididae; genus Schistocerca; species Schistocerca serialis. Next base: position 44,969,450 of record NC_064644.1, read on the forward strand.
AGCAGTTCGGAAACTCGCAGAAGATTGAACGTGGAATTTCTGAAACTCCTCATGAGCTGCGCCAAGAGCCTGTACACGGTGAAGATACAACTGTGGTATGCATTTAATGCAAGAGGAATTTCTGGACCGATCTTTGCCCCCTAATCATAACTTCTGACAGGCGTATGAACAATACACTGCAACCTTTTTTTTTTCAGAGAACTAAAAACTAACGAAAAGATCTATAGTAATTTCACACAATACAATACATGAACTTATAGCAGATGCGTCTTTGAGAGATTCGCGAGGTGCTTTTGATGACAGAATATTAATTCAAGATTCTTCAGAACAAGAATGAGCATTTCAGCATCAATATGTGCGTTATGTAGTCCCTACAATAGCCGGCTGCAGTACTGATCTCCAACTACAGTATCAGGATTAGTCAGTAGATCAATTATCTTTACGTTGTAAGCTTTCAGAGTTACGTTCAACAGAGCTCTGTGAGCGTCTGGTACTGGTTGTTGTTGTTGTTGTGGTCTTCAATCAAGAGACTGGTTTGATGCAGCTCTCCATGCTACTCTATCCTGTGCAAGGTTCTTCATCTCCCAGTACCTACTGCAGCCTACATCCTTCTGAATCTGCTTAGTATATTCATCTCTTGGTCTCCCTCTGCGATTTTTACCCTCCACGCTGCCCTCCAGTACTAAATTGGTGATCCCTTCATGCCTCAGAATATGCCCTACGAACCGATCCCTTCTTCTAGTCAAGTTGAGCCACAAATTTCTCTTCTCTCCAATTAGTTATGTGATCTACGCATCTAATCTTCAGCATTCTTCTGTAGCACCACATTTCGAAAGCTTCTATTCTCTTCTTGTCTAAACTATTTATCGTCCATGTTTCACTTCCATACATAGCTACACTCCATACAAATACTTTCACAAACGACTTCCTGACACTTAAATTTATGCTCGATGTTAACAAAGTCCTTTTCTTTAGAAACGCTTTCCTTGCCACTGCCAGTCTACATTATATCCTCTCTACTTCGACCATCATCAGTTATTTACTCCCCAAATAGCAAAACTCCTTTACTATTTTAAGTGTCTCATTTCCTAATCAATTCCCTCAACATCACCCAAATTAATTCGATTACATTCCGTTATCCTCGTTTTGCTTTTGTTGATGTTCATCTTATATCCTCCTTTCAAGACACTGTCCATTCCGTTCAGCTGCTCTTCGTCCTTTGCTGTCTCTGACAGAATTACAATGTCAACGGCGAACCTCAAAGCTTGTATTTCTTCTCCATGGATTTTAATTCCTACTCCAAATTTTTCTTTTGTTTCCTTTACTGCTTGCTCAATATACAGATTGAATAACATTGGGGAGAGGCTACAACCCTGTCTCACTCCCTTCCCAACCACTGCTACTCTTTCATGTCCATCGACTCTTATAACTGGTACTAGTAACCAGTCGGAACTGCTAAACAGCGCAACGATTTTTATTAGAATTTGTTTCTAAGGCCGCTCTTAACTCGTCTAAAACCGATACGCTACCTCCACGCTAATCGAGCGACGGAACGATGCATCATCCGGTCACAGGGATGTGGCTATGACGGTATGGGTTCCGCGCAACAGCGCAGATAATGATTCTTTAGCACGTGAAATCTCCTATATTATTTCTGTTCCTCCATCTGCCGCAACTGGGGGTTTATTCTTCACTGATTCGCACCAGACACTCTAACGTCCACTGTTCCCCTGGAGCAGGAGACTGGGAATATGTCACTAGTCTACAGCCGTTAACTCCCGTTTACCTTTCAGCAAAATCACTTCTCTCCCCCTGATGTGCCGTCGCTAGCACCCGTGTCATCACCGCCTTTTGACTCAAAGTTCCAGAAGCTGCAGGCTTCTCTCAGCTGCCCGTTCCCCCGGCTTAATACGGGCGCTGAGCTGCTGCCCTGCGCCGTGGAGTTAGCTTTCAAGCATCGCTGAACGAGGGGCGTTTGAAAAGTTCGAGCAAAAATAAAAACTACTTACGTGTTTGGGGTAAACGTTTTTTATTTTTCGACATAGTCTCCTTTTAGACTCATACACTTCGTCCAACTCTGTTCTAATTTGTTGATCTCATCCGAATAATAAGAATTGTCCAAGTCTGCAAAATAGCTATTAGTTGCTGCAATCACCTCCTCGTTTGAATAAAATCTTTGTCCCGCCAACCATTTCTTCAAATTGGGAACAAATGGTAGTCAGAAGGAGCCAAGTCTGGAGAATAGGGGGATGTGAAACGGGCTGGAATCCTATTTCCAATAATTTTGCGACCACAACTGCTGAGATGTGTGCTAGTGCATTGTCGTGATGTTAAAGGACTTTTTTACACTACAATCGCCGGCGTTTTTTTTTTTTTTTTTTTTTTTTTGCAGCTCGGGTTTCAAACGGTCCAATAACGATGAATAATATGCACCTGTAGTAGTTTTACCCTTTTCCAGACAGTCGATGAGGATTATTCCTTCCAAATCCCAAAAGACAGTCGCCATAACCTTTCCGGCCGAATGAATGGTCTTCGCCTTTCCTGGTGCAGATTCTCCCTTGGTAAGCCATTGTTTAGACTGTTCTTTGGTCTCAGGAGTATAATAATGTATCCATGTTTCATCCACAGTGACGAAACGACGCTTAAAGTCCTGCGGATTCTTCCTGAACAGCTGCAAACCATCTTTGCAACACTTCACAAGACTCCGTTTTTCATCAAGTGTGAGCAATCGCGGAACCCATCTTGTGGATAGCTTTCTCATGTCCAAATGTTTATGCAAAATATTATGTACCCGTTCATTAGAGATGCACACAGCACTAGCAATCTCACACACCTTCACTCTTCTGTCATCCATCACCATATCATGGATTTTATCAATGATTTCTGGAGTCGTAACCTCCATAGGGCGTCCAGAACGTTCAGCATCACTTGTGCCCATATGGCCACTCCGAAAATTTTGAAACCACTTATAAACTGTTCTAATCGAAGGTGCAGAGTCACCGTAATGTTTATCAAGCTTCTCGTTAGTCTCCTCAGGCGTTTTGTCTTTCATAAAGTAATGTTTCATCACCACACGTAATTCTTTTTCTTCCATTTTTTGACAATCATTCGACTTCCTTGGTTCACACGAATGCCAAACACAAAGAAATAGATCAATATGGCTGAAACTTGGTGTGCGTTCTTTCCAAAGATGCTACTGACTAAACATGACCTCGATACGCGCCGGTGGTGCCATCTCTCGGTTTTTGCACGGACTTTTCAAACGGCCCTCTGAGTCGCATTCCAGGTCTAAGGCCGTCGGCACGCAGAGCCCTAGGTTTCTCACTACAAAAATGGTTCAAATGGCCCTGAGCACTATGGGACTTAACATCTACGGTCATCAGTTCCCTAGAACTTAGAACTACTTAAATCTAACTAACCTAAGGACATCACACAACACCCAGTCATCACGAGGCAGAGAAAATCCCTGACCCCGCCGGGAATCGAACCCGGGAACCCGGGCGCGGGAAGCGAGAACGCTACCGCACGACCACGAGCTGCGGACTTTCTCACTACAGAAATGACGTTATTCTAATTATGACGTAGTTTCACGATACACATAATTGCATGATTCTATCATTTCATTAATGCCGTGTCATTTCGCACGAAGTGTTATGATTATCTCATTAGGCAAATCGATTCCTTTACCAATGGTGTCATTGAAGGAAATGATATACTGGTCTGCTAATCTTCTTATATACCGACAAGAATAGTCAGCGCTTCAAGGTCTTCTTTAAAGAACCAACAACGTGAGAATCCCATGGGGAAAATGTACCAAATAGGTGCTCGGGTGCTTCCCTCTTGAGTCGGCGTCCCTTGCGTGTTGGATCAGCGATATGGAGACGCGCGTTGTCGTGAAGCAGCAACACCTCTTGGTGCACCACTGCACGACGCTGGTTTTCGACAGACATACTACCCCAAACACAGTTTTCATTGTCCGATGGACATCTACCGGTGTTTGTCCTTCGGTACTCAAGAAACTGCAGCACGTTGGTCCTGTTTGGATGCATCTGATAATGACGTCGATACATTCTACGTTTCCTTGTTTACCGCACGCACGTCACAGAGACACGAATGCCACACTAGTCCCTTGACTACATGTCGGTATTTATATACATATATCGGTGTCGAACTACGTTGCATATACGCCACAGCAACGTCCTCAAACGGGAACTTCTCCAGCGTCACTTACACTGTATAACCTCTGCCCATGAGATCCTGAATCAGGTAATCAACTGCTGCTATCAACAGTGGAAGTACTCGATAGCTCATCTATACATTTTCCATTCTCAACTCTGCCTCGTCCTCCCAGAAAGGCCTAGCCTGACAAACAAATGTCAAAACTCCGACTCATGACCAGATAGCAGCACCAAGTCCCTTTTCATTACAACGCTCCACTTCACGGCACCACAAATGTTTCAGTCAATGTTATTGCAGCTGAGAGTGTCAGATTAACTGACCGTCAGGTCACTATGTGCAGTGTGTCCGAGAAGACTCCGTACACCTTTTGACTTTGTACAATTGGAGAAATAAAAAGTTGTATTATTGGTATCCCTTCTTTGAAGCAGACGAAAAGCAGAGTGGTCACAATTGCAGTTTTTTGTTTCAGTTGTTAAGCCGTAACTGATGTGAGACTATACAAACACACTTTTCAGAAGCGATTAGTGGGAAAGTTCCACAAATAGAGCAAATAATGACAGAATAACGAATGCATTTATACACTGAGAGCCAAAGAAAATGTACACATATCTAATATCGTGTAAGGCACCAGCGAGCACGCACAAGTGCCGCAACAAGACGTGGCATGGACTCGACTAAGGGCTGAAGTAGTGCTGGAGGGAATTGACACCATGAATCTTGCAGGGCTGTCCATAAATCCGTAAGAGCACGAGGGGATGGAGACCTCTTACGAACAGCACGTTGCAAGGCATCCCAGATATGCCCAATAATACTCATGTTTGAGGAGTTTGGTTGCCAGCGGAAGTGTTTAAACTCAGAAGAGAGGCCCTGGAGCCACTCTGTAGCAATTCTGGACGTATGTGATGTCTCATTGCGCTGCTGTAATTGCCAAAGTCCGTTGGAATGCACAATAGACATGAATGGATGCAGACAGGATGCTTAAGTACGTGTCACTTTCAGGAGTTGTATAATGGGTTCGGGCCGTTATTTGCTGGGATTTATTAACTACGTTGAAAAATAATGTCATGTTATTATGGGTCATCTTGAAGTGTAGTGCAGCAAGGACATGGATCAGAAACTTGCATCCTACTGTGCTGTGTAGGCACAATATCCCATTGCAATATTTCCCTCAATACTGAAGAATTTAATATTCTGACGAATGTGCTTCATATTGTATTTCATACAGGTTCTATCAAGTTACCTCGTCTGAAGAAGGTCCCCATTATTCGCATGAGTCGGAAACGAACGCACCTCATATTGTGATATGAGCTGGGTTCCTACCGTATTTTTAATTTGGATATGATTCCAACGGCCTTGCCGCAGTGGTATCATCGGTTCCCCCCAGATCACACAAGTTAAGTGCTACGAAATTACACTACTGGCCATTAAAATTGCTACACCAAGAAGAAATGCAGATGATAAACGGGTATTCATTGGACAAATACAATATACTAGATCTGACGTGTTATAACATTTTCTCGCAATTTGGGGGCATACATCCTGACACATCAGTATCCAGAACTACCACCTCTGGCCGTAATAACGGCCTTGATACGCCTGGGCATTGAGTCAAACAGAGCTTTGATGGCGTGTACAGGTACAGCTGCCCATGCAACTTCAACACTATACCACAGTTCATCAAGAGTAGTGACTGGCGTATTGTGACGAGCCAGTTACTCGGCCACCATTGACCAGACGTTTTCAGTTGGTGAGAGATCTGGAGAATGTGCTGGCCAGGGCAGCAGTCGAACGTTTTCTGTATCCAGAAAGGCCTGTACAGGACCTGCAATATGCGGTCGTGCATTATCCTGCTGAAATGTAGGGTTTCGCAGGGATCGAATGAAGGGTAGGGCCAAGGGTCGTAACACATCTGAAACGTAACGTCCACTGTTCAAAGTGCCGTCAATGCGAGCAAGAGGTGACCGAGACGTGTAACCAATGGCACCCAGTACCATAACGCCGGGTGATATGCCAGTACGGCGATGACGAATACACGCTTCCAATGTGCGTTCACCGCGATGTCGCCAAACACGGATGCGACCATCATGATTCCGTAAACAGAAACTGGATTCATTAGAAAAAATGACGTTTTGGCATTCGTGCACCCAGGTTCGTCGTTGAGTACACCATCGCAGGCGCTCCCGTCTATGATGCAGTGTCAAGGGTAATAGCAGACATGGTCTCCGAGCTGATAGTCCATGCTGTTGCAAACGTCGTAGAACTGTTCGTGCAGATGGTTGTTGTCTTGCAAAAACCCCCATGCGTTGACTCAGAGATCGAGACGTGGCTGCACGATCCGTTACAGCCATGCGGATACGATGCTTGCCATCTCGACTGCTAGTGATACGAGGCCGTTGGGCTCCTGCACGGAGTTCCGTATCACCCTCCTGAACCCACCGATTCAATATTCTGCTAACAGTCATTGGATCTCGACCAACGCGAGCAGCAATGTCGCGATACGATAAACTGCAATCGCGATAGGCTACAATCCGACCTTTATCAAAGTCGGGAACGTGATGGTACGCATTCCTCATCCTTACACGAGGCATCACAACAACGTTTCACCAGGCAACGCCGGTCAACGGCTGTTTGTGTATGAGAAATCGGTTGGAAACTTTCCTCATGTCAGCACGGTGTAGGTGTCGCCACCGGCGGCATTCTTGTGTGAATGGTCTGAAAAGCTAATCATTTGCATATCACAGGGTCTTCTTCCTGTCGGTTAAATTTCGCGTCTGTAGCACGTCATCTTCGTGGAGTAGCAGATTTAATGGCCAGTAGTGTATGTCCCTCGTTTATTTTGATCGATGAAATTACAATGAAATGAACACCCTTAGCTGCTTACAGGCGTTGACATACGTCAACGGGGACAGATGAAAATGTGTGCACCGACAGGGACTCGAACCCGGGATCTCCTGCTTACATGGCAGACGCTCTGTCCATCTGAGCCACCGAGGACACAGAGGATAGCGCGACGGCAGTGATTTATCTCTGGCAAGCCTCCCGCGAAACCCACATTCTCAACGTATTGTCCCGCACTACATTCGTAGTGCCCCCGCCCATTATACTCATAACTCGCGGCGCGTTGCCGATTCCCGTAAGAGTTAGGGCACTGTTTGTGCATTCGCACAGAAGAATAAGATGGTCAAGTGGCCGTTGAGCCTTGACTATATATATACTAAGATAGTATCTGTTCTTTCGGACATGTCCGAAAGAATACATACCATCTTAGTATATAAACTTTGATCGATGTCGACGCATCAGAATTTTGCGCTGAACGGGAATTAAACGCCGATTTTACAGCGGTTACCTTTTAATCGAGGCTGGTGCATTCCGAGGTAATTCGCGACGGCACACACGGACCCACTGGATACTTAATTTGTATGTGTAAGCACTGCTATGTGCAGTATACAGTACCATTCTCTCCTGGAAGTAGGGGACTTGTCGGACACACTGTAGATGTAAAAGCGGCCAGGAATCGCGACAGGATTGCTTGTTGGACGCGCTCGCCTAGGCAAACATGGTGGGGCGGTGCTGCAGCGAGCAGTCAACAGCGCGTGGCGGGTGGCCGCCAATGGCCGGGAAACTGGGCGCGCTGTCTGCACAAGCGGATAGCCCGCCGCGCACGAGCACCAGGCACAGCGAATGCCGGACACTTGCCACGCCGGACATTTGCCACGCCGGACACTTGCCACGCCGGACATTTGCCACGCCGGACATTTGCCACACTCGCCCCTTCGCCACGTAGCTTGAGTAGCGATCCCTCAGGCAAGGGACTCCCTTCCTCGTACTTTTTCTGCCCGCTTTCAAACCGCCGTCTCTACATCTTACTCGATACAACCAGAGACCTTCTTCTTCGACATCTTGGCCAAATACAGAGCTTCTTTTCCGAAATCGAAATATTTATAACCTTTGGGAAATGAAAGCAATTACGACGATTATGTCAGTATGTAATTAGTTCTGCCAAGTATAAATATAGATTCCTCTGTCTGTACGGTAGCTTCCTTTCACGCTTACTGATTGCAGTACAAACAGTCCATGGCCATGAGAGCAACAAGAAAGGAATGCCGTAAAGAGAATAGGAATGTACGCTAATCATTTCTTTTTGATCGCTGCATTTGTGCCTACTTTAATTATTACAACTGAATGCCCAAAACACAATAAGGAAAGAAGAAATGGGTATGTGAATGTTTGAAAAGAAGAACGACCTACTCCATATTAATTTACTCTCTAAAATCCGACATCCCTTGCGGCGAAACATTAGTTAATAAAGTGTAGCGGGACAATGTTCAAAACATGACTGAAAATACGTTCACTAAATAGAGATAAGAACATCTGCGATTAACATGTCATCTAAAGTCGACGTACAATTTTAAAATGTTAGAAATAAGGAAATGAAGTAATACAGAGTGCTACGCTTGTAACGTACCTTGTTGTTCTACATTGTTTAGCTCTGGTATTTACAGGGTCACAGAGAAAGCATCCTAGGTTTTGGAGGGAAAAGCCGTAGTTGTAATGATCTCCACTATAACAGAAACAAGAAGCACAACTTAAGGAAAGATAATGTAACGTGTGTTCCAGCTCACAAGCGACATTGAAGCAGGTAGTTCTTGTGACTTACTATGGACAGAGGTTATATTCGACAACCAGAATAAATTAAGAACTGGCTCGTTTTACCGACCGCCGATCTCAGATGAAACAGTTGCTGAACATTTCAAAGGAAACTCGAGTCTCATCGCAAATAGGTACCCTACTCATACTATTATAGCTGGCAGTGACTTCAATCTATCTTCCGTATGTTGAGAAAAATACATTTTCAGACTCTATTGTAGGTGGAAAACAACTTTCATAATTCTTCTAAATGTTTTTTATAAAATTATTTTGAACAATTAGTTCACGAGCCCATTCAAATTGTATATGGTTACGAAAACACACTTGAGCTCTTAGCCACAAATAATCATGAGCATCGCGACGGATACAGGGATTAGTGAACACACAGTTGCAGTGAGCAAATTCCGTAACAAAGAAATTCACCAAAACTAAACGCGAAATATATATGTTTATAAAAGCAACTAAAAATTCGGTTGACGTCTTTCTAAGAGACAGTCTCCAATCCTTCCAAACTATGTAAGTGAAGACCATATGTGGCTCAAATTCAAAGAAATAGTATCAACAGCACTCGAGAAATTCATACCAAATAAATTAATAAGAGACGGAACTGATCCCCCATGGTACACAAAACACGACAGAAAGCTGCTGCGGGAGCACCGAAAAAGGCACGTATAATTTAGACGAGCGCAAAATCTCCAAGATTGGCGAAGTTTTACTGTGGCTCGAAATTTGGTGCGGATTTCAATGCGAGATGCATTTAATAGTTTCCAAAACGAAACTCTCTCTAGAAATGTGGCGGAAAGTCCATAGAGATTCTGGTCCTTTGTTAAGAAAACTAGCGGAAAAGCTCAGTAAGCGATGAGGAGGAGACAAGGGACCCAACCCATCAGAGCAGGTAAAATCGTGGCAAATGTCCGCCGTGGCAAATGTCCAGCGTGGCAAATGTCCGCACACAGGCACAGGAGGTGTGCGTACAATGATAGCGATATGCACGTGTGCGGAAGACAGTAGTATCGCGTACAGAAGGTATAAAAGGGCAGTGCATAGGCGGAGCTGTCATTTATCCATGACGGAAATTAACACATTTTGGATGCATAGTGATAGTTGGAGCTAGACGCATGGGACATTCCATGTCGGTAATCGTTCGGGAATTCAATACTCCGAGATCAACAGTGTCAAGAGTGTCTACATTTATACTCAAAAGCCACCCAACGGTGTGTGGCGGGGGGCACTTTACGTGCTACTGTTGTTACCTCCCTTTCCTGTTCCAGTCGCGTATGGTTCGCGGGAAGAGCGACTGCCTGAAAGCCTACGTGCCCGCTCGAATCTCTCTCTAATTTTACATTCGTGATTTCCTCGGGAGGTATAAGTAGGGAGAAGCAATATATTACATACCTTATCCAGAAACGCACCCTCTCGAAACCTGAACAGCAAGCTACACCGCGATGCAGAGCGCCTCTCTTGCAGAGTCTGCCACTTGAGTTTGCTAAACATCTCCGTAACGCTATCACGCTTACCAAATAACCCTGTGACGAAACGCGCCGCTCTTCTTTGGATCTTCTCTATCTCCAACCTGATCTGGTACGGATTCCACACTGATGAGCAATACTCAAGTATAGGTCGAAACGAGTGTTTTGTAAGCCACCTCCTTTTCTAAGGACTCTTCCAATGAATCTCAACCTTTCACCCGCCTTACCAACATTTAATTTTATACGATCATTCCACGTCAAATCGTTCCGTACCCTACTCCCAGATATTTTACAGAAGTAACTGCTACCAGCGTTTGTTCCGCTATCATATAATCATACAATAAAGGATCCTTCTTTCTATGTACTCGCAATACATTACATTTGTCTATGTTAAGGGTCAGTTGCCACTCCCTGCACCAAGTGCCTATCCGCTGCAGATCTTCCTGCATCGCTGCAATTTTCTAATGCTGCAACTTCTCTGTATACTACAGTATCATCCGCGAAAAGCCGCATGGAACTTCCGACACTATCTACTAGGTCATTTATATACATTGTGAGAAGCAACGGTCCCATAACACTCCCCTGTGGCACGCCAGAGGTTATTTTAACGTCTGTAGACGTCTGTCCATTGAGAACAACATGCTGTGTTCTGTTTGCTAAAAACTCTTCAATCCAGCCACACAGCTGGTCTGATAATCCGTAGGCTCTACAATACCAAATTTCATCATAGACAACCCAGTGGCGAGGGGGGGGGGGGGGGGGCGCTTCACTTAACGACGGAGATCAGCGGCGTTTGCATAGAGTTGTCAGACAAGCAACAATGGGTGAAATAACCACAGAAATCAATGTGGCACGTATTACGAACGTATCCGCTAGGACAGCGCGGCGAAATGTAACGTTGAGGAGCTATGACAGCAGACGACCGGCGCGAGTGGCTTTGCTAACAGTATGGCATGGCCTTCAGCGTCTCTCCTGCGCTGGTGACCATATGTGTTGGACCCTAGAAAACAGTGGCCAGGTCAGATGAACCCCGGTTGCAGTTGGCCTAAGAGCGATGGTAGGGGTCGAATGTGGCGCAGACCACGCGAAGCAATGTTGTCAACAAGCCACTGTGCAAGGTGGCAGTGGCTCCATAGTGGTGTGGGCTGTGTTTACAGGGAGTGGACTGGGTCTTCTGTTCCAACTGAACCGATCACTGACTGTAAATGGCTATGTTCGGCTACTCGGAGACCATTTGCTGCCAAAGAATGGTTCAAATGGCTCTGAGCACTACGGAACTTAACATCTGAGGTCATCAGTCCCCTAGAACTGGGAACTACTTAAACCTGACTAACCTAAGGACATCATACACATCCATGACCGAGGCAAGATTCGAACCTTGTAAGAGGTATGCGCTGCCTGCGATATAGAATCGCTGACCAGAGAGCAGTGCTGACTGCAGTACGAACTGTGTAACTGTAGCAGTTAGTTGTGGCTAGTGGCTTGTCTGAGGTGGTCTGCGCTTGTCTGCAGTCGGCTCTGGTCGGGAATCTGGAGATGGAGTATTATTGTATAAGGTAAAGAAGCAGCGTCGCGCATATCTAGTGATGTATCTGAACTGTCATCCAAATGTTTTAAAAATGTCCTAATAATAATTTTGGTAGTATAAAGTAATTTTTTTAAAAAAAGCATTCATTTCAAAAAAATCAGTTGCTTCCTCTCACAAATCACAAATTGCACGGAGCTGTGCCAAAAAAAAAAAAAAAAAAAAAAAAAAAAAAAAAAAAAAAAAATTAGGTAAGAGCTGATATATTCGCCGTTTAAGAATTTTTGCTTTTTATTCAGAATGATCTTACAGGGCCACAACGCAGCATTGCTGTCGTCCAAATTTTACCACGTTACTGAATTTATTTTTTATTATGAGGTTTAGGAATTTTTCTGTTTCGAGCTTATATTAAATGAGAAAATAATTTTGTGGGTACATTAAATGTAAATGCATTTGTGCACGGAGATTATAAATGGGAACTAATTTTGTTCTGAGGTCACACAAAAATTAGAATCGCTATCCATAATAATTATTTTTAATTTCAATTTAATTTTGTGGGGAGGTTACAACCTGCCACTGTAGCGGTCGCGCGGTCCCAGACTGAAGCGCCTAGAACCGTTCGGTCACAGATGCCGGCAACTGCCAAACAAAGATGGAATTTTTATGGATGACAATGTGTCATGTCACCAGGCCACAGTTATTCGAGATTGATTTGAAGAACATTCTGGACAATTCGAGCGAATTTTTTGGCCACCCAGTTCCTCTAACATGAATCCCAACGCACATTTATGGGACATAATCGAGAGATTATCCTGCACCGGCAAGACTTCCGCAATTATGGACGGCTGTAGAGGCAGCATGGTTCAGTATTTCTGCAGGGGACTTCCAACGACTTGTTGAGTCCATACCACGTCGAGTTGATCGACTACGCCGGGTAAAAGGAGACCCGACATTATACCAGGAGGTATCCCATGAATTTTGCCACCTCAGTATATACATCCTGTCGCTTGAACTTCAAATGGTAAATAAAAATATTCTGATGGCTAAGAGGCCAGTGAAGTACAGTTTTTAGTGAAAGCTGTCTGTTATAAAGAAGCACTCGTATGACGCACTGTCTCTGTAGCCCATATTTTCGTCTGCTGTAGGAGCCTTAGCTTTGAGCGAGTAGTGAAAAGCGTGTCTTTGAGCAATATTTCCATTGCACAGCCTATCTAACCTGTCTTGTTGCTTGATGTCGAGTTTCGACTTCGATAGGGCGGCGTAGGTAGGCAGTTTTCTTCTATTTTTCTCCTTCGCCAGTAGCTGCGAACGTCGTACTGCTGCTGATGGCTTGTAAAATACAGTCATGTGTCCAGTGTATTACTGAGATGGACATTTCGAAGTTACTTCTTCCAGGATTATTGGCAAGACCGTCGCTCGCTCCCACTGCACTGGCATAATTCTACAGCGTGGTTCTTATTAACGTTTAAAAATCGCAGAAACGACGGAGATGATGCTCAGAGAGGTAATTTAATACAAGGCACATGTGACCACAAATGGCGACAAATATCCCTGCTGTATCGTAATTTTGATAGAATCGCAGAATGTGCTTTACTCGTCGCCACCCTCAACTACACTACTGGCCATTAAAATTGCTACACCACGAAGATGACGTGCTACAGACGCGAAATGTAACCGACAGGAAGAAGATGCTGTGATATGCAAGTGATTACTTTTTCAGAGCATTCAGACAACGTTGGCGCCGGTGGCGACACCTACAACGTGCTGACATGAGGAAAATTTCCAACCGATTTCTCATACACAAACAGCCGTTGACCGGCGTTGCCTGGTGAATCGTTGTTGTGATGCCACGTGTAAGGATAAGAAATGCGTACCATCACGTTTCCGACTTTGATAAAGGTCGGATTGTAGGCTATCGCGATTGCGGTTTATCGTATCGCGCCATTTCTGCTCGCGTTGGTCGAGATCCAGTTACTGTTAGCAGGATATGGAATCGATGGGTTCAGGAGGGTAATACGGAACGCCGTGCTGGATCCCAACGGCCTCGTATCACTAGCAGTCGAGATGACAGGCATCTTATCCGCATGGCTGTGACGGATCATACAGCCACGTCTCGATCCCTAACAGATGGGGACGTTTGCAAGACAACAACCATCTGCACGAACAGTTCGACAATGTTTGCAACAGCATGGACTATCAGCTCGGAGACCGTGGCTGCGGTTACCCTTGACGTTGCATCACAGACAGGAGCGCCTGCCATGGTGTACTCAACGACGATCCTGGGTGCACGAATGGCAAAACGTCATTTTTTCGGATGAATCCAGGTACTGTTTACAGCATCATGATGGTCGCATCCATGTTTGGCGACATCGCGGTGAACGCACATTGGAAGCGTGTATTCGTCATCGCCATACTGGCGTATCACCCGTAGTCTCGGTCACCTCTTGTTCGCATTGACGCGCTTTGAACAGTGGACGTTATATTTCAGATGTGTTACGACCCGTGGCTCTACGCTTCATTCGATCCCGGCAAAACGCTACATTTCAGCAGGATAATGCACGACCGCACGTTGCAGGTCCTTTACGGGCCTTTCTGGATACAGAAAATGGTCGACTGCTGCCCTGGCCAGCGCATTCTCCAGATCTCTCACCAACTGAAAACGTCTGGTCAATGGTGGCTGAGCAACTGGCTCGTCACAATACACCAGTCACTACTCTTGATGAACTGTGGTACCGTGTTGAAGCTGCATGGGCAGCTGTACCTGTACACGCCACCCAAGTGTTTGACTCAATGCCCAGACGTATCAAGGCCTTTATTAAGGCCGGAGGTGGTTGTTCTGGGTACTGATTTGGCAGGATCTATGCACTCAAATTGCGTGAAAATGAAAATTACATGTCAGTTCTAGTATAATATATTTGTCCAATGAATACCCGTTTATCATCTGCATTTCTTCTTGGTGTAGCAATTTTAATGGCCAGTAGTGTATTTATAGTGTACTGAGGAAAGCACTATGAGAGAAGAACGAGAAGAGTATTGAAACACTAATAATGATTAGTGACAAGAACACAGACATTTATTGACGAACGCTCACCTCAAATCGACTCAGGCAGGCGATCCTGAAGTTCAACTACTATTCCAGAATTCAAGGCTAGTAACAAACAGTTCTTGTCGCACTAGAATGTTCACTGAAGACGGGCTGGTGTGGTCACGCTAAAGAGACGATGCGGCGCGAAGTACACAAGCAGATGGCGTTCTTCTCGGTAGTCGAGCTGACTTGGAACTGGCTGGTCTGCTGTGGCGCCCGTGCATATCACTTCTCTGGCGGCGACTTCTTGCTGCGGCAATCGCTGGGCTACACACGGACTCTGGAGTGAGTTGTCGACCTACTGACGCCTGTGGTGCTGCCTGGCGGTGCGTGCTGTCATTACGACACTCTAACCCCAAAAGTGGGTGGCAAGTGTTGAACGTGTGAGGTACCTCGCCACATGTGCAGCGACTGGCCTTGTCAATCCTACCTGCGCTGGGAGGAACAGTACTACACATTGCTCCACTAGGCTACTCTGTTTTTGAACATTTTTGTAAATGTAGTCTGCTGTAAGCGTAGAATTACTGTCCTCGCTGTAGCCAAACAAAACCTGTTATTATTTTGTGTTTCTTACCTTTTCTCCCTTCTTTTCAGAGACTTCATTTAGCAAAGAATATGTAGGTTATGTACTGGTAGCGATACAACCTTTTACTTATTTAATAGTGAGATACCACAGTAGGTTTTTGTTTTATAAACACGTAACTGTCTAACGCAATGAAAAAAAAAATCATTGCCTGCCAGAGACAAGACCCGAATCTTGAACCCCATGCGCTGCAGTAGTGCAAGTAAGCCCGAAGCCACACCGATGTGAATACTCAGACGTCGGTTTGATTGATCATGTGCGACAGACCGGTGGGCACGTGCGGAGAGATACTTCATCTAGTGACGTCATATGTTCAGCATTTCTCATCCGCTTTTGCGGTCTCATGTGTCTGATTTTAAATTACTTGTCTGAGCGAGTTTACAAACCCTAATAACAATCACTCAGTATATTACACGATTTTCAGGTCCATTGCCAGGGCGTGCTTTGCAATTACGTATGCATGTAGAGTAACCAAGATTACCTCTTTTTTCAGTCCGTGTATTTGCTTGAACACACGAACATCAATACCTACTTTTCATTGAGTCACAGGAGCGTATCGGTCGCCTAACGCTTTTACTTTCCCACCCTAGAAATGGTATCAGCGAGATTAGGAAGCTTATAGGCTTGTGTCATGCGGTCAAATGAAAACGAGGCAGATGGAAAAAAGTAAATTGTTTATTAGTTCAAAACTAAAAACCATAACTGTAAATATAATTAACCCACCGTGAGACTAGACGGTCAATGCCGCTATGGAAAAATATTTGTGACTGACTACGGAACTATGATTATACCAGGTGTGCATCTCTTCGTCCGAAGTAAAACGATGGCGACAAAAGAGTTTTCTTGCGAGTCCAAAAAGATGGAAATCGCGTGGGGAGAGTTCGGGATAGTATGGAGAATGTCTAAGAGCTACACACCGAAACTTCTACAGCGTAGTGGAAATAACCTTCGCATCATGTGGGTGCGCAACTGCAAACATTTCTCCATGAAGGCATTGACCGTCTTGTCTCATAGTGGGATACACGTATTAACAGTTATGGCGATTACTTTTCAAATAATGAACAGTTCAGTTTCTTTTTTTCTATCTCTCTCGTACTCATCTGACTGCCCCTTATATTTTTCTTTGTAAATGTGTAGTTCTGTACAGAACATGTTTATGTATTGTAAGTAGGCTGTTTATGTTTTCTCTATGTAAGTAGGCTGTTTAGGTTTTTTTATTGGTAACGCCACCTCTATATGAAAATCACTGGCTGTGCTGTGTGCAGTCTGTGGCTAGTTTGCATTGTTGTCTGCCATTGTAGTGTTGGGCAGCGGCAGCTGGATGTGAACAGCGCGTAGCGTTGCGCAGTTGGAGGTGAGCCGCCAGCAGTGGTGGATGTGGGGAGAGAGATGGCGGAGATTTGTAATTTGTCATGAACTGCTATATTTATACATGATGATATCAAGGTAAATACATTGTTCGTTCTCTATTAATATCTTTCATTTGCTAACTATCCCTATCAGTAGTTAGTGCCTTCCATAGTTTGATTCTTTTATTTAGCTGGCAGTAGTGGCGCTCGCTGTATTGCAGTAGCTTGAGCAGCGAAGATTTTTGTGAGGTAAGTGATTTGTGAAAGGTATAGTTTAATGTTAGTCAGGGCCATTCTTTTGTAGGGAATTTTGAAAGTCAGATTGCGTTGCGCTAACAAAATATTGTGTGTCAGGTTAAGCACAGTCATGTATAATTGTAAAAAAGGGGAAGTTTCATATGTCGACCCTTAGCCTAGGATACCTCACTGGAATCTTCTGATTTTTCTTGTAGTTTGTGTAATTAGTGTAGATTTTGTTTATTGCTAGCGCATAACTGTAGGAAGAATCTCCTTTGTAGTTGCAGTCTTTCATTGTTGTACAGTAAAACAGTTGTGGCATGCATGTAGATTTGCACCAAGTATTTCGCAGCTGCAATTAACTAGATATTATTTTCAGTGCTATTTTAATGTGTTCTCTTATTTTTGATCTTCAAATTGATTTTTTCTGTGTTGTCATGTGAAATACTGTGACAATAATGGCGTGTGAAAAACGTAATACTAGGCTCCAAAGTAAACTGAGAAATGACAGTGAAAATGAAAGCAGTGTGTTAGCGCCACCGAGTAATGAATTAACTGATGTTCAAAGTAGTAATTTGATAATTGTGCATAGGGAAATGGAGCGGGCGGCAAACAATGGCGTGGACAGTGAATCAATTAGTGAAGAGGGAAGCATTATCGATCGATCGGTCGGCAACAGCTCGCCTCAGGAAGCCGAAATGACACGACACGATTTCGCAAATACTGTAGATTCAGGTTTTGGATCCTCACCGTTTTCTCAAATAAGTCAAGACACATTTTCTGCTTGTCAAAATGTGAATGTTTCCGGTGCAAATTCACTGCCGAAAAGCACTGAGGAACATGTTTCAGACACCAATGCATTGTTATTACAATTAATACAACAAATGGGACAAACACAGCAAAAGCTTCAAAAGTTAGACTCAATGGAACAAAATCTTAAAAAGTTAGACGCAATGGAACAAAATCTTCAAAAGTTAGACTCATTGGAGCAAACTCTTGAACAAACATGTGAGGATTTAACTACTGAGTTACATCACATTGAATCGAAATGTCAGAAAGTCTGTAATGACGTAAAAACACAAATTTGTGAGCATTTCCAACCTATTTTTTCGCGGCATGAAAATGCATTACAGAATCACGAATCAGCCATAAAAGAACTGCAAACCATTGTTCATGAAAATCACAACACCTTGCAAGCTAAAATTGACTCAGTTGCATCTACCGATTCGGTTACGCAACTTGCAAAAACTCAAGAAAACTTAAAGGACACAGTAGATACGATTTCAACACAAATGGACACTCTGAAACTTGGTTCAGAAAAACACGCTGAGGAAATTTGTTCACTATCGGAGAAAGTAGCCGAACTTTAAGAATTCTGGCAACGACATTCATTCACAAGCATGGCTCCATCAATTCTCTCATTGTTTTCCTCCCAACTGGTCATTAGAGCACAGATTAGAATTTATGTGTGGCTATTTGGAGAATGAACCAGCTGTAAGAATGCGATCGGTAATTCACGATTGCCACAGTGAAGGAGAGTTTTACCATGCCTTCCTCTCAGCATATTGGTCTCAAGCCACACAAGACCGCGTAAAACATGGCATCATAATGATGAAACATTTCGAACAATCTGAATTCTCCAGTCTTGTGAAATATTTTGAAGACATGTTGCACAAGAATCAGTACCTGACAAACCCATACAGCCCCTCAGAACTCATCCGCATTTGCTTAATCAAATTACCTGAACATTTACGACATATTATTTTAGCAGGACGTTGCAAAGACGACATTGAAGCTTTTCAGGGACTGTTACAAGAACTGGAAAGTGACACTGACAATCGCGGAACGCGAAAACAAGGACACAACAATTACAGGTCACATCCGTCACAATTCCGCGACGACAGAAACAATAACCGGATACGACTGGTCTATTCTTACAACGCAAATCGTGACCAAAATAGACACCACCCGTACGACAACCGTTGGCAGAGTAATAATAGTTACAGAGAAAGATCGCATTTCCGTAGTAATGACTATCACAGAGACAATCAGAGAAACAGACAATATGGGAACCAAAACAAGTATTATCAAGGGAGGCAGAATAACTTCAGACGCAACAGTTCGGCGCAGAGTTACGATTCAGGGAGAAATTCTCCACCACATGACCGACAAACAAGAAACTATGTAAACTACCGACAAAACGACAGACGTGAATTTCATCAGAACTGGCGGGATTCTAACAGAGCTGGGCCCTCTCGGCAAGGCGAATTTGTAGAAGTTAGGTCTCCTAATCCCAATAACAACGCGCGCCAACAAAGAGACAGACAATGACTCGCGCAGCAGGCACCCACGTGCGCCGGCTGGCTCAGAGAAAAATAACATAGACGCTAACCTTGAGAAAAATTCCAGTATTCTTTGCCGACGTATACCGCATGACAATTGCATTCAAGTTCAAACTCTGAGTACTATGAAGAGTAAAGGTTTACACCAGGTTTCACATGTAAAACCATTTATTGAAAGATAATCTGCTTTTTAACTTAGTCTTTGTCATAAAATTTTTCGCTTCACATTACTAATATGCTTTGTCAGACTTAGAATCTGTTAACATACAACAATGTTTGAAGTTAAATATCCAATCAAGAACCAAGAGAACTTATTTAAACAGAAATGACGAATGCATTGTTATAGTGAACAGACGTCACAGTGTTATTGTGTGTGTACATTCTTGCTTGTTTGTTGCACGATTACGTAACGACTATAAGGCTCACATACTTAGAACATTTACCAGTACTGCTAATGAGATTTTAATGCAACATTTTGGTTTATTTGAAAATAAATTCTGAATTTAAAGTGCTTTCTGAGAGATACCAGATGACACAGAGGTTAGTTTATGTGACAGCTACACGATTTTTATCACGGCACTACTAATGAGTGACAATTTACAATGTTGCTTTTGCGGTGTATCTGTTTTATATCTGCACAGTTTTCTGAATTCTTCTGGAAAGAAAAACATGTTTTAGTAGTAACTTTTGTGGTATAGCAACAATGAGACAGCCTTTTTCGTGGCACAACAATACGTTACTGTACAGTACTTTCTTCATCACGCCAATAAGCATAATAACTATGATATCTATACGCAAAGCATTTCACTTTTGTTTATCATGAGGTAAGTACATTGACTTCTGCAGAACTTAGCTTTCGGAGGACGATAACTACGACACTTCCACAGAGATTATGTTGCAACAAGACGCACATTTAGCGCTACAGGACACGTATTTGAGTCATTAATTTTGTACTTAAAACATTTATTTTTAAAGATTTTTGAATTACAAAGAAAGTTTTCCATGATATATTTCATTCCATTGGTGTAATCTGTAACACCTGAGGGTATAATTACATTAATCCTCAGGGGGGTACACGCTTACTTTGTGTACCATGTGTGTGGCAACCACAAGGAACCCTAGCTAATATGGTATTTGCTTATACAACTTTACACATCGGTACCATATTTCTCTAACACACAATATACACAGCTATCTGATCATTTAACTGAGAGATAAACATTTTTTTACTACATCAGTGACACAGGTTTACATAATTACACAGTTGGATAACTTCACACTTATGAAATTGTATTTTGTCTGTACTTTGAGAAATGCTCACATTTTTCGGAACCATTGTGATACTATGAGAGCTTTGAATGATATATTTGGTAAGGGAGCATGATTTTAAAGTACGTTTGAGGTAGATGACACTATTGAAATGAGCAGAGAATTTTTTTTAGGTTTTGAAATTATTGGAGGAAGCTACGACGATTTTGAGAATTGACTGAGATGTTATGATATTATTACGACGACGATGTGTACTATGCTGTTGAGATATGTTTATGATCAATAAGATGATGCTACCGTATATGAGGAATAAGAAGTATGTTGGAAACCAAGAATCGTACTTTAAGAGTTATGAAATGTGCATAAATGCGTGACTATATCACAATGCTGACGAATATTTTATTTGGACACTTATATTTATAGGATTTTCTTTCTACAGATTTGCAACGCTAATTCTTGACCTGTGAAATATTTTTATGTGAGACTGTCACTGTAGCGGAAACTGGTGTCATAAATATTTCCGTAAGAAAGTTAAGTGACCACCTGCACGTAATGCGTCATCGGCACACCGCTGTGTCAGACACCTGGAGAACAAGCCATTAGGGTGTGCCTTTCCGGAAGCACAGGTAGGAAAAAAAAGGGGAGGCCATTATCCTCGGGTACTGTGGAGCTCGTAATTTATGATATTTACTGAAATGCCTAATGAAATGACGAGAAATATTTTTACATCTGCACACCTGATTCCGACAAGCGTCTTTCTACGAGAGTTGAGAGCTACTGACTTACGAAATGCCACATAGCTATTGAATGATGTTTTTATGCTTTGGTTTTCGTAATTGCTTATTTCATTTGATATCTGGTTTCCAGCTGTGTTGCAGCATTGCTTTTATAAAATGAAATGCATTTACTAATGTGAACACTTTCTGTCAACAGATCTATTAAATAATTATTTTGTGATCCACATTCTTCAAAAAAGGTGCACTTGGAAAGGAAAGAACAATAAGAAGGAACTAGTAACAGTAACACATAATTTTCTTTTCAAGTACATGGTGATATTTCTTTTACAATAAGTTGTTGTGGTGCACCACTTTAATTACATAGACATTAAGATGTGAATATACATTTCCCTTATCTGCATTGTTATCTTTAGTGTACTATTTTTTCTGCTTGAGCTATGTCATGTTTTGATATAAGTTATTACATTTGCTGCTGCTAGCTTTGCCAATCTGTATTTTTTGTCATTGCTGCTTGTGTTAATTGTTTTGTGCTGCTGCATTGCCTCGTTCCTTAGTTTAGCATCTGAGCTCAGTAGATTTAAGTTAGCTTAAGAGGGGGTAGACTATATAAGAAACTGACTAAGGAGAATAGGTAAAGAATGCGTTGAGAAGTTATACAAAAAAAGTACAGAAAACAGGTTTAGGTAGGATTTTCTTGGAAAATAAAAATGAGGTAAGAAATGTGTGAACATATAAATACAGAAAGCATGCTTAGTTAGAATTTTTTTTGGTGGAAACAAAGGATGAAATAAGAGGAAGGATATATGAAGTTTTGGGTTGGACTGCAGTACCAAATGTTACACTGAAAACGAACCCTGTCCTTTCCTATTGGTGTTATCCCACTATGTGTTTGTGTACCCTTGTGTATTTGTTTTCTTCCTGTCTCTGTGTAGTTTCATAGAATTTTTTCTCTTCTAATACTAAGTTACATTCACTATGATGAGGAATACTGTTATCCTCAAATACAATTGGCATTAATAATGTGTTATTTACTTTGTAAAGATGTTAGACATTATTAATTCCGTTCTGTTTAATGTTCATGTGTGAAGTTGATGTTTCGAAAGTTATTCTGATCTTTTATGTATGTACTCATGTCATAATTTCTGTAACACTGACGTATATGTCTATTTCTATTCTTTTGTAAAGCCTGTGTTACTACAAATGTTATCTGTATTGTTATGTTCTTTGATGATGTATTTTGTACCTTTGTAATTGTATTCTCATGTTATAATATTGTAATTGACACCAGTTTATCAAACTAAGTAACTTGTAAGCATTCATTTCACTGCACACGTTTCTGTTGGTCATAGTATATGGACAATATGTGAGAAGTAGGGACTGTTAGTGTTTGCACGTGTGTTGATAATTCAGCAAGGGACTGGATAACAGCATTGCTCGTTCTAAGGACAATTCCAAAAAACTTTGTGAGTGCACAAGTGGTGGTTTATGGACTTGCTATATTCTCCGCAAGACTCTTCGATGGTGAATGTGCACCTGCACAATCGCAACAGATGGCTGCTGGCCATCTCTACAAGGACTACAGTGGGTCTGCATCTTTGATGGCCCACCATTACCATTATCTCTACAAGGACTACAGTGGGTCTGCACCTCTGGTGGCCCACCAATACCACAATCTCTACCAGGACTACAGTGGGTCTGTTCTGTGATGACCTACCTACCAATATTCTTCAAAACGTCGAATGACTCTGCTGTGGGTTTGCTCTGTTGTGGCCCATTACCTGTATGCATGTCAAGAGTCAGCACTGTCTTTCCATTGGAAGGACAACACTACTTCTTCAAGACTGCATGGAAACCCACTACTTCCGTGTGCATTTTCTTTTACTGCTCAGACTTTGAGAAAAACACTGCAATTTTACTGTGATGAATCAGGACTGTCTTTATGGACTGTGAGAAAATTTTATCTTTTGACCAACATTGTATCAATAAGTGTGTGCATTTGATTTCTTTGTTATTGTAATTATGAAAAATTTTATCAAATCATTATTGGCCACTGCCCAAAAAAAAATTTGTTAAATTTTTTGTGTGGAGCATGGGGGCTATGTAAGTAGGCTGTTTATGTTTTCTCTCTGTAAGTAGGCTGTTTAGGTTTTTTTATTGGTAACGCCACCTCTATATGAAAATCACTGGCTGTGCTGTGTGCAGTCTGTGGCTAGTTTGCATTGTTGTCTGCCATTGTAGTGTTGGGCAGCGGCAGCTGGATGTGAACAGCGCGTAGCGTTGCGCAGTTGGAGGTGAGCCGCCAGCAGTGGTGGATGTGGGGAGAGAGATGGCGGAGATTTGTAATTTGTCATGAACTGCTATATTTATACATGATGATATCAAGGTAAATACATTGTTCGTTCTCTATTAATATCTTTCATTTGCTAACTATCCCTATCAGTAGTTAGTGCCTTCCATAGTTTGATTCTTTTATTTAGCTGGCAGTAGTGGCGCTCGCTGTATTGCAGTAGCTTGAGCAGCGAAGATTTTTGTGAGGTAAGTGATTTGTGAAAGGTATAGTTTAATGTTAGTCAGGGCCATTCTTTTGTAGGGAATTTTGAAAGTCAGATTGCGTTGCGCTAACAAAATATTGTGTGTCAGGTTAAGCACAGTCATGTATAATTGTAAAAAAGGGGAAGTTTCAGTATTATTCATGAGCTTTGGTTGAAACGGTAATGTAAAGTCTTCTAAAGTCACGTTTTTATGTGTCTGGTTAGTATCTGAAAAATATGTAAGACTTATTTTGGTATCGAAATACGTAAATCGTAGTGCAGGGTGACAGGATTGTCTTAAAATAAAATTTGAACGGAAATATGTAAAGCTCACGCTACAGGATGCGAAATGCAGACTAGCCACTACATCAAACAATTCGCCTGTAGGAAAGCAATCTTTTTTCAATGAAATTTACATATGCTATTTGATTGCAAAACAAAATGATACCGATTAAAATGTTGGCCCTGAATATTCTTCATCTTTGTCATTAGTCTCCCAAACAATCACTGGACCAGAAATGTCATTGTAATTACACAGCAAATGAA
Organism: Schistocerca serialis cubense; assembly: GCF_023864345.2. Lineage (NCBI taxonomy): Eukaryota > Metazoa > Arthropoda > Insecta > Orthoptera > Acrididae > Schistocerca > Schistocerca serialis. Next base: position 44,993,949 of record NC_064644.1, read on the forward strand.
CATAAAACTTAACACATCCGACTATCTGATAAAACTGCTTGAAAATTCACAAGAGAGCACTTTACTGATATCTTTTACTGATATTAAGCCTCTGAACTGATATGATATTTTCACAAATACATTCCAACAATCTATGTACCTTACAGTGGTCATGAACTTTAATGGTAATTAAATTCATTGGCCTGCCGGTGCGCACTAAACGGTCGTCTGTTCTGCAACCTGTTACCATTAAGCTAACCATGAAACTGTCTTTAATTTTATTTACCGTTCTTGCGATGTGCAATGCAATACGCTGCTTCTGTAGCACACAGCTCGCACTGTCCAATACGAGTACACAAACATATTCATAAAGCTAAGAATGAAAAGTGGGGAGCAAAACTTAAACTAGTGATAAATGGCTTTATTAAGCCACAACAGCAATATACCCTTCGATAAAGTTCTCGCAACTAGACAAATTAGCAAAATATTTTTTACTAACTTCTTTGTCTATAATTGCCTTCCTTGACACATATTTCAACTATCAGTTAGCCAGATATCCAACACACACTGACTGCTACTCTTTTCAAGAGAAGTGACCTCTCTGACCAACATCTGTTGTCTCAGGAACAGTCTTACCAAGAATATGGTTCTATTGATACCACGGAGATTGTGTACATTTATCAAATTCACAACTTCACTCACGTTTATGGCCAAAACTTCTTGAAAATCGACGAGACAAATAAGACAGCCGCTTTCATGGTGTCTATTTTTTTGAATAATAACTACGCCAAAAATCAGATCTCTTATGAGCTATTTTCCTCGCCAAGTAATTTTTCAATCATTAGGTCTTTAATAGTCATTTGCTCGTTTGTTCCCTTCAGTTTGGATGTTTCAGTCACCATGTACGAGTGCAAGGTAATTGAAACGAATTGCCTTCAGCACAGTAAATGTTCACAGAAGCTGCCCTCAGCAGGCTATTTTACTATTTTATGTACAATTTTCAGTTTATTAAGATGAGAGTAAATGGGACTAAACTTTAAAGCACGTGTCGCAGCAATGAATACTCGCGTCTTTCTTTCAATAGCTTTTAGGACACGCACAGTGAGCACTTACATCTGTATTGAACGTGCCTCTCCTACTGGCGGAGTGGGGGGGGGGGGGGGGGGGGGCGGGGGAGAGGAGGAAACACGTATACTAATTGATAGTATTAGGACAGCTGAAAATTTTGGCCGCAATTTATCTACATTGTCTATACATTAACGGCCTGTTTACTGTCGCATTATGCTATGAAAGTTTGCTCATTAGCTCATGTTTCACAGAGAGGTAGTCACATCGCGTTGTCGTTCATTCATGAGCCAAAATTCCGATAAAGGGAATATTTTCAGGGCAGTATAACGGAGCCGTAACTTGCTATACATTCAAAGATAAACTTATGAGATAACAGTAGCGTTCATTAGGTTAAGAGAAGAATATATTCCTTAAAGAAGCCTGATTTAAATCAATGTGCATTTTCTAACTTGTTTTCAAGAGAGTATATGCAATCCGGTACTACGGTATAATGACTGGGGAACTGAACGTTGATGTCGCCAGCTGAGTTATATGCAATCTCCTTACTGGACTCCAAACGTTTCCTGGCACAAATTTCTTAGGTGTGGTAATATATTGCTGGCCATGAAAATTGCAACACCATAAAATCGCCAAACTGGCATGCGTAGGTATCGAAATGACTATCCTTACAGATAAACCCAACAATGTAGGTAGGCTGGTCAGAAACAGCCTGAAAATTCGAACAACTTACGGGTTTTCTGCCGGGTGACGTCGTCGACCACCGCCGATATTTCGACAGGAGCACACCCTGCCATTCTCAAGACACAAATGCAAGGAGGATGAAATTTGCAAGGAAATTTAATACCTCGGTTCAAAGAGGAGAAACAAGGAAGATACCACAGACAGAACAAGTGTCAGCTCAAACAAAGATGACCAACACCAGAAATATCGATAGTGACTAATCAACAGGTGAGGTAGCACTAATTCTGTCCCTCTGTTTTTTGATGAGAGACAGAGCTGGATTCCAAGCAGCATTTCAACAAAATCCACCATCTCTGTTAATAAGGTTGCTTGATAGTTTGATTTTAACAGTTTCCTTAATAACACTATCCCAATATCTGAACGTGCAAGCCAGAATCTCCGTGTCGTTGTATTCCATAGGATGACCGGTGTCAAGGCAGTGTTCTGCAATAGCGGATTTGCTCGGCTGTTGTAATCGCGTGTGACGCTTATGTTCAATACACCGGTCTTCCACAGTCCTGATTGTCTGACCAATATATGACATGCCACAACTGCAAGGAATACGATAGACCCCAGCCTTACGCAAACCAAGATCATCTTTTACGGACGCCAACAGGGCCTTAATCTTAGAGGGTGGTCGAAAAACACATTTCACATCATATTTCCGCAAAATACGGGCAATCCTGTTGGAAATGCTTCCTGCGTAAGGCAAAAAGGCCGTAGACTTAGGTGCCACTTCGTTGCTATCGTCACTCACCCGTTGCACAGAAGGCTGATAGCGCAACGCACGTTTGATCTGCCTCTCACTATAACCATTCTGACGAAAGGTGACTTCGAGATGTGACAGCTCAGCTGCCAAACTTTCAGGGTCTGAGATAACGTGGGCCCTGTGAACCAAGGTACGAAGTACTCCTTCACGCTGAGCTGGATGGTGACAACTATCAGCTCGCAGATACAAGTCAGTGTGGGTGGGCTTCCTATAAACAGAATGTCCCAACGTACCATCATTCTTCCTTTTGACCAACACATCAAGGAAGGGAAGGCATCCATTCTTTTCCACCTCCATAGTGAACTGAATATTAGGGTGGATTGAATTCAGGTGTTCCAAAAACCGATTTAAATTCTCACTACCATGAGGCCAAACAACAAAAGTATCGTCTACATATCTGAAAAAACACGCAGGTTTCAAAGTCGCTGACTCAAATGCACGTTCCTCAAAGTCCTCCATAAACAAATTGGCCGCAATAGGTGACAACGGGCTTCCCATTGCAACTCCAACAGTCTGTTCGTAGTACTGACCATTGAATAAAAAGTGGAAGTCATCACATGTCGAAATAAATTTGTTAACTCGACACCAAACTTAACCTCAATTAGCTGCAACGAATCAGAGAGAGGAACGCGAGTGAAAAGAGAAACCGCATCAAAACTGACTAAAATATCAGAGTCATTCAAACGCAATCCCTGCAATCGAGGTAAGAAATCTGCAGAGTTCTTAATGTGGTGTTCACACCTACCTGCTAGTGAGCTCAACAAACTAGCAAGGTGTTTAGCTACGCGATATGTCGGAGCACCAATATTGGAAACAATAGGCCTCAACGGGACAGCCTCTTTATGGACCTTAGGGAGGCCATATAATCTAGGTGGTACAGCACAGTAAGAATTAAGACTCTTGATAGTCTCCTGTGACAAAGAACTTTTCTTCAGGAGGCTATTAGTCTTTCTCTCAACACTCTTAGTAAGGTCAGCACCGATTTTGCGACACGCCGAATCAGAAAGTAGACACTGCATCTTTTGAGCGTAATCGTGCTTCTTCAACAAAACGGTGGCGTTTCCCACGTCCGCAGGTAAAATAACAATATCAGGATCCATTCTGAGTGAACGTAAAGCAGCCGCCTCAGCTGCTGTAATGTTACACTTGGATGGACGGGCTCCAGTCAACACACAAGCTTCCCTCCTAACCTCTTCCGCAGCCTCGGAAGGTAATTCATAAACAGCCTCTTCGATAGAACTAATAAAATCAACGACTGGCAAAGTGTTAGGCGTCGGTGCGAAGTTCAAACCTTTCCCCAGCACAGACAAAGCTGCGTCGTCAAATGTTTTCTCCGTGAGACTGATCACAGAACGTCGAGAATTAAAATTAGAATTAGACACTGAGCCAAAGAAACGTTCAAACTTCGCCGAATGACGAGCAGTTACAGATTGAAATTCCCAGTCAGATTGCGACCAAGAGGCACCGTCCACCCAATCCCAAGAAAATTCAGAGACATTAGACGCCATCATTAAATGAAGCTGAAATAATTCCTTAGAAACAAAATCTAATTGAAGCGAGTATAGTGGATCCTTTTACGAACAAGAGCTAAACCAGCACGTTGCTTGATGCGATTGGCGGCAGGAGAATTAATATGATGCGCAACCTTAGCAAACGTTGGAACCACACTATGATTTCGACCCTTCAGTAAAAACGATAATGCACATTCCAACCTTACTCTACTGCTGCGAAGTTTATCCAACCTCCGCAAGCAACGATACATTTCCTTGTAGGAGTGTTGCAGGGTAGGTTCTGGTGAGAAATAGTTGTTAACAAAAAAAATCGATACGTTGCATTAAAGTTAACCAATCAGGCCGCTGCGTGCGAAACTTAAAGTGGTTCCCAGATACGTTGTCGCCAAACGAACAGGAGAACGATACAAAAATAGGACATGGGATGGTAGTAGTGATCGAACCCAAGTCAAGTGCTGAGTAGACTCGTGCGCTATCATCTATGCTATAAAAACGGGCGACACTAAATATATTTGGCGGGCCTCTTGAATTTGCGGGTCCAACGGTCTTTACGAATTCACAGGGAAACAGCGCAATGTATCAGTTGTTTCTCTTAAAAATTATTCTTAGCACAAGCAACCGTACAACACCCTTAAAAGGTTTCCAATCTGTTTCTCACCACCCTGCATACAGGGTATTAAAAAAAAATGTCGAATACTCTGAGAGGTGGTCGCACTCATCGGACCAAGGGTATTAAGTCCAGTACACACGAATCCGGAAACGCATACTTCCCGATACAAACACGTGTTTATAGGAAGGGCTCCCTGACGCTTGGTTGCAGATATTGGTACCGGAGTTACATTAGCGGTCCGTCAGATGTGTCGGCAGTGTATTATGACGTCTTAGTCACAGTACTCTACCTACCTTTACGTACGAATCATGGACCTTCTTCCAGATGCAGATTGAAGTAAATATGTTTACTGTTATTGCGCTGTTTGTAACTACAAGTGGTGTAGTAGACCTACTTTTACATTTTCTCTCTTCGACCACTTGTTAGCATTGGTAGCCTACCACTCGACGAGTGAAATGGCGGATATGATATTCTACTATGGTTTAGACAATGGACCTAGCCTGCGAGCCGGTGCCCTCTACGCTGAAAAGTATCCACAGCGCAGAGTGGCCCCTGGTAAGCCGTTCGGCAGAATTTTCGAGCTTCTGAGGTACACAGGTGCTATTGCACCTCAGAGGACTGATAGTGGAAGGCTCGGCACAGTCCACACACCTGACATGGACAAGTGTGTGCTACGTTTGGTGGAAGAAACCCCTGGGGCCAGTGTGGGACGATCAACAGCAGCAGAAGGCGTGTTTCTCTCTCTCTCTCTCTCTCTCTCTCTCCTATCGGGGGAGTACTTCATGAACAATTGCTGGACCCTGTCATCTACAGCGCGTTCGGGTCATCAGGCCACAGGATCACCATGGCAGACGGTGATTCTTTCAATGGCCGTTTCAGAAGTGTGCCGCATATCCATTGTTCACATCCAAGATTTTATTTACCAATGCGCCAGTTTTCACAAAGAAAGTATTTTGAATTCCCATAACCAGCATGCATGGGCAGATATAATTCTTCAAGCAATTCAGGAAACAGGACGTCAACACCAATTCTCAATCAATGAATTGGTAGGTGTACTTGGCGACAGATTAATATGTTGACTGGGGCGCATTATCTGGACTTTCTCATTATTGTATTGTCTACCTTGCTGGATGCTGTGCCGCAGCAGCAACGAATCAGTACAAAGGTGGTTCATGCATGATGGTGCATCAGCATACTTTCGCCACAGTGCTCGCCAATATCTGAGGCAGTCATTTCAGGACTGCTGGGCTGGTCGGTGGACCCCATACCTTGGCCTGCCTCCTGTAAACACTTGTTTATCTAAGAGATGTGCATTACCGAACCCATGTTTATTGGACTTGTCTTAGCAATTATGCATATGTGGACCAATGTTATTGGACTTATTTTTCTTGTTTCGATGACTACTATTACCCCTCAAAGCATTCGAAAATTTTTTTTTAACGCCCTTTATATGAAAATATTATGCAGCGAGTTTCTCTCATTCACAGCTGAATGTTGTTTGTTTGTGAGGAGTTCGCGTTATGCCTCATGTAAGAAGGAGAAGAGTCAACAGGCACGTCTCGGAATTCGACACTGCTAGAATGTGGCTTGTCCAATAAGGAAAGAAGAAAGGAAGATTGGATTTAACGTCCCGACGAAATCGACATCATTAGAGGCATATACTATGTGATCAAAAGTATCCGGACACCTGGCTTAAAATGACTTACAAGTTCGTGGCGCCCTCCATCGGTAATACTGGTATTCAATATGTTGTGGGCCCACCCTTAGCCTTCATGACAGCTTCCACTCTCGCAGGCATACGTTCAATCAGGTGCTGGGAGATTTCCTGGGGAATGGCAGCCCGTTCTTCAGGCAGTGGTGCACTGAGGAGAGGTATCGATATCGGTCGATGAGGCCTGACACAAATTCTGCGTTCCGAAACATCCCAAGGTGTTCTATAGGATTCAGGTCAGGACTCTGCGCAGGCCAGTCCGTTACAGGGATGTTATTGTCGTGTAACCGCTCATCCACAGGCCGTGCATTATGAGCAGGTGCTCGATCGTGTTGAAAGATGCAGTCTCCATCCCCGAATTGCTCTTCAACAGTGGGAATCAAGAAGGTGCCGAAAACATCAATGTAGACCTGTGCTCTGATAGTGCCACAAAAAGTAACGAGGGGTGCAAGCCCCTTTCATGAAAAACACGACCACACCATAACACCACCGCCTCCGAATTTTACTGTTGGCATTACACACGCTGGCAGATGATGTTCACCGGGCATTCGCCATACCCACACTCTGCCATCGGATCGCGACATTGTCTACCGTGATTCGTCACTCCACACAAAGTTTTTCCATTGTTCTATCGTCCAATGTTTACGCTTCTTACACGAGGCGAGCCGTCGTTTGGCATTTACCTGCGTGATGTGTGGCTTACGAGCAGCCGCTCGACCATGAAATCCAAGTTTTCTCACCTCCCACCTAACTGTCATAGTACTTGCAGTGGATCCTCCATGCAGTTTGGAATTCCTGTGTGTTGGTCTGGATAGATGTCTGCCTATTACATTACGACCCTCTTCAACCGTCGGCGGTCTCTGTCAGTCAACAGACGAGGTCGGCCTGTACGCTTTTGTGCTGTACGTGTCCCTTCTTGTTTCCACTTCACTATCACATCGGAAACAGTGGACCTGGGGATGTTTAGGAGTGTGCAAATCTCGCTTACGGACGTATGACACAAGTGACACCCAATCACCTGACCGCGTTCGAAGTCCGTTAGTTCCGCGAAGCGACCCTTTCTGCCCTCTCACGATGTCTAATAACCACTGAGGTTCCTGATATGGAGTAATAGAGTACCTGGCAGAGGGTGGCAGTACAATGCACCTAATATGAAGAACGTATGTTTTTGGGGGGGGGGGGGGGGGGAGGGTTCCGGATACTTTTGATGACACAGTGTAGCACAAGCTCGGATTGTGTGGAGGAAGGGGATGAAATCGACTGTGCCCTTTCAAATGAACCATCTCGGCGTTTGCCTGTAGCGATTTAGGGAAATCATGGAAAACCTAAATCTGGAGGGCCTCACGCGGGTTTGAAGCGTCGTCCTCCCGAACGCAAGTCGAATGTGCTAACCACTACGTCACGCCGGCCGATGTGGCCAGGCGGTTCTAGGCGCTTCAGTCTGGAACCACGAGACCGCTACGGTCGCAGGTTCGAATCCTGCCGCGGGAATGGATGAGTGTGATGTCTTTAGGTTAGTTAGGTTTAAGTAGTTCTAAGTTCTAGGGGACTGACGACCTCAGATGTTAAGTCCCATAGCGCTCAGAACCATTTCATTTTTCACTACGCCACCTCGCTCGGTGTAGCGTTTCCAGATTGTGGTTTATCGTTCCGCAATATTTCTGTTCGCATTGGTCGGGATCCTACGACTGCCATGTGAATATGGAATCGATGACTCAGAAGATTCATACACAACGCCGTGGAGGTTGTCTTCAGATCAGCCCACCTAGCACTTGAGAGGATGTCTGCATTGTTTGTTAGGCTGTGCAGGATCGTACAGACACGTAACGTACCTTTAGTCAGTAAACAGATTTGTTTCAGCCAGACAAATATCCTCAATGCACGGCACAGGCGTCTGGAGCAGCATGCAATGTCAAACTGCGCCACTGCACACAAGGGTGGAACCACGTCGTCTTTTCTGACATATCCCATTTCTTTTTGTAGCATCACCATGTACATAACCGTGTGCAGAGGTTCCGAGAAGAACATACTTTGGCAGATTGCACTGTCGACATCATACAGGCCCGGCACCTTGTATCCTTCCTGCTGTGAACAGAAACTAGAGGGCACCGAATCTAATGAATAGCGTGCATCTTCCAATAAATCCACACTTCAGTTCATGGTTTTCCAGTTCCAAATCACTCGTAATTCATCCTCTGAAAGGCCGAAAATGAGAATGTTCAGTTTCACATTTCAGGAAATATTAATCATAAACTGCTGCTGTACAGGGTCATCAGAAGTTCGCAACAAATATCTACAACCGTTGTTAGAGGCCACAAAGTAGTGCGACCGTGTGGACACATAAGGTCATAAATGCTGCTAAAATTATCAGAACACTACGAATTGCTCTGGAGTGCCAATAAGCAACAGTTCTGGCCAGTGTACTTTTTTGGCACAAGAAAAAAAAATGTTTACAAAAGTAACGAAGACTGCCAGCAAATTATTTTATTAGTGACACTCAGAACCCTTTCTCGTCAACCAAAAATAGGGACTCACCCCGCACAGGTTTTTGCAGACCATGAGGTAAGATAATACGTCGTAAGAAGGGTAAGAGGAAAAGAAACCAGGTAAGCTAGTATTCGGTCGGAATTGACTTATTGGCGTAGTTCGATACGAAGCTTGAGTAGCTTTTACTGAAAATCAGAAAGAGGAAATAAGTAGGTATGTTAGGAGGTAAGGGTACATAGGGGCTATTTTTATTGTGGTCTTCAGACCAAAGACTGGCATGGTGCAGTTTTCCGTGTTAGTCTGCAAGTCTATTCACTTCTGCATACCTACTGAAACCTACATCCATTTGAACTTTATTATTGTATTCAGGCCTTGGTCTCCGTATACAACCTTTATTCCACTTCCTCCCAACCCCACGCCCCCACACACACTTCCCTTCGATAATGAATTGACAATCTTCTGTTGCCTCGGAACATGTGTTGTCAGCCAATCCCAAGATGTACCGTGGAATTTATTTTTCCACAATTCGATTCATTACTTCTTCTTCATTTATCCATCTAATGCTGAACTTTCTTCTGTAGTGTCACATTTTAAAAGCCTCTATTCTCTTTTACCCGACCTGTTTATCGTCCATGTTTTACTTCTGTACAAGGCTACACTCCCGAAAAATACTTCAAGAAAGTTTTCCTAAAATTTAAATTGATATTCGATGTGAACAAATTTCTCTTTTTCAGAAATATTTTTCCTGCTATTGCCAGTCCGCATTTTACATCCTCTCTATTTCTGCTATGATCAGTGATTTTGCTGCCCACATAGCAAAACTCTTACTTCTAATGTCTCATTTCCTAATCTAACTCCCTGAGTATCTGGCGATACTCTTCTAATCTCTTCAGTATCGCCTGAATTAATTCAACTACATTCCATTACTTTTGATTATGTTCATTTATAACTTATTTTCAAAACACTGTCCTTTCTGTTCAACTACTGTTCTATTCACTATTCACTTTGCCTTCTCTGACAGAATTACACTGTCGTGGGAAAAATCTCAAAGTTTTTATACTTCTTCCTTAACTTCAATGTCGTCTCTAATTTCTACTTTACGTTTTCTACTGCCTGCTCAAAGTACAGATTGAAATAACATTGGGCACGGGCTACAAGTCTGTTTCGCTCCTTTCTCAGCTATTGCTTCCCCCGACTGCTGTGTATAATTTTTCGCTTCTTGTATTTTTTCCCTGTAGCTCCCGAATTAATTGTATTTCAGTCAAAATTTTCAAAAAATTTGTCTAAATCTACAACTGCTGTAACGTTCATTGATTTCATTCTCGTTACTTACAGTGTTAGTAAATTCTAATCAATTCATAAACGATGGAATATGCCGCAAGGGATTATGTAGAAAGTTGGTTGCGGTGAGTACGTACAGCTGACACGATAGGATGAGATGAGGGGTGCTACTCGAAAGATTCGTACCGTACAAAAAATTTGTGACTGGCAGATCATTGTTGGGTGGAAGTTGCAGGGAGTGGTCGCCCAGTGGGTGGGACAGATAAGGTAAATAGGCGACAAATGGAGCATTGAGGACAAGGCGGAGAGTAATGTGGCGTAAGTGCGGCCATTGTGGCAGCGGAGGTAATCAGGTGTAGAAGCAGCTGCCCCTGTGGGACAACAGAGCGACTTGTGGGCCTACAGAGGCGGAGCGCCGGCCAACGCAGCCCGGCCGCCCCCCGCGGCGACTACAGCCGGTGCTGGGGCGAGGGGTCCCGCCTCTTCACAACTGACACCTCTCTCTGGAGTGCTCTGCGGCGGGCACCCAGCGCTCGCTCACACCACTCACCCGCGTGGCCAAGTTGACATCCGTACGTCACTGTTCGCGTACACAGTACATTATTCAACAAAACTTAAGACGTCGAGTACAGTTATGAACAACAAATTTTAATACCTGGTGAAAGTAATATACCACCAGAAATGATTATGTAGACCAAAAACTTTCAAAATACGGAAGGTGTTCAATACGTAACGCAACACTTTTTTTTCAGAAAGCAGGTTACCTTTAGTCAGGATTCCAATACAATATATAAAAACTGAAGAGCCAAAGAAACTGGTACACCTCCCTAATATCGCATACGGCTACCGAAAACACGCATAAGTGCCGCAAAACGACGAGGCATGGTCTCAACTAACGTCTGAAGTAGTGCTGGAGGTAATTGAAACCATTAATCCTGTAGGGCTGTCCATGAATCCGTAAGAGTACGAGGGGATGGACATCTCTTCTGAACAGCATGTTGCATGGCATCCCAGATATGCTCAATAATGATCATGATACGGGCAAGTCTTCAGGTCCAGATTGTATACCGATCAGGTTCCTTTCAGATTACGCTGATACAATAGCTCCCTACTTAGCAATCATATACAACCGCTCGCTCACCGATAGATCTGTACCTACAGATTGGAAAATTGCGCAGGTCGCACCAGTGTTTAAGAAGGGTAGTAGGAGTAATCCATCGAACTACAGACCTATATCACTGACGTCGGTTTGCAGTAGGGTTTTGGAGCACATACTGTATTCAAACATTATGAATCACCTCGAAGGAAACGATCTATTGATACGTAATCAACATGGTTTCAGAAAACATCGTTCTTGTGCAACGCAGCTAGCTCTTTATTTGCACGAAGTAATGGCCGCTATCGACAGGGGATCTCAAGTTGATTCAGTATTTCTAGATTTCCGGAAAGCTTTTGACACCGTTCCTCACAAGCGACTTCTAATCAAGCTGCGGGCCTATGGGGTATCGTCTCAGTTGTGCGACTGGATTCGTGATTTCCTGTCAGGAAGGTCGCAGTTCGTAGTAATAGACGGCAAATCATCGAGTAAAACTCATGTAATATCAGGTGTTCCCCAAGGAAGCGTCCTGGGACCTCTGCTGTTCCTGATCTATATAAATGACCTGGGTGACTATCTGAGCAGTTCTCTTAGGTTGTTCGCAGATGATGCTGTAATTTACCGTCTAGTAAGGTCATCCGAAGACCAGTATCAGATGCAAAGCGATTTAGAAAAGATTGCTGTGTGGTGTGGCAGGTGGCAGTTGACGCTAAATAACAAAAAGTGTGAGGTGATCCCCATGAATTCCAAAAGAAATCCGTTGGAATTCGATTACTCGATAAATAGTACATTTCCCAAGGCTGTCAATTCAACTAAGTACCTGGGTGTTAAAATTACTAACAACTTCAGTTGGAAAGACCACATAGATAATATTGTGGGGAAGGCGAGCCAAAGGTTGCGTTTCATTGGCAGGAGACTTAGAAGATGCAACAAGTCCACTAGAGAGACAGCTTACACTACACTCGTTCGTCCTCTGTTAGAATATTGCTGCACGGTGTGGGATCCTTACCAGGTGGGATTGACGGAGGATATCGAAGGGGTTTTGTACTGTCACGTGAAAGAGGTGAGAGTGTGGCAGATATGATACGCGAGTTGGGATGGAAGTCATTAAAGCAAAGACGTTTTTCGTCGCGGCGAGATCTATTTACGAAATTTCAGTCACCAACTTTCTCTTCCGAATGCGAAAATATTTTGTTGAGCCCAACCTACATAGGTAGGAATGATCATCAAAATAAAATAAGAGAAATTAGAGCTCGAACAGAAAGGTTTAGGTGTTCGTTTTTCCCGCGCGCTGTTCGGGAGTGGAATGGTAGAGAGATAGTATGATTGTGGTTCGATTAACCCTCTGCCAAGCACTTAATGTGAATTGCAGAGTAATCATGTAGATGTAGATGTAGACTGGGGAGTTTGGTCGCCATCGGAAGTACACTCCTGGAAATTGAAATAAGAACACCGTGAATTCATTGTCCCAGGAAGGGGAAACTTTATTGACACATTCCTGGGGTCAGATACATCACATGATCACACTGACAGAACCACAGGCACATAGACACAGGCAACAGAGCATGCACAATGTCGGCACTAGTACAGTGTATATCCACCTTTCGCAGCAATGCAGGCTGCTATTCTCCCATGGAGACGATCGTAGAGATGCTGGATGTAGTCCTGTGGAACGGCTTGCCATGCCATTTCCACCTGGCGCCTCAGTTGGACCAGCGTTCGTGCTGGACGTGCAGACCGCGTGAGACGACGCTTCATCCAGTCCCAAACATGCTCAATGGGGGACAGATCCGGAGATCTTGCTGGCCAGGGTAGTTGACTTACACCTTCTAGAGCACGTTGGGTGGCACGGCATACATGCGGACGTGCATTGTCCTGTTGGAACAGCAAGTTCCCTTGCCGGTCTAGGAATGGTAGAACGATGGGTTCGATGACGGTTTGGATGTACCGTGCACTATTCAGTGTCCCCTCGACGATCATCAGTGGTGTACGGCCAGTGTAGGAGTTCGCTCCCCACACCATGATGCCGGGTGTTGGCCCTGTGTGCCTCGGTCGTATGCAGTCCTGATTGTGGCGCTCACCTGCACGGCGCCAAACACGCATACGACCATCATTGGCACCAAGGCAGAAGCGACTCTCATCGCTGAAGACGACACGTCTCCATTCGTCCCTCCATTCACGCCTGTCGCGACACCACTGGAGGCGGGCTGCACGATGTTGGGGCGTGAGCGGAAGACGGCCTAACGGTGTGCGGGACCGTAGCCCAGCTTCATGGAGACGGTTGCGAATGGTCCTCGCCGATACCCCAGGAGCAACAGTGTCCCTAATTTGCTGGGAAGTGGCGGTGCGGTCCCCTACGGCACTGCGTAGGATCCTACGGTCTTGGCGTGCATCCGTGCGTCGCTGCGGTCCGGTCCCAGGTCGACGGGCACGTGCACCTTCCGCCGACCACTGGCGACAACATCGATGTACTGTGGAGACCTCACGCCCCACGTGTTGAGCAATTCGGCGGTACGTCCACCCGGCCTCCCGCATGCCCACTATACGCCCTCGCTCAAAGTCCGTCAACTGCACATACGGTTCACGTCCATGCTGTCGCGGCATGCTGCCAGTGTTAAAGACTGCGATGGAGCTCCGTATGCCACGGCAAACTGGCTGACACTGACGGCGGCGGTGCACAAATGCTGCGCAGCTAGCGCCATTCGACGGCCAACACCGCGGTTCCTGGTGTGTCCGCTGTGCCGTGCGTGTGATCATTGCTTGTACAGCCCTCTCGCAGTGTCCGGAGCAAGTATGGTGGGTCTGACACACCGGTGTCAATGTGTTCTTTTTTCCATTTCGAGGAGTGTATTTAAACTCAGAAGAGTGTTCCTGAAGCCACTCTGTAGCAGTTCTGGACGTGTGAGGTGGTGTCTTGTGCTGCTGGAATTGCCCAACTCCGTCGGAATGCACAATGCACAGTTTACATGAATGGATGCAGGTGATCAGACAGGATGCTTACGTGAGTGTCACCTTTCAGAGTCGTATCTAGATGTAGCAGGGGTCCCACATCACTCCAAATGCACTCGTCCCACACCATTACAAACCTTCTACCAGTTTGAACAGTCCCCTGTTGACATGCGGGCTCCATCGATTCATGAGATTGTCTACATACCCGTACAGGTCCATCCGCTCGACACAATTTGAAACGAGACTCGTCCGACCAGGCAACATTTTTCCAGTTATCAACAGTTCAGTGTCTGTGTTGGTGGCCCTAGGCGAGGCGTAAAGGTTTGTGTCGTGCAGTCATCATGGGTACAAGGGTGGGCCTTTGCCTCCGAAAGCCCATGTCGACGATGTTTCGTTGAAATAGTTCGCACGCCAACACTTGTTCGTGACCCAGTATTGAAATCTGCAGCAATTTGCGGACCGGTAGCACTTCTGTCACGTTGAACGATTCTCTCGAGTTGTTGTTGGCCCCGTTCATACAGGATCTTTTTCAGACCGCTGCGATGTCGCCAACGCCTACACAAGACAGCAAGTGTCTGGCGCAGTTCTTAGACCGGTCACTGCTGCTACAATGGCGAGTTATCAAGATTTACGTGAGTTTGACGTGCTGTTGTAACCGGTGCACAAGCGATGGGACACAGTATCTCCGAGGTAGCGATGAAATGGGCATTTTCCCTTACGAACATTTCACGAATGTATCGTGAAAAATCAAGAATCCGGTAAAACATCAAATTTCCGACATCGCTGCTGCCGGAAAAAGATCCTGCAAGAACGGGACCAACGACGACTGAAAAGAATCATTCAACGTGACAGAAGTGCAACCCTTCCACAAATTGCGGCAGATTTCAATTCTGGGTCATGAACTAGTGTTAGCGTGCGAACCGTTCAACGAAACACCATAGATATGGGCATTCGGAGCCGAAGGTCCACTCTTGTGTCCTTATCGACTGTGCGACACAAAGCTTTATGTCTCGCCTGGGCCCGATAACACCGACATTGGACTGTTGGTGACTGGAAACATGTCGCCCTGTCGGGCGAGTCTCGTTTCAAATTGTTTCGAGCGGATGGACGTGCACGGTATAGAGACAACCTCATGAATCCATGAACCCAGCATGTCAGCAGGGGAGCCTTCAAGCTGACGAAGGCTCTGTAATGGTGTAGGGCGTGTGCAGTTGGAGTGATATGAGATCTCTGATACGTCTAGATACGACTTTGACTGGTGACAAGTACATAAGTTTCCTGAAACTTCCTGGCAGATTAAAACTGTGTGCCCGACCGAGACTCGAACTCGGGACCTTTGCCTTTCGCGGGCAAGTGCTCTACCAACTGAGCTACCGAAGCACGACTCTCGCCCGCTACTCACAGCTTTACTTCTGCCAGTACCTCGTCTCCTACCTTCCAAACTTTACAGAAGCTCTCCTGCGAACCTTGCAGAACTAGCACTCCTGAAAGAAAGGATATTGCGGAGACATGGCTTAGCCACAGCCTGGGGGATGTTTCCAGAATGATATTTTCACTCTGCAGCGGAGTGTGGGCTGATATGAAACTTCCTGGCAGATTAAAACTGTGTGCCCGACCGAGACTCGAACTCGGGACCTTTGCCTTTCGCGGGCAAGTGCTCTACCCCCAGGCTGTGGCTAAGCCATGTCTCCGCAATATGCTTTCTTTCAGGAGTGCTAGTTCTGCAAGGTTCGCAGGACAGCTTCTGTAAAGTTTGGAAGGTAGGAGACGAGGTACTGGCAGAAGTAAAGCTGTGAGTATCGGGCGTGAGTCGTGCTTCGGTAGCTTAGTTGGTAGAGCACTTGCCCGCGAAAGGCAAAGGTCCCGAGTTCGAGTCTCGGTCGGGCACACAGTTTTAATCTGCCAGGAAGTTTCATATCAGCGCACACTCCGCTGCAGAGTGAAAATGTCATTCTGGAAACATAAGTTTCCTGTCTGATCATCTGCATCAGTTCATGTCCATTGTAAATTCCGTCAGACTTTGGCAATTCCAGCAGGACAGTGAGACATCCCACACGTCCATAATTGATGCAGAGTAGCTACAGGAACATTCTGGCTACAGGAACATTCTTCTGAGTTTAAACACTTCCGCTGGCCACCGAACTCCCCAGACGTCGACATTATTGAGCATGTATGAGATACCTTGCAACGTGCTGTTCAGAAGAGATATCCACCCCGTTGTACTCTTACAGATTTATGGACAGTCCTGCAGGACTCATGGTGTCACTTCCCTCCAGTGCTACTTCAGACGTTAATTGAGTCTATACCACTTCGTCCTGTGGCATTTCTCAGTGCTTACGGGGAGCCTACACGATATTAGGCAGGTGTACCAGTTTCATTGGCTCTTCAGTGTAGTTTGGTGTTGTGTGATCAGTAGACAAGCAGTATCAACAGAAATATAAGGTCGGGAGAGTTCAATGGTTTCGGGTGAAGACCAGTCATTACATGTCACTTGAGTAACAAATCCATCACGGACGTTTCAAACCTACTACAACTAAAGTCCACTGTTAACGATGTGCTTGTTTAGCGGAACGACGAAAGGACAATCACAGCTAAACCAATACCAGAGAGACCTCGTGTACTGGCGGATAGAAACAGTCGAGCATTGCGGAGGATGGTCATAAAAAATCAGCGGAAGGAACCACTCGAATGTTCAAAAGTGATACCAGCACTACAGCCAACGTAATGACTGTGTGCTGGTGGTTAAAATGAAGGGGCCAAGCAGCTCCTCATAAGCCACACGTTTCTCTGATCAGTGCTAAGCGATGCTTGAGGGGGTGTATCATCGACTCCACTGGATACTGGAGGACTGGAAACGAACGATTTGGAATGACGAACGACGCTATACTCTGTGGCATCGGATGAAATGGTTTGGATTTAGCAAATGCCTGAAGAATGTTTCTTCGGATTACATGTAGTGGAGGTGATGTTATACATGGGGATGATTAAGCTGTGGTTCGCTTGCTACACTCAAGAAAACGCTAAATGTGGAAAGATATCAACACATTTTACAGCATGGTGTACTGCGTACAATGGAGGAAAAGTCTGCTGGCGAAGACTGTTTGTACCAGCATGACAATGCACAGTGTACTAAAGAAGCATCTGTGCGGCAAAGTTGTCAATGGTTTGTGGACAATAACGTTATCGGAACTGACTGGCCGACCCAGAGTCCCGACCTGAATCTAGTAGAATATCTTCGGTATAATTTAGAAAGTCGACTATGCTCCAGGCCCTTCGTTCAAAATCACTACCTTCGCACATTCCATCTTAATGTCCGCTAATACTTGTCCAGGTACTGTTGATCAGACAGTGTAAGTTCCTGCATTGACTTTGGAATACTGCAGTATTACAAGTTCTGAGATTGCCTGTCGACATTTATGTATCAGATCTGAAGTTCTCCCATGGTCCAAATGGCACACCAATGAGAAGCCATCCACTCTTTCCTTATAAGTTGAAACTACTTACTTACTTGCTTATACTGGCCTCACAAACTGCAGCCGGTCTTTGGCCTCTCTCAGTCCAGCCTTCCACATTTTCCAGTCATCTGCATCCTCATCTCTCAGGGCCAGTATCTGCATGTCTCCCATGGTATTATGCTTCCATCTCATTCTGCGCCGTTCCAATGGTCTCTTTCCTTCAACTTCTCCATCCATTACAGCCTAAATTACCGTGTTCTCCCTCTCCTCCTCGCATGTCCGTACCATCTTAGTCTCTCAATTTTCACACTCGCTACGCAGGCAGTGTGTATAATTATCTAAGTTCTCTGTTTTTCCATAATCTCCACTCTTTATTTTCTTTCACTGCTCCATATATTTTTCTCAGTACTTTATTTACTATTTATTTATTAGCTGGCTTAAAATCGCATCCTACTTCATAGCCTGATTTCAACAAGCCATTGTGCAAATTACTAAAAACTTCCATCTGAGCTCCGTGTAGACTCAAAAATAAGGGAGTAATACAAACATTGCATACATTTGTCTATAATGAAATGGGAAAAATATGAAATGGAAAGATACAATTACTGCAGAATGTTCTAGGACATGTGAGAAAGAAAGAAAGAAAGAAATGTCAAAAGGCAAATGTTTGTACATGGATACTGTGATAAAATATTTTTGACATTACTATCACATACGCTAACCAAACATGCATTTTCTGTCTTAGCTTTATTGTACTTTATTATTGGTTTCCTTCAAATGGCACCGAAGGTTTTGCACTTTTTAGCAATGGATATATTCATTAACCAATTCATTTATTTATTTTCTTATGTGCACCTTTTATAAAAATTGTATTAACTTTATTTTGTTACATACAAAAACATTTAAATTCGATTTTCTTACATGCACCTTTGTAAAAAATGTATTTTTTTGAATGAAAGTGGGGTGAGTTAGCTTGAACATTTGGAGTGTAGTAGGAGAAAAAGGTAGGTTCTGGATAACTGTGTCACTTTCTGACAAACCCTCTGAGAGGGTCAGGAAGTGAGCCAGTGAGCCAGAACCTACCTTTTGCAGCTGCTGCTGGTGGGCCTCTTGCGTGGAGCTTGTACTAGGATTCGCCTCAATATCCTGTAGGACCCGGTCCTTCAAGTGTGCTGTACACACAGTCCGCCACCTCATTGCACATTCGTCTGCCTGAAAGGACCCACGATCACACAAACTCGCAAGAGGGCTTGAAATGTTGTGTGGTGTGGTTGGTGTCTGTGGGGGTACCTGTCTTGGTGTAGCCGGCTGCCTCGCGACCATTTCCACCTGCTCAGCCATACACGTCTACTTTCTAGGGTTGTTCCTGACACGAATAGCGGACAATTCTGCTGCTCACAGTATGCTGCGTCAATCACACGGCCTGCAACACACAAGGAACTCACGGCAGGTGATCACAGGACCTGTCATTCGTCAGCGTCATCTACTGTGGCAGTGATGCATTTCCGGACAGTTGTTCACAGTACCTTTTTTCGTCCATTTCCATTCAGAAATCAGACCCTGCGCTTTGTCCGGTTTATTGATGTTAAACCTGTGTTTGCTAACGAGAAAAGCGGTGAGTCTTTTCCATTGGGAGTGTTCTCAGGTTCGTACCTGCTGACAGAATACAGTCGGTGCATCTCATTACGAAAGGCAAGCCTCCCTAGCGAGATGGGCAGCTTTCGCGGAATTGGAGCTGCAGCCTGCTCCTTGCTGATGGAAAAGGATGCCATGCCATCATTCCCGCCTCCTGAGAGTAGCTGGGAATGACATCTTTCCCTTTTCTGCACAACCATCAAAGAAATAGATGCCACGGGGCCCCACGATCAGTGTTAGAAAGTCGGTTGTTTTTGCTCCAAACATTTTGGTGTATCCAATTGAATTTGTCCTCCCTGACACCATGCTCGATGTGAAGATGCCGACCAATGGAAGACACACTGCGTCAGGCTGTTCCCAACCTCGTGGTTGGTAATGTGCATTTTGTACACCAACAATATTAACTTTCCCTACTTTTTCGTGAAATAAGCAACAAAAACCACGGATTGGTGGAGTAAACAAGAAATTGATGACACAGGAAAGCGACACAGAATGTTCTAGAAACAGCGTGTGTCGGGAATCGGTTGACTAGAGAACTTTTTACACTGATTATTTGGTGGGAGAACAGAGAGCGTCTAAACAGTTTTCTCATTGGCCAGAGTTTGGCGCACCTTCTTTCACTGGAGGGTTACGTTTGTGGAGCGGACTCTGCTCAGAGCAGCGGCAGGAAACGTGGAGGAAACACAGACTCTGGGAGGAGATGCAGTTTTGATAAAGACTCTGATAGGCAGTACACACTTCAGAGTTAAGATTTGAGCCTTCATACTTTGGCAATGTGATGCAGAGGCAAGCGTTAGCATGATAATGATTTCTGAACCCGGATTCCTTTACCGAAAACTCTGTCAATTTAATCCGTGATAACTGTATCTTATTTACAGATTTGTTCCTATTAAATGTTGTTTTTGTCGTGTGCTTGATTAAGATCCATATCAATATCATTATTTGAATTGTACACACTGAGAATGATAATAATAAACTTAGATTCATTTGGGCCGACGTTTTAATCTCTTAGTAAGTGAGCTCCTTTCCCATATAGTATACTGTTAATGATTTTGCGAAGCCTAGCATCCAGGACTCGTTTGAAAGGGCCATCCTTTCAATTACACCAAATCCGTTGCACACAGTTATTAATTTAATAGCTGACTTCATTGGGAAGCGATCTGTCACGCTGTACCGCTAGCCCAGCTGATACAGGTCCTTAAAGCAGCCGGAAGGCTCCCGTTCATAACACAGTCGGAGCTTCGAAAATTGTCCTACAGTTTTTCTATGGTCATCCACTAATAGCAAATAAAACCTATTGTACACCTAAGTACGTTGTTCTCACTGTGACGCTGTTGTCATTGTACATATGGGCCAAACTGAACGATCAGTTACTATTCACTGAAGACAACCAGCATTGCACCCGCTGGCCTTGTGTAATTATAAATTATTTCGCTGTCTAGGGAAAGTCATGGTGACTTCCCGTAGGATTATACCTTTGGTGTGTGTTGTTGCATGACAATTTAGCAAACGACCTTGCAGTATTCAGACGTCATAAGCAGCAATACGTCTATAGCAACATCGTATCATAGCTCAGGTCAAGTGCAAACTGCCCTCGCAACAGGAGATGACAAAAATACAGCTTTCACATTTAAATGCAAAATGAATTTCAGTACCTGCAAAGCTTTTTAATTTATCAAGGATTGTGTGATACCCATTCCTGTACACATAACTCTTTCCAGGAAAAATTTAGCAATAGCTTTAGTAAATACTATCCTAATGAAGGTCATGAGCTTATACAATAAACTGTTTAGTAACGAATATAGTAAACGCAGAACGTTTTTATTATTTTTATTATTTATTTAATATTAGCTACTACAAACATAATAAACGTTACCTCAGTTCACTATTTTAATCCTAAAACAGTTATATCTGTAATTATAGAGCCTTGTGACCCTCTTTAGGATAACATTTACTCTGTGATAGTTTGAGTTGATATGTATTTACCTGTACTTAGTTACCATCTTTTGAATCAATTGTTTATTAGATTGTGGGCTTACAATACGAAACCCAGGTCGTAAGAAAATTAAATGCTATGAAACAATGCAAAAAATGTTTCGTCTAGTTTATATAAATACATTTTCATACACACCATCATCATCATCATCATTTAAGACTGATTATGCCTTTCAGCGTTCAGTCTGGAGCATAGTCCCCCTTATAAAATTCCTCCATGATCCCCTATTCAGTGCTAACATTGATGCCTCTTCTGATGTTAAGCCTATTACTTCAAAATCATTCTTAACCGAATCCAGGTACCTTCTCCTTGGTCTACCCTGACTCCTCCTACTCTCTACTGCTGAACCCATGAGTCTCTTGGGTAACCTTGCTTCTCTCATGCGTGTAACATGCCCCCACCATCTAAGCCTGTTCGCCCTGTCTGCTACATCTATAGAGTTCATTCCTAGTTTTTCTTTGACTTCCTCATTGTGGACATCCTCCTGGCATTGTTCCCATCTACTAGTACCTGCAATCATCCTAGCTACTCTCATATCCGTAACCTCAACCTTATTGATAAGGTAACCTGAATCCACCCAGCTTTCGCTCCCATACAACAAAGTTGATCGAAAGATTGAACGGTGCACAGATAACTTAGTCTTGGTACTGACTTCCTTCTTGCAGAAGAGAGTAGATCGTAGCTGAGCGCTCACTGCATTAGCTTTGCTACACCTCGCTTCCAGTTCTTTCACTATGTTGCCATCCTGTGAGAATATGCATCCTAAGTACTTGAAAACGTCCACCTGTTCTAACTTTGTTCCTCCTATTTGGCACTCAACCCGTTTATATCTCTTTCCCACTGCCATTACTTTCGTTTTGGAGATGCTAATCTTCATACCATAGTCCTTACGTTTCAGATCTAGCTCTGAAATATTATTTTGCAAACTTTCAATTGAATCTGCACTCACAACTAAGTCATCCGCATATGCGAGACTACTTATTTTGTGTTCACATATCTTAATCCCACCCAGCCAGTTTATTGTTTTCAACATATGATCCATAAAAAATATGAACAACAGTGGAGACAGGTTGCAGTCTTGTCTTATCCCTGAAACTACTCTGAACCATGAACTCAATTTACCGTCATCTCTAACTGCTGCCTGACTATCCATTTAAAGACCTTTAATTGCTTGCAAAAGTTTGCCTCCTATTCCATAATCTCGTAGAACAGACAATAAATTCCTCCTAGGAACCCGGTCATATTCCTTTTCTAGATCTATAAAGCATAGATACAATTCCCTGTTCCACTCATAACACTTCTCCATTATTTGCCGTAAGCTAAAGATCTGGTCCTGACAACCTCTAAGAGGACTAAACCCAAACTGATTTTCATCCAATTGGTCCTCAACTAATACTCGCACTCTCCTTTCAACAATAACTGAGAAGATTTTACCCACAACGCTGATTAAAGAGATACCTCTGTAGTTGTTACAATCTTTTCTGTTTCCATGTTTAAAGATTGGTGTGATTACTGCTTTCGTCCAGTCTGATGGAACCTGTCCCGACTCCCACACCATTTCAATTATCCTGTGTAGCCATTTAAGACCTGACATTCGACTGTATTTGATGAGTTCCGACTTAATTTCATCCACCCCAGCCGCTTTATTGCACTGCAATATATTGACCATTTTCTCCACTTCCTCAAATGTGATCCTAGTTCTATCATCATTCCTATCCCATTGTACATCGAAATCTGAAACATTACTGATCGTATTTTAACCTACATTGAGCAACTCTTCAAAATATTCTCTCCATCTGCCCAAGGCATCAACAGGATTCACCAGCAGTTTTCATACACATTATACTTTCAAAATTTTTTGCCTTACACATAATTGTACCACTATTAAACTAATAGTAGTTACCATCCTCCGACTGTGACCCAGATTTTTGGGAGGTTTCCTTTGGTTGTATGGCAAATTCTAGAACTAGATGTCCCCTTTGACATGTTCTCAATTGGGTTTCACCTGGCTTCGGTATATCTCGCCTCCTACTTGTCCCTAACACGGTTATAAAACGACCAGCCTGGTCTACCTAGAGAAGCGAACGTATAAATAACACAGTTCAGTTCAGACACATACTAACAGCTTCGAGGAATAACAAATACATTTTATAAAATTAGTAAATACACGGCGACCTAAATAAAATAGTTCAATATGTAATAAACATAGAACACACATAAAGTGAGATGTTCTGCAAAAAACCTGATGTACAACACCACAAACAAATATTATTATAAAAAAGAAGTCTTGGTTTATAGTGGTATCTGTACTAATTGTACAAAACGAGTTTTCGGTTAGGCGACTGCGTGTTGAGGTAGGAGCCTGTAAATGTCATTTTGTACTCAACCAATAACGCTTTCAAGAAATGCCTAAAAGCACTCGAAATTTTTTCTGTCCAACAGTAAAGCATAATTGTTTGTTAACTTCTCACCATTGGGGTTCACAGTCATCTTCGCTATTGACACAGAACTTATTTATTTCACAATTGTGGAATAAATCAATTCTACAGTCAATAGTAAATAATTTTCACAGTCAACTGCGAATACATTTTGCTCTAAAAAAACACAGAAAATGTTTGTTACTAGATGAAAATCTGTTGTGAAGTATAGTCTGTTGGTAAATTGAAGGATGAATAGCATGAAAAGTCGGCAGCTCCTACATTTCGGTTTAATCTTGAATGCCAAGTACTGCATGAAAATATTAGTCAGAACAAACGGTAAATGTTAAACATGTGGCTACTCCTAAATACAGTTCCCATCCCAAAGGGTAATACTGTAAGTTCAAAAATGGTTCAAATGGCTCTGAGCACTATGGGACTCAACTTCTGAAGTCATCAGTCCCCTAGAAATTAGAACTACTTAAACCTAACTAACCTAAGGACATCACACACATCCATGCCCGAGGCAGGATTCGAACCTGCGAGCGTAGCGGTCGCGCGGTTCCAGACTGTGGCGCCTAGAACCGCTCGGCCACTCCGGCCGGCGGTAATAAGTAGTGGAGAAATGTGACGCAACATTTCGTGACACAAAGTGCTGTGGGGGAGGGGGGTGCGTGTAGGTGGTATGATGTAGCAGCTTATAGAACGCTCTTGCTGGGAAATGCCTGTGTTGAGACGAAGGCACTGCGTAGGAAATATGAGAGAACTTACCTTAAAAGGATGGACTCAGCGAAAAGAAGCTTTCCAGCGTTAGTCGAAGAAATAGTGTTCGCCTTTAATACGTACTTTAAATCAAGTTTCCAGAAGAAAAGTTGCTGGAAGGAATATTATCAGTTATACCACCATCAGAGACAGATAAGAGCCAGGCTGGTAAAGAGAAAATAGTAATTACGTTGCTGAACACCACAAGGCGTACCTGTAGTCCCCTATATACCATGAAATGATGTCACGTTTTACGTGTTTCCAAATAAACTGGCCATGCTGATTTGCTTGATGTGTTTGTCAAACAAAGGACATTTTTGGCACGTTTGGGGAAACTGGATTGACAAAGAGTTTAGATCGTTTACACTTAAGTTTCTCAAACAAACGTCAGGTGCAAACGCTTCCAATACGTGGGCGTCTTGCAGTTCTAAATTACGGATGGGAAGACATTTTTAAATGTTTTAACACCATAGCTGTTATTCATTTACTGGCTGACTTATTCTACAAGCCACGAATTTTGTACAGTGGGGTGGTAAAAGTCGTAAGATACGTCCTAACATCGTGTCGGATCTCCTTTTGTCCAGCGTAGAGCAGCAAGTTTCTGGAAGTCCCTGCAGAAATATTGTGTCATGCTGCCTATATAGTTGTCCATAATTCCGAAAGTGTTGCCGGTGCAGGATATTGCGCACGAACTGACCTCTCGACTATATCCCATAAATGTTCGGCTGGATTCATGTCGGGTGGCCAATAACCATCCATTTGAATTGTCTCCGAGCGAGGTGGCGCAGTGTTTAGCAAACTGGACTCGCATTCGGGAGGACGACGGTTCAAACCGCGTCCTATCATCGTGATTTAGGGTTTCCGTGGTTTCCCCAAGTCGCTTCAGGCAAATGCCGGGATGGTTCCTATGAAAGGGCACGGCAGATCTCCTTCCCCATTCTTCCCTAATCCGAGCTTGTGCCCCGTCTCTAATGACCTCGGTGTCGACGAGTCGTTAAATAATAGTCTCCTCCTCCTCCTATAACTGTCCAGAATGTGCGTCAAACCAGTCGCAAACAATTGTGCCCATGAGACATGGCGCAGAGACATCCACAAAAATTCCAACGTTGTTCGGAAATATCAAGTTCATAAATGGCTGCAAAAGGTCTCCATGAGGCCAAATGCAATCATATCCTGTCAATGATCGGTTCAGTTGGAACAGAGGATCCAGTACATTGCATGTAAACACAGCCCAAACCACTATCAGCTTGCTCAGCGACTTGTTGATAACTTGGATCCATTACTTCGTGGAGGCTGCACCACACTCGAATCCTAACATTAGTTCTTACGAACTGAAATCGGGACTCATCTGACCCAGCCACGATTTTCCAGTCTTCCAGAGTCCAACCGATATAATAACGAGCCATGGACAGGCTCTGTAGGCGATGTCGTACTTTTAGCAAAACCACTCGCGTCAGTCATCTGCTGCTGTAGCCCATTAACGCAAAATTTCGCTCCACTGTCCGAATGGATACGTTCGTCGATTTTTGCTGTTATTTCACGCAATGTTGCTTGTCTCTTAGCACTGACACAATACCATGGAATTACCGCAGCCCTTGGTAGTTAAGAGAAGACGGTTGGGAACTGCGTTCTCCGTGGTGAGAGGCAATGCCTGAAATTTGGTATTCTCAGCCCAATCTTGACACTGTTGATCTCGAAATATTGAATTCCCTAACGATTGCCGAAATGGAATGTCCCATGTGTCTGGTTACAACTGCCAGTCTGCGTTGAAACTCCGTCAATTCCGTGGTGCAGCCTTAATCACGTTGGAAACTTTTTCAGATGAATTACCTGAATACAAACGACAGTGCCGCCAAAGCACTGCCATTTTACACGTTGTGTACGCGACCCTATCACCATCTGCACGGAAGACCGAAAGAAATTGGTACACCTGCCTAATATCGTGTACGGCCCCCGAGGGCATGCAGAAATGCCGCAACACGACGTGACATGAACTCGACTAATGTCCGAAGTAGTGCTGCAGACAACTGACACCATGAATCCTGCAGGGCTGCCCATAGCTCGGTAGGAGTACGAGGGGGTGAAGATTTCTGAACAGCACGTTGCAAGGCTTCCCAGATATTCTCAGTAATGTTCATGTTTGGGGAGTTTGGTGACCAGAGAAAGTGTTTAAACTCAGAAGAGTGCTCCTGGAGCCACTCTGTAGCAATTCTGGACGTGTTGGGTGTGGCATTGTCCTACTGGGATTGCCCGTCGGAATGCACAATGAACATGAATGGATGCAGGTGATCAGACAGGATGCTTTCGTATGGGTCACCTATCAGAGTTGTATGTAGACGTATCAGGGCTCCCATATCACTCCAACTGCATACGCGCCACACAATTACAGAGCCTGTACCAGCTTGAACAGTCCCCTGCTGATATGCAGGGTTCATGGAGTCATGAGGTTGTCTCCACACCTGTAGACGTCCATCCTCTCGATACAATTTGAAACTAGACTCGTCCGACCTGACAACATGTTTCCTGTCATCAACAGTCGGTGTTGACGAGCCAAGGCGAGGCTAGAGCTTTATGTCATGCAATCATCAGAGGTACACGAGTGGGCCTTCGGCCTTGACAGCCCATATCGATGATGTTTCATTGAAAACGGCCGCAATTTGGGGAAGGGCTGCACTTCTGTTACGTTGAACGATTCTCTTCGGTCACCGTTGGTCCCTTTCCTGCAGGTTCTTATTCCGCCCGCAGCGATGTCGGAGATATGATGTTTTACTCGATTCCTGATATTCACGGTACACTCGTGAAATTGTCGTATGGGAAAATCCCCAGTTCATCGCTACCTTGGAGTTGCTGTGCCCCATCTCTCGTGCGTCGACTGTAACACCAGAATCAGATTCACTAAATCCTGATAACCTGCCATCGTAGCAGCAGTAATCGATCTAACAACTCCGCCAGATTCTTTTTTTGCCTTATACAGGCGTTGCCAACCACAGTGCCGTATTCTGCCTGTTTACGTATCTCTGTATTTGAAATGCCGGCCGTAGTGGCCGAGCGGTTCTAGGCGCTACAGTCTGGAACCGCGCGACCGCTACGGTCGCAGGTTCGAATCCTGCTTCAGGCATGGATGTTTGTGATGTCCTTAGGTTAGTTAGGTTTAAGTAGTTCTAAGTTCTGGGGGACTGATGACCACAGCAGTTTAGTCCCATAGTGCTCAGAGCGTTTTTCTGTATTCGAACACACGTGCCTATACAGTTCCTTTGGCGCTCCATTGTGTATACATGAACATTGCTATCCCATGGCTCTTCGGATTTTTGTTGTGTACAATTATATCTATGTCGTCACACTTGAATGTATCTCAGATCTTCATTATCCAGCAAATTTATTATTCTCGGCACTCTCTTGACACTGTGGATCTCGGAAAACTGAACTCCCTAACGATTTCCGAAATGGAATGACCCATATGTGTAGCGCCAACTACCAATCCGCGTACAAAGTCTGTTAACTCCCGATGAGCGGCTATAATCACGTCGGAAACCATTACACATGAGTCACATGAGTACAAATGGCAGCGTCGCCAATGCACTGCCCTTTCATGCCTTGTGTACGAGATACTACCACCATCTGTATATCCCATTACTTTTGTCACCTCAGTGTAAGTAAGACTCCCGCCCTAGCTCCTTGTGGGGCAGTTGCCGAACAGTGTGCGTCGACGACCTTTTGCCCCCGTGCCGCCGCCCTGCTGCAACATCGTGCCACCTGTCCAGGTCCTGCCAATGCTCGTACATCACTACACAGACGTTCTTGGTTTCCGCTCTGACACTGCCATGTGTTAGGGCAACCCACACTTAAGCCGTCGTCACACGGACCGTGCATCCGAACGTTGAGCGTTGAGCGTGCCGAGTTTCTGACGTCATAGCGTGGAATAGCACGTTCGGGTGCCTTTCCGAACGTGCAGAGCAATATCTGGCGTCCCAGACACTCTGAGCGTGCGTCTGAGCGTTGACCAATGAGGTGGCACAACGCCACCTACGTCACACGCACGCCGTCTCCCTTCAGTACAGAGTTGTGAGGCGCCATATCGGCAATCATTTCAAGCCTGTATGTATATATGCCGTTTCTGAGCGCCAGCAAATTGAGAATCACTGGAAAACCCGTTGTTAACTGTGTGATTCGTTCCAATAATGAGAAACATCATATTCGTGGCAAAAGATTATTGTAACTTGCGTATTGTGAGAGTGGGCTATTTGAAGGCAGCGACACACTGAAGAGCCACCCAAAACGCATTGTTCTTGGTACAATTTGTTATAATTAAATTTCAATTAGTAACATATCTACGACTAAGGTTTTCAGCAAGCTATAAGATAATATGAATAGACAGAGGCACTATGATGTTGGTTTAGCGTAATGAATGGCGTCAATGTTTTGTAGAAATGTTCGTTGGGGCGATGGTTCGCGTCTTGACACTTCCAATTTTTTTTTCTTGTCATCTGCGTTTTTATTAGGTTCTGATACTTTATTATTAGTTTAATATAGGTATATACTATAATATTTGACGTTATGTAAATATAAGTTAACCTTTTTTGAGGGGTGACTTTGTTCGATTGACTTAACCTACAGGACAGCTTGCGCTACTTGTATAAAGATATTTTGCTCCTTTTTCTTTTACGCTTCGTAGTTCAAATGTTGCAAAGGTTCTGCTACTGCGTAGGAACAGTGTTCAAGTAACACTGACGTTGGGGTTTTATTAAAATGTGGAAATGATGAAACAATGTTTATCTTAGGCGGAGAAGTATTCCAAATTTGTACCACACTGTTTGTAATGGACATGGTACTTTCCTTTTCGTGGACGATTGTGAAAATGTACATTCTAATAGAGCTAACATGGGAATTTTACCCGCGCCCATTGAGTAAACAGTGTGATTTACGAACTAGAAACATCCCTCAACTGCCGCTGGAGTGCGTTGCGATCGCGTATACCACGTTGGAGCCCACGTACCGTATGCACAAGTCGCATCGTTCCTGAGCGTTCAGCACCACATTGAACTTGGCACGCTCAACGTTAACGTTCGACAGCACGGCCCGTGTGCCGACGCCTTTACGCAACATTTGCATACATCAAATCGCAACAGGCAACTAGCTATGGTCATTAGTGGATAGCAAAGCCTGTGTTTAAACTCGTTTGGTTCCACATTTGCGGCGGCTTAGGAAATTTGCTCTTGGACGTGTCTGTGAATTGCTCGAGATGAAGCATGTGTTTTGGTACGTCCGAAAAGAACCTTGTACGATTTCTTATTCTGGATACTGTTGTAAGTAGGCTGTTTATGTTTTCTCTATGTAAGTAGGCTGTTTAGGTTTTTTATTAGTAACGCCACCTCTAGGCTGTGCTGTGGGCAGTCTGTGGCTGCTTTGCATTGTTGTAATACTCGCCATTGTAGTGTTAGGCAGCTGGCTGTGAACAGCGCGTAGCGTTGCGCAGTTGGAGGTGAGCCGCCAGCAGTGGTGGATGTGGGGAGAGAGATGGCGGAGATTTGTAATTTGTCATGAACTGATATATATATTATGACTTGTGATGATATTAAGGTAAATACATTGTTTGTTCTCTATTAATATCTTTCATTTGCTAACTATCCCTATCAGTAGTTAGTGCCTTCAGTAGTTTGAATCTTTTATTTAGCTGGCAGTAGTGGCGCTCGCTGTATTGCAGTAGCTTGAGCAGCGAAGATTTTTGTGAGGTAAGTGATTTGTGAAAGGTATAGTTTAATGTTAGTCAGGGCCATTCTTTTGTAGGGAATTTTGAAAGTCAGATTGCGTTGCGCTAACAAAATATTGTGTGTCAGTTTAAGCACAGTCTCGTGTATAATTGTTCAAAGGGGACGTTTCATATGGCGACCCTGCCAGGATACCTCACTGGAATCTTCTGATTTTTTCTTGTAGTTTGTGTATTTAGTGTAGCTTTTGTTTATTGCTAGCGCGTAATTGTAGAGAGAATTTCGTTTGTAGTTGCAGTCTTTCATTGTTGTATAGTAAAACAGTTGTGGCATGCATGTAGATTTGCACCAAGTATTTCGCAGCTGCGCTTGCAATTAACTAGATATTATTTTCAGTGCTATGTTAATGTGTTCTCTTATTTTTGATCTTCAAATTGTGTTTTTCTGTGTTGTCGTGTGAAATACTGTGACAATAATGGCGTGTGAAAAACGTAACACTAGGCTCCAAACTAAACTGAGAAATAATAGTGATGACGAGCGTAGCTTATCAGCGCCGCCAAGTAATGAATTTACTAATGTTCAAAGTAGTAATTTGGTAACTGTGCACAGGGAAATGGAGCGGGCGTCAAACAATGGCGTGGACAGTGAAACAATTAGTGAAGAGGGAAGCATTATCGATCGACCGGTCGGCAATAGCTCGCCTCAGGAAGCCGAAATGACACGACACGATCTCGCAAATACTGTAGATTCAGGTTTTGGATCCTCACCGTTTTCTCGAATAAGTCAAGACACATTTTCTGCTTGTCAAAATGTGAATGTTTCCGGTGTAAATTCACTGCCGAAAAGCACTGAGGAACATGTTTCAGACACCAATGCATTGTTATTACAATTAATACAACAAATGGGACAGACACAGCAAAAGCTTCAAAAGTTAGACACAATGGAACAATACCAGAGACAAACACAGCAACAGTTAGACACAGTGGAACAAAATCTTAAAAAGTTAGACTCATTGGAGCAAACTCTTGAACGAACACGTGAGGATTTAACTGCTGAGTTACATCACATTGAATCGAAATGTCAAAAAGTCTGTAATGACGTAAAAACACAAATTTGTGAGCATTTCCAACCTATTTTTTCGCGGCATGAAAATGCACTACAGAATCACGAAGCAGCCATAAAAGAACTGCAAACTATTGTTCATGAAAATCACAACACCTTGCAAGCTAAAATTGACGCAGTTGCATCTACCGATTCGGTTACGCAACTTGCAAAAAGTCAAGAAAACTTAAAGGACACAGTAGATTCGATTTCAACACAAATGGACACTTTGAAACTTGGTTCAGCAAAACACACTGAGGAAATGTGTTCATTATCAGAGAAAGTAGTTGAACTTTCGGTTCAGCTAAATAATTTATCTACGAAGGTAGATGATAATCTGAATGACGCAAAACCGGTAGTCTTTAATGACACAGAACAGAGCGAACAAATTAGGAAACTGAAACAAAATCTGAATCAAATTGATACGCAACACCAAAGAGAAATCCGGGAAGTACAAGATCAGCTGACACAGGTAATACAAGAATTACGTATTTCAGAAGACACTCGCGCTCCAACACGGGAAGAGGAACTTAGAAATACGCAAAAGCCACAAAATAATAACACAGGGCATTTCGGTAATTATGAAAGAAATTGGCAAGGTACACCGAATTTTGAGATGGAACGGCCGACACGACCTAACAATGACCGATATGCGACTCGCCGACATGATGATTTTGACTATAAGCTGTTCATTACTACACGTAAATTCAAAACATTTAAGAATTCTGGCAACGACATTCATCCACAAGCATGGCTCCATCAATTCTCTCATTGTTTTCCTCCCAACTGGTCATTGGAGCACAGATTAGAATTTATGTGTGGCTACTTAGAGAATGAACCAGCTGTAAGAATGCGATCGGTCATTCACGATTGCCACAGTGAAGGAGAATTTTACCATGCCTTCCTCTCAGCATATTGGTCTCAAGCCACACAAGACCGCGTAAAACATGGCATCATAATGATGAAACATTTCGAACAATCTGAATTCTCCAGTCTTGTGAAATATTTTGAAGACATGTTGCACAAGAATCAGTACCTGTCAAACCCATACAGCCCCTCAGAACTCATCCGCATTTGCTTAATCAAATTACCTGAACATTTACGACATATTATTTTAGCAGGACGTTGCAAAGATGACATTGAAGCATTTCAGGGTCTGTTACAAGAATTGGAAATTGACACTGACAATCGGGGAACGCGGAAACAGGAGCACAACAATTACAGGTCACATCTGTCACAATTGCACGATGAAAGAAATAATAACTGGACACGACAAGGCTATTCCCACAACACATATCGTGACCAAAACAGACACCACCCGTATGACAACCGTTGGCAGAGTAGTAATAATTACAGGGAAAGATCACCTCTCCGTGGTAATGACTATCACAGAGACAATCAGAGAAACAGACAATATGGGAACCAAAACAATTATTATCAAGGGAGACAGAATAACTTTAGACGCAACGGTCCAGCGCGCAGTTACGATTCAGGGAGAAATTCTCCACCACTTAACCGACAAGAAAGAAACTACAGGAGCTATCGACATGGCGACAGACGATGTGATCGTAACGACAGACCTGAATTGCATCAGAACTGGCGGGATTTAAACAGGGCAGGGCCCTCTCGAGGAGGTGAATTTGTAGAAGTTAGGTCTCCAAATCCGAATAACGACGCGCGCCAACAAAGAGACAATAGGCAATGACTCACACCGCTGGCAGCCACAAAACATACTTATGAAACTGACGACGCAGCTGCCGTAGCTAGTAATTACGTAAAAATGGAAGACATTAGGGACATCTTACTCCAGGAACACGACATAAAACAGAACAATATTGCATATCCTGTGATTCACATTACTGTAAATGACATAAAATTTACGGCAGTACTTGACTCTGGCAGTCCCATTTCAGTAATCAGTGAAACAGCCTTTAGCAAATGCAACAAATCGAACGATTGCCCCACACTTCCGTTACGTAAGATTAAATTACAAGGTGCAATCTTTGGAAAAGGTGTAGATGTACGCCAACAAACCAATTTAGAATTCTTTTGTCAAAGCCACAGCTTCTCTATGAACTTTCTCATTGTTCCATTATTGTCGACGGAAATTATACTGGGAGTAGACTTTTTAAATGAATACAAAGCAATCTTAAGCTTTCACGATGCTGAAATAAGTTTAGAAAAAGAAGGTAAGTCAGTAGCTTTGAAATTTGAAGATTGGCTCTCAAACCATGACGAGGAAATTAATCGGCTTTACCTTCTGTTAGACAACAGTTCGGACTTTTCTACGGAACTAGACACTAACAATCACTCTGCAAGTACTGACAGGGATGATATCGACGGCGCATTTGACACTAATAAGTTAATTCAGAATAAAATTCAAACAATTGAGAATTGTAATGACACTGATAGGCAGGACCTTTTTGAGATTTTACAAGAACATTCCACAGTTTTTACTCACAAAACAGGAACAATCAAGGGATTTCAATACCAATTTCGTGTTCGTGAGCATACTAAATTTTGTGTTAGACCATATGTAATTCCGGCGCATTATAGGGACCGTGTTAGAACAGAAATACAATCTATGCTTGACGAGGGCATTATTGAGCCTGCAGTAAGCTCATACAACAATCCGTTACATGTTGTTGAGAAGAAAAATGGATCGATCAGGCTTGTCTTAGATTCGAGACAAATCAATACTATCATTATTCCTGAAACAGACAGGCCGCAGACGATGGAAGAACTTCTTCAAAATTTTAATGGTGTAAAAGTGTTGTCTTCCATTGATCTCAGATCCAGCTTTTATCAGATCGAACTTCATCCAGAATGTAGAAAATACACAGCTTTCCTTTGTTTCGGCGTTTGTTATCAGTTTCGGAAACTTCCCTTTCGTTTGAACATTTCTTCAGCAGCATTCATTCGCGGGCTAAATTCGATATTACCTGAGTTCTTAAAACGTCACATCACCTTATATGTGGACGATATTCTAATAGCAGAAGCTTCATGGGAACTACATAATCGCATCCTCAACAGTTTGTTACGTATTTTTGCAGAATCTGGAATTACAGTTAACTTGGAAAAGTCTGAATTCGGTAGGACAAAGGTGAAGTTTTTGGGACATATTATTTCTTCTGAAGGCATTCAGCCGGATCCTGAAAAGTTAGAAGCAATCAGAGCCATTCCAGTTCCATCCACAAAAAGACAAGTCCGCAGTTTTCTAGGTCTCGTAAATTTTTACCGTCGTTTTCTGAATATGCAAATTCTTGTTACACCAAAACTTTGTTCTCTCACTGGAAAAAATACTATTTGGAACTGGGACGAACAAGCACAGTTGGAATTCAATTCTTTGAAAGAAGCGTTACTTCACGCGCCAATCTTAGCTCATCCAGATCTGTCACAAGATTTCTGCCTTAGCACGGATTCTTCTAAAGTCGGTCTTGGTGCCCATTTATTTCAAGAAGCCACAGAAAATGACACTACTGTTCAGAAAACCATTGCTTTTGCTAGCCGAGTGCTAACAAAATCTGAAAAAAATTATTCCGTTACTGAATTAGAAGCTTTAGCTATCGTTTGGGCATTTAACAAATTCCGTTTCTTTCTTTCTGGTAAGCACGTAAAAGTATACAGTGATCATCGTGCATTACAATTTCTTATGTCTTCAAAATTAAATCATGACAGGTTAAAACGTTGGGCATTGTTTCTGCAAGAATTCCGCTTCACAATAGTCTACATTCCCGGCAAGGAGAACATTGTTGCGGACGCACTGTCACGCGCACCGGCTGGGCTTGAGAAAAGTACCACAGAAGGCAACCTCGAGAAAAATTTCAGTATTCTTTACATTCAGAAAGTCGCCTTTGAAAACTTCATCACCACATCTTTAAAGGACATTGCTCATGAACAAGATAAAGATCCGATTTGGAAAGACATCAAGAGCAAATGGCATGAAAAGACACACACACAGATTCGGCATTATTACCTGGTTAGAAACAACATACTCTTCAAACGCTGCACTGTTGATGACAAGCTATGGGTACTTTGCATTCCAGACGATTTTGTTAATAAGCTCATTTGGTACATTCATTTCAGCTACGCACATTTTGGTCCACGAAAATGTTATCATATTCTTCGAACGACTTGTTATTTTAACAATATGGAAAAAAGAATTCGAAGAGTCTTATCTATTTGTAAACTTTGTCAAAAGGCGAAACCATCTACTGTCTCACATCGTGCTCCGTTGTTTCCTATTATTCCTTCTAAATTAAAAGAATTTGCTGCTGTTGATCTCTTGGGACCGCTTGTCAGAACATCCAATGGATTTTCGTACGTTCTAGTCGCTGTTGAACTTACTTCAAAATTTGTTTCTTTCACACCGTTACGTAAAGCCACCGGACGGTCTGTATCCAACGCATTTGTTAAAAATTTCTTACGTGAAGTTGGCCACGTTGCTAAAGTCATTTCAGATAACGGACCGCAATTTAGATCTGCTGTTTGGTCACGCATGCTTCGCAACCATAAAATCAAACCTGTTTTTATTTCATTGTACTCACCACATTGTAACCCCTCCGAACGGATTATGAAAGAAATCAATAAGCTTTGCAGGCTTTATTGTCACACAAAGCATCAGCATTGGGACGGATATTTACACTTATTTCAAAACGTGCTGAATGAAATGCCTCATGATTCCACTGCTTTACCACCTACTCTTGTACTGAAGAATGAAGAACCACCGAACAGAATCAGAGAGCTTGTACCTTTCCCAAATACACGTAAACTTCGACACAAAGACATAATTGATTTGGCTCTTAAAAATATAAAATCTGCAGCAGACAAAAGGAGAAAACTACACGGTAAAGCAAATGCAAAGAAATTGTATATTGGTCAGAAGGTTCTCATTAAAGCTCATTCATTGTCACATAAGAAGAAACACTTGAGTCACAAATTCTTTCTAGTTTACAATGGACCATACAGAATCCGACGTATACCACATGATAATTGCGTTGAAGTTGAAACTCTGCGTATTAGGAAGAGTAAAGGTTTACACCACATTTCACATGTAAAACCATTTATTGAAAGATAATCTGCTTTTTAACTTTGTCTTTGTCATATAACTTTTCACTTCACATTTTTAGTATGCTTTGTTAGACTTAAGAAACTGTTAACATGCAACAATGTTTGAAGTTAAATATCCAGTCTAGAACCTAGGGAACATTTTTAAAACAGAAATTACGAATGCATTGTTATAGTGAACAGACGACACAGTGTTGTATTTGTACATTCTTGCTTGTTAGTTGCACGATTACGTAACGAATATCAGGGTTACATACTTAGGACACATACTGGTACTGCTAATGAGATTTTAATGCAACATTTTGGTTTACTTGAAAATACATTCTGGGTTTAAAGTACTTTCTGTGAGATACCAGACGACACAGTGGTTAGTTTATGTGATAGCTACACGATTTTTATCACGACGCTACTAATGAGTGACAATGTACAATGTTGATTTTGCGGTGTTTCTGTTTTATATCTGCACAGTTTTTCTGAATTCTTCTGGAAAGTAAAACAGGTTTTAGTAGTAACTTGTGTAGTATAGCTACAATGAGACAGGGTTTTCCGTAGCATAACAATACGTTACTGTACAGTACTTTCTTCATTACAACAATAAGCGTAATAACTACGATATCTATACGCAAAGCATTTCACTTTTGTGTATTATGAGGTAAGTACATTGGCTTCTGCAGAACTTAGCTTTCGGAGGACGATAACTACGACACTTCCACACAGATTATGTTGCAACAAGACGCACATTTAGCGCTACAGTACACGTATTTGAGTGATTAATTTTGTACTTAAAACATTTATTTTTAAAGATTTTTGAATTACAAAGAAAGTTTTCAGTGATACATTTCATTTCATTGCTGTAATCTGTAACACCTGAGGGTATAATTACATTAATCCTCAGGGGGGTACACGCCTACTTTGTGTACCATGTGTTTGGCAAGCACAAGGAACCCTAGCTAATATGGTATTTGCGTATACAACTTTACACATCGGTACCATATTTCTCTAACACACAAATTACATAGCTATCTGATCATTTAACTGAGACAGACAAACGTTTTTACTACATCAGTGACAGATGTTTACGTAATTACACAGTTGGATAACTTCACACTTATGAAACTGTATTTTGTCTGTACTTTGTAAACTGTTCATATTTTTCGGAACCATTGTGATACTACGAGAGCTTTGAATGATGTATTTGGTATGAGATCATGATTTTTAAAGTACGTTTGAGGCAGCTGACACTTTTGACATGAGCAGAGAATTTTTTTTGGCTTAGAAATTATTGGAGGAAGTTACGACGATTTTGAGATTTGACTGAAGTGTTATGATGTTATTATTACGACGACGATGTGTATTATGTTGTTGAGGAATGTTTATTATGCTACGTATTTCTCACGATGAAATATTGAAGAAGTGTCGACGAATATGTATATGTATAATGAGGTAAGGAATAATGAGTAGTGTTTAGGGACTCTGATTTATGAAAAGGATGTTGGAAACCAAGAAACGTACTTTAAGAGTTATGAAATGTGTGACTGTATCACAATGCTGACGAATATTTTTTTTTGGACACTTATATTTATAGGATTTTGTTTCTACAGATTTGCAACGCTAATTCTTGACCTGTGAAATATTTTTAAATGAGACTTCAACGGTAGCAGAAACTGCTGTCGTAAATATTTCCGTACGAAAGTTAAGTGACCACCTGCACGTAATGCGTCGCGGGCACCCAGCTGTGTCAGACGCCTGGAGAAAAAGCCATTATTGCGAGCCCTTTTCAGCGGCACAGGTAGAAAAAAAAAAAAGGGGGACGTGGGACGTGTCAAACACCTGGAGAACAAGCCATTAGGGTGTGCCTTTCATCGCTAATGCGACACCCTCGTTACTTGAAAACATATGATTACTCGCACTTTGTGCTAATTACTGAAATGCTTATGAATTGATGGGAAATATTCGTACATCTGCACACCTGATTACGACAAGCGTCTTTCTACGAGAGTTGAGAGCTACTAACTTATGAAATGTCACATGACTACTGAATGATATTTTTATGCTTTGCTTTTCATAGTTGCTTATTTCATTTGACATCTGTTTTCCAGCTGTGTTGCAGCATTGCTTTTATAAAATAAACTGCATTTGCTAATGTGAACACTTTCTGTCAACAGATCTATTAAATAATTATTTTATGATCCACATTCTTTAAAAAAGGAGCACTTGGAAAGGAAAGAACAATAAGAAGGAACTAGTAACTGCATTCATAATTTTCTTTTCAAGTAATTGGTAACTTTTTGGTAGAATAACTTCTTGTGGTGCACCACTTTAATTACATAGACATTAAGATGTGAATATACATTTCCCTTATCTGCATTGTTGTTTAGTGTAATATTTTTTCTGCTTGCGCTATGTCATGTTTAGGTATAAGTTGCTGCTGTTTGCCAGGCATAGTGTTATTGAATTTGACTTTTGCTCATTTATGCTGCTAGCTTTGCCAATTTGCATTTTTTTGCATTGCTGTTTGTGTTGATTTGTTATGTGATGCTGCATTGTCTCGTCCCTTAGTTTAATATCTGAGCTCAGTAGATTTAAGTTAGCTTAAGAGGGGGTAGACTATATAAGAAACGAACTATGGAGAATAGGGGAAGAATGCTTTGAAAGTTACATGAAAACGGTTTGGGCCTAAATGAGTATTGTACAATCAGAAATAATTATTTTGTAAGAAATATGAACAGAATACAGAAAGCATGCTTAGATAGAATTTTTTTGGTGGAAACAAAGGATGAAATAAGAGGAAAGATATATGAAGTTTTGGGTTGGACTGCAGTACCAAATGTTACACTGCAAACGAACCCTGACCTTTCCTATTGGTGTTATCCCACTATATGTTTGTGTACCCTTGTGTATTTGTTTTCTTCCTGTCTCTGTGTAGTTTCATAGAATTTTTTCTTCTTTTAATATTAAGCTACATTCACTATGATGAGGAATACTGTTATCCTCGAATATAATTGGCATTAATAATATGTTATTTACTTTGTCAAGATGTTAGACATTATTAATTCCGTTCTGTTTAATACTCATGTGTAAAGTTGATGTTCCAAATGTTATTCTGATCTTCTATGTATGTACTCATGTCATAATTCCTGTAACACTGACGTATATGTCTATTTCTATTCTTTTGTAACGCCTGTTTTACTACAAATGTTATCTGTATTGTTATGTTCTTTAATGATGTATTTTGTACCTTTGTAATTGTATTTTCATGTTGTAAATTTATTGTTGTATAGACACCAGTTCATCAAATTAAGTAACTTGTAAGTTCCATTTCACTGCACACGTTTCTGTTGGTCATAGTATACGGACAATATGTGAGAAGTAGGGACTGTTAGTGTTTGCATTTGTGTTAATAACTCAGCAAGGGACTGGATAACAGCATTGCTGGTTCTAAGGACAATTTCAAAAACTTTGTGAGTGCACAAGTGGTGGTTTATGGACTTGCTATATTATCCGCAAGACTCTTCAATGGTGATTGTGCACCTGCACAGTCACAACAGATGGCTGCTGGCCATCTCTACAAGGACTACAGTGGGTCTGCATCTTTGATGACCCACCAATACCATTATCTCTGCAAGGACTACAGTGGGTCTACATCTTTGATGGCCCACCAATACCATTATTTCTACAAGGACTGCAGTGGGTCTGCACCTCTGGTGGCCCACCAATACCATACTCTCTACCAGGACTACAGTGGGTCTGCTCTGTGACCTACCTACCAATTTTCATCAAAACTTCGACTGACTCTGCAGTGGGTTTGCTCTGTTGTGGCCCATTACCTGTCAGCATGTCGAGAGTCAGCACTGTCTTTCCGTTGGAAGGACAACACTACTTCTTCAAGACTGCATGGAAATCCACTACTTCCGTGTGCATTTTCTTTTACTGCTCAGACTTTGAGAAAAACACTGCTATTCTCCTGTTATGTACGATTAGGACTGTCTTTATGGACTGTGAGACAATTTTAGCTTTTGACCAACATTGTATCAATAAGTGTGTGCATTTTATATCTTTGTTACTGTAATTGTGAAAAATTTTTGTCAAATCTGTATTGGCCAGTGCCCAACACCATTTGTAAAAATTTTTTGTGGGGAGCATGGGGGCTATGTAAGTAGGCTGTTTATGTTTTCTCTATGTAAGTAGGCTGTTTAGGTTTTTTATTAGTAACGCCACCTCTAGGCTGTGCTGTGGGCAGTCTGTGGCTGCTTTGCATTGTTGTAATACTCGCCATTGTAGTGTTAGGCAGCTGGCTGTGAACAGCGCGTAGCGTTGCGCAGTTGGAGGTGAGCCGCCAGCAGTGGTGGATGTGGGGAGAGAGATGGCGGAGATTTGTAATTTGTCATGAACTGATATATATATTATGACTTGTGATGATATTAAGGTAAATACATTGTTTGTTCTCTATTAATATCTTTCATTTGCTAACTATCCCTATCAGTAGTTAGTGCCTTCAGTAGTTTGAATCTTTTATTTAGCTGGCAGTAGTGGCGCTCGCTGTATTGCAGTAGCTTGAGCAGCGAAGATTTTTGTGAGGTAAGTGATTTGTGAAAGGTATAGTTTAATGTTAGTCAGGGCCATTCTTTTGTAGGGAATTTTGAAAGTCAGATTGCGTTGCGCTAACAAAATATTGTGTGTCAGTTTAAGCACAGTCTCGTGTATAATTGTTCAAAGGGGACGTTTCACTGTCTGTAATTTAGAATGGCCCAACAAAATCAAGGCCCATACTCCTAAAAGGATATGTCTAGTAGCAAAGGTAATTATATTTCGGCATATGGACATTTACGAATTATGTTGCAGGGCAGAAGGAAACGGAGAACTACCTTGACTGTCTTGCACATCAGTAACAACCTGGGTTTCGATACCAAAGCTACAGAAGAAAATATAACGGAAGAAAAGAAACAATGGTTTACTTCAATTAGCAAAAGGTACTCTTATCAGTAACAGAGATACTAAGTCAGAGAGGTCCCACTGTCTGCGATATTCTTGGCACTGTTCATAACGTAAGGACTAGGCGACTGACGGTCGATGCGTAGGCCTTTCCAACAAATCCAGCGATCCCAAAATGTGAGCATCAAATGATCATCCACCTTACTTGGAAAATGTTCTGGTGTGCCGTCTTACATGAACCTCAGCTGTAATCTTTCATGCCATATCACATCTTCCAGCAAGGATAGTAATAAGTTAATGAGAAAGTCCAGCTAATGTGCACAATTAACATATGCTGTGGCAGGGTTTGTAAACCGAAAATGCAGGATGCATGGCACCTGCTACCGATATATAACTTTTTTTGAATTGTCTGTAAATATGTGTAATTTAAATGCTTTCTTATAATAAGTAAGGACATTGCTTCACTGTATGTGTACATTTAGGTAGAAGTCTGTTGACATTTCATTGTATTTATCTGTATTTTACTGTGAAACTTATAAGCTCTGGGAAAAATCCAAAGGAATTGTTATTTGCATCGGCTAGTAAAGATAATAGCAGTGCTTGTACGTCGTAAAATCTTTGGGTAGGGAGTTGTTGCGCAGAGCGCGCGGAGAGAGCGAGAGACGGGTTCCAGCGCTTCTAGTGTGCGGAAGTGTGGTGTTGCGCTCTCGCAGTAGAGTGTACCATTTTCGGCGGCATCATGTACGCTCGCCGGCCAGATGTCTAGAGCAGGAGTACGGACAGTGGACGGGCGGAAGAGGCTGTATTAATTACGACTGCCCGTTCCTATAATTAGCCGTGGCTCCACAATATGCTACCATCTTCAACAACAGCAGCAGTTCCAGCAACACAGTTTCGTCGTCGGCTCCGTGTTTCGTCTAATGCACAGCACTGAAGTAAGACTGTTCATTGGTAGAAAGTACTAACGGCTAACCCGGCAGCACCACTGAATGTGATTTGATTGATAAGATTTATTTAAATAATAATCAGCTAAACTCAGGGCGATTGTGTCCTCATTGCCCCCAGACATTGTTACGAAGCAGGATCCTTGTTCCTTTTTTTTCCTAATGTGCTAACTAAGTGTCATAAGAAACAAATTGAATAGTTACAGCCATTTTATTAATTAATAATTTCTCTTTTAAGAATTTTAGCCTCAGTCTACGTTCAATTAACTGTTGTACAACAGAGGCTTCAGTATATGAATAAAGTAAACCAATTTCAATTTTCAAATTTGAGAATCAATCACTGGAAAAAATCCAAATCTAAATAAATGCACCAATTAAGAGTGCGGATGTTTTATTTATTTTACATATAGCTTGGAGCACATGGCTGTTTGGTTTGGTACGTGTTCTAGTATTTAATTCTGTTCAAGTCAGTAAAAAAGGCAATTTGCAAAATAAGTAACGGCAAAGTAAAAAGTGCTTGCTTGTTTTCAAATTTCTTTGATGACGTTATGCTGAGGTCACCGAAAGTCATTGTTCACGTAACGAAGTTCAGTACTAACATACAGTTTAACTGCATATTTTCAAATCATTACTCGATTGCCTTTTTCAAAATTTAATGTCAAACATAACGTAAGAGTGACTTCTCACTTTTCTTTATCATTACATACTGACTTAAAACTAGTGTAAAAAGAAAAAGAAAAAAAAAGAAAGTGGCAACCTTTAGTTGCCACGTCAGAATTTAATAACACTTGTTTTTCTTTCCCATCATCTTGTACAGGATTTTGTATGTAAATTGCTCAAGTGGGCTGGCGACCGTTAATTACTTCCTTTTCGTTTATTAGTGTAACTTTTGGATTCATGATCAGTGGTACCCCTTTCTGTCCAGTGTTGTTCGTGAGTGAATGCACAAAATAACTTTCATTTTCGAAATTATAGCCCTGTTCGGTTTAATTACTTTTATTTTTAGTAGACTTTCCATCAGAAGGGTCGGTTGTACACTTTCCTCCTACTTATCGGTATCACTTCTTCGGGAAAGATAGCCTTATGCAATTAGAAAAAAAAATCCATTACGCATAGCCGCGATCCACGGTCATAATTTATATGGCAAGCAGGATAGGCCGACTAGTAAGAGGGAGGTTACAGGTTGACACTATAAATCTACAGCCAAGAAGAATTGTCCATACGTTAATTAAGAATGCCCCCTTTCCGCCATTCCAAGGGCGTTTTCAGTGAATCACGAACGCTACTTATCTAAATTTTCAGCGCCCTCTCATGTGAATTTCAAGAAAAAGGTTATTTGACTAGGTTTTGTTTAAAACATTTTATTTGCGCTATTAGTTTCGGGCACCGCCCATTCTCAACTGTATCTGCAGGAAGAGATGTGGATACATTGTTGTCACTTCGTTAAAAATTGTGTGCCATTCTTATTTGTGCATAATGAAGCGACAACAATGTACCCACATCTGTTACTAAAGGTGCACTTCAGAATGAGCAGTGCCCGAAACTGGTAGCGCAAATAAGATATTTTAAACACAACCCAGTCAAATAATGTTTTTCTTGAAATTCACATGAGAGGGCGCTGAAAATTTAGATAAGTAGCGTTCGTGACTCACTGGAAACGCCCTTGGAATGGCGGAAAGGGGGTATTCTTAATTAACTACGGGCAATTCTTCTTGGCTGTAGATTTATAGTGTCAACCTGTAACCTCCCTCTTACTAATCAGAATGAGCAGTGCCCGAAACTGGTAGCGCGAACGAAATAAATACAACCTGGTGGAGTAATGTCCGTCTTCAAATTTATTAGGCTGTGAGGGCCATCCAAAAGAAAACGATCTCTTACGAACCCTGCCACATCAGTAATAAAATGTTAGAAGAGAGCAGTTGATCTGAGCCAAGATCCATTGAGGTATTCAGGCAAGAGTTGTTGACTTAGTTGCAATCTGCCATGGTGGTCTTGTGGTCTGGGCGCTCTTAAGATAGTATGGACGCAGCAGTCGTTTTTCTAGTACTGTTTCTACTGCTGTTTATCGTTACACACTGGTTTCAGCAATTTCGCCATCTGAATGCACCACACTCTCAGGCATGTGGACTGAGCGAGGGCTCCCACTGTTCACCTCTTGGAGAGCTGGGAAACCTCTGTCCCTGGACACTGATGACGTCGACGGGGCAGCTTATCAGATGGTGCCCTCTGGCGTGGATATTTTACAACTGAGAGGAAACGGGCTTAGGGGATATTTCCATTTGGCAAATCGCAGCAGAAAATAGTATTCGATATATCACTTATTAAGTAGTACGTGACCGTTGTTAACAGTGGGTGGAAGAAAGGAAAGAAAATGTACTGAAACATCCATACACATGAACAAAGCAATAACAGCGAGAGCGGTCACACCCATTAACTATCGGGGAATATACCTACGGAGCGATTTAAAGTGGAACCACTACATGAAAATAATTGTAGGAAAGCTCATATTCTGACAGAGATTCAGTGGAACAACCCAACAAGCGTAGTTGATCAATG
This sequence comes from Schistocerca serialis cubense, assembly GCF_023864345.2. NCBI lineage: Eukaryota > Metazoa > Arthropoda > Insecta > Orthoptera > Acrididae > Schistocerca > Schistocerca serialis. Next base: position 45,038,700 of record NC_064644.1, read on the forward strand.
AAGAAGGTAGGTTACGAGAAAGAAGAACAGCGCATCGCAGTTTCGCTTAACAAGCACCATGGCCTCACGGGGATGTACACTCAACTCTAGTGGCAGACGCAATGAGAGAGAAGTTTTGCATTGCGACGTGGTTTATTTCTAAAATTCGCAGAAAGACGTAAAAACAGTCATTTTACTCGCGCATCATTCTCGACTGGAAGAGGAGTGGAGGAAGTGACAGCGAAACACAAAGTACCCTGCTGAACACACGGTAAGGTAGCCAGCGAAGAGTGCTTGTGTATGTAGAACAGTAAACACGATAGCGAAGTCAGTCGTGTTACTACGTGAAACATTACTATATATTCTGAAAGTTGCGAGTAATGTGCCGTTCAGCAACATGCAGCAAGTTAGTTAGTTGCATCGTCTGTAGATCATTCGAACGATTCTTTTATCGAAATGATGTGAAACGAGTCACTTTGCAGAATATATATACACTGTTAGTGTTGACATTAATGAACATATTGGTTTCTTAGTCCTACTAGTGCTAATTAACAACACAACTGAAACTGCAATACAATACGACTCGAGCCAAACAAATGACTGCAAAGACCTAATAATCAAACTAATGTGTACTCAGTCGTTGCGAATCTAACTCAACAATAATTATAAATTGACAATAGTAAGAATAATTCAGCTCTTAAAGCAACGAAGCAGCACGTTCCAGGAAGGAAACGTTGCGACTGTATTTGATTATAGCGTTTACCCAGCGCCGGCACAGCGGCGCCAGAAGGCAAATAAGCTTACGTGACGATAACAGGGAACCAAATAGCTTTCACGCGTCTCGTAATGATGGAAATGTACTAGTAAGTGTGGCCAGCCTCTGGGCCAGATATATAGAACCTACTAGAATGTTCTAGAAGCTTTTCGTGACGCACGAAGGTAGTATAAATAGGGGGTCAGGAGGATCCTATAGGCAGTGGAGATCTGCTGAGTATAACTATGCAAGCTCCGTGTCGTTTTACGGCAGAAGTGGGAACTTAGTACGATTCGCTGACCTCGGCTCCGCAACAACCAGGGAGATAGATTCCAGAGTAAGAGATTCCACTGACAGAAGTAGTGCAAGATAGTGCCAGTAGGGATTCTCAGTTATCAAACTATAAGGGCTCTTATGAATTCTACCCTGCAGCAGTAATCACTCCTCACCGAGTTCGGTATCCTACACCTCAGCATTGGCTTGCTCCTTCTAGCTGTCGGAGTTACAGAACCTGCCCGCGCCTACTTCTACTCTTCTAGAGATCGATTGAGGAAAGCCCCCTGAATACAATTCGTGTCAATCTCACTCCCTCTCGGGACACGACACTTTGTCCACCCTGTTGACGAAGCACTACTGCTGGACAATGCTCCTGTCAGCAAGCGAGCGTCTTTTGAGTCCCTCCTGCAAACAAGTGTTCGGATTTCCGAGAGCAGCCTTGTTTTTCTCGCTTCCGTGAGTACTGCAACTCTTAGAGCGTTCGACAGCCAGTGTAGTGTTGTAGCACTGAAACGGCGCGCAGCCCATCTGTTGCTGAGCTGTTTCGGCGAGACGTCCGCACTTGGGTGTCGCAGCGGCGGTGGCGCCACGGCTGCCGTGGCGGCCTCATTTAGAAACATTTGGCTGTTTGGCGCCGCGCTGTGGCTGACAGGTAATTACACGGAAACTCCCCTCCTCCCCGCCGCTTCCGTTCCCCACCCACTCCCATCTTCCCCAACCCTAATGCAACCCCACGCCACGCTGAGCGGGTCTCCAGACACCAAGAGCACTGGAGCTGGCAAAGACGCTGTGTCGCGGCCGCCTCGGGGGGTGACGGGGAAGTAGGATAACACAGAATGCTGAAAATCTGCAGTGGAAGTCCCACCATGGATAACATTTATGAACACTGCAGAAGCAGCTAGAGGATTATTTCCACTATGTACTGTATGCTCATTGCCCGCTCAACAAATGTTTTCGCCACCCTCATTAACTAGTAAGACGTGTGTAGCCGGCCGAAGTGGCCATGCGGTTAAAGGCGCTGCAGTCTGGAACCGCAAGACCGCTACGGTCGCAGGTTCGAATCCTGCCTCGGGCATGGATGTTTGTGATGTCCTTAGGTTAGTTAGGTTTAACTAGTTCTAAGTTCTAGGGGACTAATGACCTCAGCAGTTGAGTCCCATAGTGCTCAGAGCCATTTGAGCCAAGACGTGTGTACTGTGTTAAAAAACATGTCCACTGTCATTAGTACTTAGAAAAAACTCTCATCTATACAACTATTCACTGTTGTATGTCTGTTTCTACATCTAAATCTACATCTACATTTATACTCCGGAAGCCACCCAACGGTGTGGCGGAGGGCAATTTACGTGCCACTGTCATTAGCTCCCTTTCCTGTTCCAGTCGCGTATGGTTCGCGGGAAGAACGACTGACGGAAAGCCTCCGTGCGCGCTCGAATCTCTCTCATTTTACATTCGTGATCTCCTCGGGAGGTATAAGTAGGGGGAATCAATATATTCGATACCTCATCCAGAAACGCACCCTCTCGAAACCTGGCGAGCAAGCTACACGGCGATGCAGAGCGCCTCTCTTGCAGAGTCTGCCACTTGAGTTTACTAAACATCTCTAACGCTATCACGCTTACCAAATAACCCTGTGACGAAACGCACCGCTCTTCTTTGAATCTTCTCTATCTCCTCCGTCAACCCGACCTGGTACGGATCCCACACTGATGAGCAATACTCAAGTATAGGTCGAACGAGTGTTTTGTAAGCCACCTCCTTTGTTGATGGACTACATTTTCTAAGGGCTCTCCCAATGAATCTCAACCTGGTACCCTCCTTACCAACAATTAATTTTATATGATCATTCCACTTCAAATCGTTCCGCACGCACACTCGCAGATATTTTACAAAAGTAACTGCTACCAGTGTTTGTTCCGTTATCATATAATCATACAATAAAGGATCCTTCTTTCTATGTATTCGCAATACATTACATTTGTCTATGTTAAGGGTCAGTTGCCACTCCCTGCACCAAGTGCCTATCCGCTGCTGATCTTCTTGCATTTCGCTGCCATTTTCTAATGCTGCAACTTCTCTGTATACTACAGCATCATCCGCGAAAAGCCGCATGGAACTTCCGACACTATCTACTAGGTCATTTATATATATTGTGAAAAGCAATGGTCCCATAACACTCCCCTGTAGCACGCCAGAGGTTACTTTAACGTCTGTAGACGTCTGTCCATTGATAACAACATGCTGTGTTCTGTTTGCTAAAAACTCTTCAATCCAGCCACACAGCTGGCCTGATGTTCCGTAGGCTCTTACTTTGTTTATCAGGCGACAGTGCGGAACTGTACCGAACGCCTTCCGGAAGTCAAGGAAAATGGCATCTACCTGACAGCCTGTATCTAATATTTTCTGGGTCCAATGATCAAATAAAGCGAGTTGGGTCTCACACGATCGCTGTTTCCGGAATCCATGTTGATTCCTACAGAGCAGATTCTGGGTTTCCAGAAACAACACGATACGCGAGCAAAAAACATGTTCTAAGATTCTACAATAAATCGACGTCAGAGATATAGGCCTATAGTTTTGCGCATCTGCTCGACGACCCTTCTTGAAGACTGGGACTACCTGTGCTCTTTTCCAATTATTTGGAACTTTCCATTCCTCTAGAGACTTGCGGTACACGGCTGTTAGAAGGGGGCCAATTTCTTATGACCAAATATGCAATTTGTGAACGCTGTTTGACTACATGTAAGTAAATAAGTTTGTCACAGTAACACACATTAAGATAAATCTGCGCAACGGAAAAAGTATATGCATAGGTTATGGAAATGAACATCAAGCAGTAGTCAATGACTCATAAAATCCTAAGGAAATTATAGTGTGGATACTTCAGCTTGCTTCTGAACGCTGTGCAATGAAGATTGTTCCTCTCGACTGTAAGTACGAAACTTGGATGTAAAAACGATCTATCATTGAAATACATGATCAACATAATTGAATCATAACGTAGTTAAAAGACAAAATTTGCTTGTACTGTTGAGAAAGAGGGAAGTCACGCCTACCATGTGGTCGTTGTTATATGGATAAACAGACTGCAAAGTTTCCCATAGCAACATGCATTCCAGAAACAGCATCCAAACTTACCTTTGAGTATATGGATATTGTACATGCATAGGGCAGGATATTTTGCTATTAATAAAAGAGGAGAGCTGAGTACAATTGACCTATTCCGCTATTCATATACTGATTAATCACTACTGAGGTGGAAGACGATCCAAACAACAGCTGATGACAAGATGGCATAACAAACAATGAGCATTTAATTTTATGTAGAAGAATGAAATAAATGGCTTGGGAGAGCAGAAACAACTAGCAGTAGTACTGAAATAATATTCTATATTAACGTCAATTTCATCGTACAAATAATACACTGAAGCTCCAAGGAAACTGCTATAGGCATGCGTATTCAAATACAGAGATCTGTAAACAGGCACAATGCTGCACTGCGGTCGGCAACACCTAAATAAGACAAGTGTCTGGCGCAGTTGTTAGATCGTTCATTGCTGTTACAATAGCAGGGTATCAAGATACATGTGAGTTTGAACATGGTGTTGTAGTCTGCGCTTGAGCGATGGGACACAGCATGTCGGAGGTAGAGATAAACTGAGGATTTTCCCATACGACCATTACACGAATGTACCTTGAATATAAGGAATACAATAAAACATCACATCTCCGACATCGCTGCGGACGGTAATAGGTCCTGCAACAACGGGATCAACAACTGAAGAGAATCGTTCAACACAACAGAAGTGCAACCCTTCTGCAAACTGCTGCATATTTCAATGCTAGGCCGTCAACAAGCGTCAGCGTGAAAACCATTCAACGAAACTTCATCTATATGGGCTTTCGGAGCCGTGTACCCTTGATGATAGCACGACACAAAGCTTTACGCTTCACCTGGGCCCGACAACACCGACATTGAAGTGTTGATGTTTGGAAACATGCTGCCTGGCCGGACGAGTCGCGTTTCAAATTGTTTGAAGCAGATGGAGGTGTACAGGTATGGAGGCAACCTCATGAATCCACGGACCCTGCGTATCAGCAGGAAACTGTTCTAGCTGTCCAGAATTGCTACAGAGTGGCTCCAGGAACACTCTTCTGAGTTTAAACACTCCCAAGACCTGAACATTATTGAGCGTATCTGGGAAGCCTTGCAATTTGCTGTTCAAAAGAGATCTCCACCCCCTCGTACTCTTAGAGATTTATCGAGAGCCCTGCAGGCTTCATGGTGTCAGCTCCTTCCAGCACTGCTTCCAGACCTTAGTCCAGTCCATGGTACGTGGTGTAACAGTTTATTTGGCTTTTCAGTGTGTAAACCACACGGGATTCTTATAGTTTAATGTTTCTCCTCTATAACAGGGTTATTGTTAGCGAAAGGTGATGGGGCCATCCCCACTGACCACACCCCACACTGCCCCACTCATCTCCAGAAGTCAGCCAGTGTTGAAGTTTGCACATCACACGCATTCAGTAGCAGAGAGAAACTGATCGTCCACCACTTTTGGCTGCTTAATGTTCCTTTCTGGTTACCTCTCTAGTCTGTCGCACGTCGCTCACTTCCGATCTTGTGCTAGTAGAAATACACTACTGGCCATTAAAATTGCTACACCAACAAGACGACGTGCTACAGACGCGACATTTAATGGACAGGAAGAAAATGCTGTGATATGCAAATGATTAGCTTTTCAGAGCATTCACACAATGTTGACGCCGGTAGCGACACCTTCAACGTGCTGACATGAGGAATGTTTGCAACCGATTTCTCATACACAAACAGCAGTTGACCGGCGTTGCCTGGTGAAACGTTGTTGTGATGCCTCGTGTAAGCAGGAGAAATGCAGACCATCACGTTTCCGACTTTGATAAAGGTCCGATTGTAGCCTATCGCGAATGCGGTTTATCGTATCCCGACATTCCTGCTGGCGTTGGTCGAGATCCAATGACTGTTAGCAGAATATGGAATCAGGGGGTTCAGGAGGGTAATATGGAACGCCGTGCTGGATCCCAACGGCCTTGGGTCACTAGCAGTCGAGATGACAGGCATCTTATCCGCATGGCTGTAATGGATCGTGCAGCCACGTCTGGATCACTGAGTCAACAGATGGGGACGTTTGCAAGACAACAACCATCTGCACGAACAGTTAGACGACGTTTGCAGCAGCATGGGCTATCAGCTCGGAGACCATGGCTGCGGTTACCCTTGACGCTACATCACAGACAGGACCGCCTGCGATGGTGTACTCAACGACGAACCTGGGTGCACGAATGGCAAAACGTTATTTTTTCGGTTGAATCCAGGTTCTGTTTGCAGCATCATGGGAAGCGTGTATTTGTCATCGCCATACTGGCGTATCACCCAGCGTGATGGTATAGGGTGCCATTGGTTACTCGTCTCGGTCACCTCATGTTCGCATTGACGGCACTTTGAACAGTGGACGTTACATTTCAGATGCGTTACGACCCGTGGCTCTACCCTTCATTCGATCCCTCCGAAACCCTACATTTCCGCAGGATAATGCACGACCGCATATTGCAGGTCCTTTACGGGCCTTTCTGGATACAGAAAATGTTCGACTGCTGCCCTGGCCAGCACATTCTCCAGATGTCTCACCAATTGAAAACGTCTGGTCAATGGCGACGGAGCAACTGGCTCGTCACAATACGCCAGTCAGTACTCTTGATGAACTGTGGTATTGTGTTGGAGCTGCATGGGCAGCTGTGCCTGTACACGCCATCCAAGCTCTGTTTGACTCAATGCCTAGGAGTATCATGGATGTTATTACGTCCAGAGGTGGTTATTCTGGGTACTGATTTCTCAGGATCTATGCACCCAAATTGCGTGAAAATATAATCACATGTCAGTTCTAGTGTAATATATTTGTCCAATGAATACCCGTTTATCATCTGCATTTCTTCTTGGCGTAGCAATTTTAATGACCAGTAGTGTGTCAAATCAATACGTCTAACACGTGACTGTTGCCTCACGTCTGTACCATTTATCAAGCATCAAAAAGGAAGCAATAAAAATGGATTTGATCATATGCTACTTGACGAGTCATTTTACGCAGATTGGTCTACTACGGCACACTGTGTAAGAAAAGCATGTGTAAGAAAGTCATCCAAACAAGTCTAAACATTCCTATGAACATAAGCCAATGTTAATACTAGTTACGTGCTGCATCGCCACAGGGCATACAGTCACCACACCACAGGAGATTCCCAAACTCTCCACCATAAGCACTAAAGTGTGCCTGCATTAACGTATTCCCGCAAAGACACTGTGATTGATGGCTCCAGTTGAGCAGTCGCGCTTGTGTTCTGATTTCACTGTACCAGGACTCTGATGCTATTAACGAGATATACTGGGCCTCAACTCCGAACCCACAGACTTACCCCGAGCCCAGGGAGGCGGCAGAGTGAATGGTGCCAGGACTCCACCGTCTGGCACTTAATGCACTAGCGTAGCCAGCGTTTCTCCTAAGACAGTTATGTACACGGGTCCAATTTGTCGACATAGCAGTATGCATTGACCAAGAAGGTCACCATGGGTAAAATCACACCACTCTTTGATTTCGCATGACAGCTGTTGATTTGCGACTGTCTTACCATGTTAATTTTCTCTTTCCACATTCGATTTTTATACGTCTGACACCACCTCGTCCATATGGACTTCACCAGTCAAGGTACTATTCACCATAGATAATAGCACGACATTTCTACAGCGCCCCTCCTCACTACCAATGCCGCTTGGGGTAGCCGTGCGGTCTGGGGCTTCTTGCCACGGTTCGGGAGGCTCCCAACGTCGGAGGTTCGGGTGTATGTGTTGTCCTTAGCGTAAGTTAGTTTAAGTTAGACTAAGCAGTGTGTAAGCATAGAGACCGATGACCTCAGCAGCTTGGTCACATAGGAACTTACCACAAATTTCCAAATTTTCCATTACCAGAGCGTTATAGAACACATATTCGATGGAATGCTTTAATCTTAGGAGTTCCCCTCTGATGTGCATTATAATTATTGTTAAAAACATCTCATTTTTATTGTGCTGTGATACAAACATACCATGACCGTGTAAGAAGATTCAAATTGCGGTTGCCAATCTTGAAATGATGCGTATCCCTCTGAATGTAAGGCTAGCACACTCTGCAACAGCAAGCACCGACCACCACCATTGCCTGCCTCGTGATTTCCACTAGTAACAGAAAGGCCAACCAAAGATGGAGCCTGCCGGCCAGAATGGCCGAGTGGTTCCAGGCGCTACAGTCTGTCACCGCGGGACCGCTACGGTCGCAGGTTCGAATCCTGCCTCGGGCATGAATGTGTGTGTTGTCGTCCCATAGTGCTCAGAGCCATTTTTTATCCAAAGATGGAGCCTCCAACTCCTGGTGTAGCCGGTGGTACCTTACAATCCACTCTGCCACAATTATGGGAACTACACCTAGGACTAACATAATGGAACAGAACACATATCTAGGGAGACACCAAGTCTAATACAAGTGCTGGGGTTAAACGCTAAGATGATGTGAAGGTGGATGCAGAAGTGGAAAGTATCGGCCAGGCATGCTGGCTGAGGGTTTCGAGAGGTACAACAGCTCTTTGTGAAGGGATAGACGAAAAGAGGGCCAGAAATTTGCTGAAGGGAGAGCACAGGATCAGCTGTTTATCGCAAGGGGGCAGGACCCCATTGGTCCAGGTGACCTTGCATGCCTATGTATATCTCACAGAAACTGAGCCATCGATTCACAGCTATGCATTTAAATTGTGTATTTGCTATTTAGAATAGAAACTGCTTCTCAAATTCAAGAAAATATAGGCAAAAAGAGTCGGTCTCGCACCATGTAATCTGGCAATATTAATTACTCCTTCAAAGCAGCAGATAATATAAAATTACATTAAAATCTCGATTAGCGTGGAAGGAGGTACAGCTCCCTGGCTAACTCGCCCAAATTTTCGATGAGTGAGCTGGTCAGGGGTGATAACGCTAGCAAAAGCACTTCGACCTGAGCACTCGAGTACTTCTTCCTTCGGATTCATGGGCTCGTGAATAGGTTTCATTATAGTATTGCAGAATGTTGGAGAGATAGTGTCAAATTCTAGCGGTGTCCTGGCTGGAATGAAGTACACTCCTGGAAATGGAAAAAAGAACACATTGACACCGGTGTGTCAGACCCACCATACTTGCTCCGGACACTGCGAGAGGGCTGTACAAGCAATGATCACACGCACGGCACAGCGGACACACCAGGAACCGCGGTGTTGGCCGTCGAATGGCGCTAGCTGCGCAGCATTTGTGCACCGCCGCCGTCAGTGTCAGCCAGTTTGCCGTGGCATACGGAGCTCCATCGCAGTCTTTAACACTGGTAGCATGCCGCGACAGCGTGGACGTGAACCGTATGTGCAGTTGACGGACTTTGAGCGAGGGCGTATAGTGGGCATGCGGGAGGCCGGGTGGACGTACCGCCGAATTGCTCAACACGTGGGGCGTGAGGTCTCCACAGTACATCGATGTTGTCGCCAGTGGTCGGCGGAAGGTTGAAACGTCCCCTTTGAACAATTATACACGACTGTGCTTAAACTGACATAAAATATTTTTAGCGCAACGCAATCTGACTTTCAAAAATCCCTACAAAAGAATGGCCCTGACTAACATTAAACTATACCTTTCACAAATCACTAAATCACTTACCTCACAATAATCTTCGTTTCTCCCACTACTGCAATACAGCAAGCGCCACTACTGCCAGCTAAATAAAAGATTCAAACTACTAAAGGCACTAACTACTGATAGGGATAGTTAGCAAATGAAAGATATTAATAGAGAACAAACAATGTATTTACCTTGATATCATCATATATAAATATAGCAGTTCCTGACAAATTACAAAACTCCGCCATCTCTCTCCCCACATTCACCACTGCTGGCGGCTCACCTCCAACTGCGCAACGCTACGCGCTGTTCACATCCAGCTGCCGCTGCCCAACACTACAATGGCAGACAACAATGCAAACTAGCCACAGACTGCACACAGCACAGCCAGTGATTTTCATATTGAGCGCTACGTAACGTTGCCAATAAGAAAACATAAACAGCCTACTTACATAGAGAAAACATAAACAGCCTACTTACATAGCCCCCATGCTCCCCACAAAAAATTTTACAAATTTTTTTTTTGGGCAGTGGCCAATAATGATTTGATAAAATTTTTCATAATTACAATAACAAAGAAATCAAATGCACACACTTATTGATATTATGTTGGTCAAAAGCTCAAATTTTCTCACAGTCCATAAAGATAGTCCTGATCATTCATCATAACAGTAATTACAGGTTTTTTTTCACAAAGTCTCATTAGTAAAAGAAATTGCACACAGAAGTAGTGGATTTCCATGCAGTCTTGAAGAAGTAGTGTTGTCCTTCCAACGGAAAGACAGTGCTGACTCTTGACATGCATACAGGTAATGGGCCACAACAGAGCAAACCCACTGCAGAGTCAGTCGAAGTTTTGATGAATATTGGTAGATAGGTCATCACAGAGCAGACCCACCGTAGTCCTGGTAGAGATTATGGTATTGGTGGGCCACCAGAGGTGCAGACCCACTGTAGTCCTTGTAGAGATAATGGTAATGGTGGGCCATCAAAGATGCAGACCCACTGTAGTCCTTGTAGAGATAATGGTAATGGTGGGCCATCAAAGATGCAGACCCACTGTAGTCCTTGTAGAGATGGCCAGCAGCCATCTGTTGTGACTGTGCAGGTGCACAATCACCATCGAAGAGTCTTGCGGACAATATAGCAAGTCCATAAACCACCACTTGTGCACTCACAAAGTTTCTGGAATTGTCCTTAGATCCAGCAATGCTGCTATCCAGTCCCTTGCTGAATTATTAACACACGTGCAAACACTATCAGTCCCTACTTCTCACATATTGTCCATGTACTACGACCAACAGAAACGTGTGCAGTGAAATGTTACTTAATTTAAAGAACTGGTAACAATTACAATTTGGTAACATAAAAATACAATAACAAAGGTACAAAATACATCATTAAAGAACATAATAATACAGATAACATTTGTAGTACAGGCTTTACAAAAGAATAGAAATAGACATATACATCAGTGTTACAGGAATTATGACATAAGTAAATACATAAAAGATCACAATAACTTTTGAAACATCAACTTCACACATGAGCATTAGACAGAACAGAATTAATAATGTCTAACATCTTTACAAAGTAAATAACATATTATTAATGCCAATTATATTCGAGGATAACAGTATTCCTCATCATAGTGAATGTAGCTTAATATTAAAAGAAGAAAAAATTCTATGAAACTACACAGAGACAGGAAGAAAACAAATACACAAGGGTACACAAACATATAGTGGGATAACACAAAAGGGAAAGGACAGGGTTTGTTTTCAGTGTAACATGTGGTACTGCAGTCCAACCCAAAACTTCATATATCTCTCCTCTTATTTCATCCTTTGTTTCCACCAAAAAAATTCTATCTAAGCATGCTTTCTGTATTTATATGTCCACACATTTCTTACCTCAACATTTATTTCCAAGAAAATCCTACCTAAACCTGTTTTCTGTACTTTTTTTTTGTATAACTTCCCTATGCATTTCTTCCAATTCATCGAAACTCATTCTCTTCTATAGACTACCCCCTCTTAAGCTAACTTAAATCTACTGAGCTCAGATGCTAAACTAAGGGACGAGGCAATGCAGCAGCACAAAACAATTAATACAAACAGCAATGAAAAGAATGCAAAATGGCAAAGCCAGCAGCAGTAAATGTAATAACTTATATCTAAACATGACAAACGCACAAGCAGAAAAAATAGTACACTAAAGACAACAACACAGATAAGGGAAATGTATATTCACATCTTAATATCTATGTAATTAAAGTGGTGCACCACAACTGATTGTAAAAAGAAATATTACCATGTACTTGAAAAGAAAATTATGTGTTACTGTTACTAGTTCCTTCTTATTGTTCTTTCCTTTCCAAGTGCTCCTTTTTTAAAGAATGTGGATCATAAAATAATTATTTAATAGATCTGTTGACAGAAAGTGTTCACATTAGCAAATGCATTTCATTTTATAAAAGCAATGCTGCAACACAGCTGGAAACCAGATATCAAATGAAATAAGCAATTACGCAAACCAAAGCATAAAAATATCATTCAATAGTCATGTGACATTTCATAAGTTAGTAGAAATTCTCTCAACTCTCGTAGAAAGATGCTTGTCGTAATCAGGTGTGCAGATGTAAAAATATTTCTCGTCATTTCACTAGGCATTTCAGTAAATATCAGAAAGTACGATATGTTTCCAAGTAATCAGCGTGTCGGATTTGCGATGCTTTCTCTAAAGGAATGACAATGGCCAGGATAATGGCCTCCCTTTTTTTTTTCCTGTGCTCTGAAAGGCACGCGCTAATGGCTTTTTCTCCAGGCGTCTGACACAGCTGGGTGCCCACGACGCATTACGTGCAGGTGGTCACTTAACTTTCTTACGGAAATATTTACCGCTACAGTGACAGTCTCATATAAAAATATTTCACAGGTCAAGAATTAGCGTTGCAAATCTGTAGAAACAAAACCCTATAAATATAAGTGTCCAAAAAAAAATATTGGTCAGCATTGTGATACAGTCACACATTTCATAACTCTTAAAGTACGTTTCTTGGTTTCCAACAACCTTTTTCACAAACCAGAGTCCCTAAACACTACTCATTATTCCTTACCATATTCGTCGACACTTCTTCAATATTTCATCATAACAGCTACGTGGCTTAATCAAATAACTCATATAGCATCAGCCTATTAATCATAAACATACCTCAGCAGCATAATACACATCGTCGTCGTAAAAATAACATCATAACACCTCAGTCAAATCTCAAAAACGTCGTAGCTTTCTGCAATAATTTCAAAACCTAAAAAAATTCTCTGCTCATGTCAAAAGTGTCATCTGCCTCAAACGTACTTTAAAAATCATGATCTCATACCAAATATATCATTCAAAGCTCTCATAGTATCACAATGATTCCGAAAAAATATGAACAGTTTACAAAGTACAGACAAAATACAGTTTCATAAGTGTGAAGTTATCCAACTGTGTAATTGCGTAAACATCTGTCACTGATGTAATAAAAAAAGTTTATCTCTCAGTTACTTGATCAGATAGCTGTGTAATTTGTGTGTTAGAGAAATATGGTACCGATGTGTAAAGTTGTATAAGCAAATACCATATTAGCTAGGGTTCCTTGTGGTTGCCAAACACATGGTACACAAAGTAAGCGTATACACCCCTGAGGATTAATGTAATTATACCCTCAGGTGTTACAGATTACAGCAATGGAATGAAATGTATCACGGAAAACTTTCTTTGTAATTCAAAAATCTTTAAAAATAAATGTTTTAAGTACAAAATTAATGACTCAAATACGTGTACTGTAGCGCTAAATGTGCGTCTTGTTGCAACATAATCTGTGTGGAAGTGTCGTAGTTATCGTCCTCCGAATGCTAAGTTCTGCAGAAGTCAATGTACTTACCTCATAATACACAAAAGTGAAATGCTTTGCGTATAAATGTCTTAGTTATTACGCTTATTGCCGTGATGAAGAAAGTACTGTACTGTAACGTATTGTTGTGCTATGGAAAAGGCAGTCTCATTGTAGCTATACTACAAAAGTTACTACTAAAACCTGTTTTACTTTCCAGAATAAAACAGAAAACTGTGCAGATATAAAACAGAAACACTGCAAAAGCAACATTGTAAATTCACTCATTAGTAGCGTCGTGATAAAATCGTGTAGCTGTCACATAAACTAACCACTGTGCCATCTGGTATCTCACTGAAAGTACTTTAAATCCCAAATGCATTTTCCAGTAAACCAAAATGTTGCATTAGAATCTCATTAGCAGTACTGGTAAATGTTCTAAGTATGTGAGACTTATAGTCGTTACATAATCGTGCAACTAACAAGCAAGAATGTACAAATACAACACTGTGTCGTCTGTTCACTACAACAATGCATTCGTAATTTCTGTTTAAAAATGCTCCCTAGGTTCTAGACTGGATATTTAACTTCAAACATAGTTGTATGTTAACAGTTTCTTAAGTCTGACACAGCATACTAGAAATGTGAAGTGAAAAGTTTTATGGCAAAGACAAAGTTAAAAAGCAGATTATCTCTCAGTAAGCGGTTTTACATGTGAAGTGTGGTGCAATCCTTTACTCTTCCTAGTACGCAGACTTTCAACTTCAAAGCAATTATCATGTTGTTTACATCGGTAAAGAATGCTAAATCTTTTCTCAAGGCTAGCGTCTTCGTTATTTTTCCCTGAGCCAGCGGGCGCACGCGGCTGCCTGCGGTGCGAGTCATTGTCTGCCCTTTGTTGGCGCGCGTCGTTATTGGGATTAGGAGACCTAACTTCTACAAATTCGCCTTGCCGAGAGGGCCCAGCCCTGTTTAAAGCTCGCCAGTTCTGATGGAATTCAGGTCTGTCGTTACGATCACATCGTCTGTCGTCATGTCGGCAGTTCCTGTAGTTACTTTCTTGTCGGTTAAGTGGTGGAGAATTTCTCCCTGAATCGTAACTGCGTGCTGAACTGTTGCGTCTGAAGTTATTCTGTCTCCCTTGATAATAATTATTTTGGTTCCCATATTGTCTGTTTCTCTGATTGTCTCTGTGATAGTCACTACCGCGGAGAGGTGATCTTTCCCTGTAATTATTACTCTGCCAATGGTTGTCATATGGGTGGTGCCTGTTTCGGTCACGATTTGTGTTGTGAGAATAGCCTTGTCGCGTCCAGTTATTATTTCTTTCATCGCGGAATTGCGACGGATGTGACCTGTAATTGTTGTGTTCCTGGTTTCGCGTTCCGCGATTGTCAGTGTCAATTTCTAGTTCTTGTAACAGTCCCTGAAAGGCTTCAATGTCGTCTTTGCAACGTCCTGCCAAAATAATATGTCGTAAATGTTCAGGTAATTTGATTAAGCAAATGCGGATGAGTTCTGAGGGGCTGTATGGGTTTAACAGGTACTGATTCTTGTGCAACATGTCTTCAAAATATTTCACAAGACTGGAGAATTCTGATTGTTCGAAATGTCTCATCATTATGATGCCATGTTTTACACGGTCTTGTGTAGCTTGAGACCAATATGCTGAGAGGAAGGCATGGTAAAATTCTCCTTCACTGTGGCAATCGTGAATGACCGATCGCATTCTTACAGCTGGTTCATTCTCTAAGTAGCCACACATAAATTCTAATCTGTGCTCTAATGACCAGTTGGGAGGAAAACAATGAGAGAATTGATGGAGCCATGCTTATGGATGAATGTCGTTGCCAGAATTCTTAAATGTTTTGAATTTACGTGTAGTAATGAACAGCTTATAGTCAAAATCGTCATGTCGGCGAGTCGCATGTCGGTCATTGTTACTTCGTTTCGGCGGTTCCATCTCAAAATCCAATACGCCTTGCCAATTTCTTTCATAATTTCCGAAGTGTCCTGTGTTATTATTTTGTGGTTGTTCCGTATTTCTATGTCCCTCTTCCCGTATTGGGGCGCGAGTATCCTCTGAAATACGTAATTCTTGAATTACTTGTGTCAGCTGATCTTGTACTTCCCGGATTTCTCTTTTGTACTGTGTATTGATTTGATTTTGATTCTGTTTGAATTTTCTAATTTGTTCATACTCTTCTGTGTCAGTGAAGGCTACAGGTGTTGTGTTATTCAGACCATCATCTACCTTTGTAGATAAGTTAGTGAACTGATCTGAAAGTTCAGCTACTTTATCCGATAGTGAAATTATTTCCTCTGTATGTTTTTCTGAACCAAGTTTCAGAGTATCTACTGTGTCCTTTAAGTTTTACTGAGTTTTTGCAAGTTGCGTAACCGAATCGGTAGATGCAACTGAGTCAATTTTAGCTTGCAAGGTGTCGTGATTTTCATGAACAATGGTTTGCAGTTCT
The DNA here is from genome assembly GCF_023864345.2 of Schistocerca serialis cubense. Classification (NCBI taxonomy): domain Eukaryota; kingdom Metazoa; phylum Arthropoda; class Insecta; order Orthoptera; family Acrididae; genus Schistocerca; species Schistocerca serialis. The sequence continues at coordinate 45,054,764 of NC_064644.1, forward strand.
TTTATGGCTGCTTCGTGATTCTGTAATACATTTTCATGCCGCGAAAAAATAGGTTGAAAATGCTCACAAATTTGTGTTTTTACGTCATTACAGACTTTTTGACATTTCGATTCAATGTTATGTAACTCAGTAGTTAAACCTTCACGTGTTTTTTCAAGTGTGGTGTCTAACTTTTGAAGCTTTTGCTGTGTTTGTCTCTGATTTTGTTCCATTGTGTCTAGCTTTTGAAGATTTTGTCCCATTTGTCTCTGATTTTGTTCCATTTGTTGCATTAATTGCAATAATAATGTATTAGTGTCTGGAATCTGTTTCTCTACGCTTTTCGGCAGTGCATTTGCACCGGCAACATTCACATTTTGACAAGCAGAAAATGCGTCTTGACTTATTTGAGAAAACGGTGATAACCCAAAACCTGAATCTACAGTATTTGCGAAATTGTGTCCTGTCATTTCGGATTCCTGAGGCGAGCTGTTGCCGACCGATCGATCGATAATGCTTCCCTGTTCACTACCTGTTTCACTGTCTATACCATTATTTGCAGCCCGCTCCATTTCCCTATGCACAATTACCAAATTACTACTTTGAACATCAGTTAATTCATTACTCGGTGGCGCTAACACACTGCTTTCATTTTCACTGTCATTTCTCAGTTTACTTTGGAGCCTAGTATTACGTTTTTCACACGCCATTATTGTCACAATATTTCACACGACAACACAGAAAAGCACAATTTGAAGAGCAAAAATAAGAGAACACATTAACATAACACTGAAAATAATATCTAGTTAATTGCAGCTGCGAAATACTTGGTGCAAATCTACATGCATGCCACAACTGTTTTACTGTACAACAATGAAAGACTGCAACTACAAAGGAGATTTTCTCTACAATTACACGCTAGCAATAAACAAAATCTACACTAATTACACAAACTACAACAAAAAATCAGAAGATTCCAGTGAGGTATCCTCGGCTAAGGGTCGACATATGAAACGTCCCCTTTGAACAATTATACACGACTGTGCTTAAACTGACATAAAATATTTTTAGCGCAACGCAATCTGACTTTCAAAAATCCCTACAAAAGAATGGCCCTGACTAACATTAAACTATACCTTTCACAAATCACTAAATCACTTACCTCACAATAATCTTCGTTTCTCCCACTACTGCAATACAGCAAGCGCCACTACTGCCAGCTAAATAAGAGATTCAAACTACTAAAGGCACTAACTACTGATAGGGATAGTTAGCAAATGAAAGATATTAATAGAGAACAAACAATGTATTTACCTTGATATCATCATATATAAATATAGCAGTTCCTGACAAATTACATAACTCCGCCATCTCTCTCCCCACATTCACCACTGCTGGCGGCTCACCTCCAACTGCGCAACGCTACGCGCTGTTCACATCCAGCTGCCGCTGCCCAACACTACAATGGCAGACAACAATGCAAACTAGCCACAGACTGCACACAGCACAGCCAGTGATTTTCATATTGAGCGCTACGTAACGTTGCCAATAAGAAAACATAAACAGCCTACTTACATAGAGAAAACATAAACAGCCTACTTACAAGGTGCACGTGCCCGTCGATCTGGGACCGGACCGCAGCGACGCACGGATGCACGCAAAGACCGTAGGATCCTACGCAGTGCCGTAGGGGACCGCACCGCCACTTCCCAGCAAATTAGGGACACTGTTGCTCCTGGGGTATCGGCGAGGACCATTCGCAACCGTCTCCATGAAGCTGGGCTACGGTCCCGCACACCGTTAGGCCGTCTTCCGCTCACGCCCCAACATCGTGCAGCCCGCCTCCAGTGGTGTCGCGACGGGCGTGAATGGAGGGACGAATGGAGACGTGTCGTCTTCGGCGATGAGAGTCGCTTATGCCTTGGTGCCAATGATGGTCGTATGCGTGTTTGGCGCCGTGCAGGTGATCGCCACAATCAGGACTGCATACGACCGAGGCACACAGGGCCAACACCCGGCATCATGGTGTGGGGAGCGATCTCCTACACTGGTCGTACACCACTGGTGATCGTCGAGGGGACACTGAATGGTGCACGGTACATCCAAACCGTCATCGAACCCATCGTTCTACCATTCCTAGACCGGCAAGGGAACTTGCTGTTCCAACAGGACAATGCACGTCCGCATGTATCCCGTGCCACCCAACGTGCTCTAGAAGGTGTACGTCAACTACCCCGGCCAGCAAGATCTCCGGATCTGTCCCCCATTGAGCCTGTTTGGGACTGGATGAAGCGTCGTCTCACGCGGTCTGCACGTCCAGCACGAACGCTGGTCCAACTGAGGCGCCAGGTGGAAATGGCATGGCAAGCCGTTCCACAGGACTACATCCAGCATCTCTACGATCGTCTCCATGGGAGAATAGCAGCCTGCATTGCTGCGAAAGGTGGATATACACTGTACTAGTGCCGACATTGTGCATGCTCTGTTGCCTGTGTCTATGTGCCTGTGGTTCTGTCAGTGTGATCATGTGATGTATCTGACCCCAGGGATGTGTCAATAAAGTTTCCCCTTCCTGGGACAATGAATTCACGGTGTTCTTATTTCAATTTCCAGGAGTGTACATAGTAGAGTATAGCATGGGACATAAACATTTGGTAAATTACTCTGTAGAGGGTGGTTTTTTCCGTCGTTTACGAACTCTAGGGAGTGATCGAAAAGAAGATACAGGACAAAAAACGTCTGATGAACTTATGTCCGTAAATGCATTGTTTTCGTGCTAGAGAAAATTTATTCGATCATACATTGTTACAGAGATCGCGGTCCAATACACGCTGATATACGCAGCCACAGTTACAGTATGTGTTGAAAATGGTTCCCATGTGCGTCAACGCATGCACATACGCACTATAGAATGTTCTGTCTCACATGTTCACATGGGCCATGCTACATCCGAACAGTGTCAAAGGCAGCATGAATACGGTGCTCCAGGGTCTCCACATCTCGAATGGGCTCTGCGTACACGATACTTTTGGGATGGCCCCACATGCAGGAATCGCACGGGTTGAGATCCGGTGAACGAGCACGCCATGCAAGTGGAGCCATTCGTCCGACCCAACAACCGGGGCAGACGTGATTGAGATGCGTCCTGACGTTAATGGCGAAGTGGACTGGAGCACCATCATGTAGCAGCCACATAACTCTTCGAATCAACAATGGCGCTTCTTCCAGCAGGGGAGACACAGTTACCCACAAGAAACGCCGGTAGTTCCTGCTTGTTAGGCGACGTGGAAGGAAAGACTGGTGCCAAAATACGGTCGCCAATTATCCCGGACCACACATTCCGGCTGCCGGGCGAAGTGGCCGAGCGGTTCTGGGCGCTACAGTCTGGAACCGCGCGACCGCTACGGTCGCAGGTTCGAATCCTGCCTCGGGCATGGGTGTGTGTGATGTCCTTAGGATAGTTAGGTTTAAATAGTTCTAGGGGACTGATGACCAAAGAAGTTAAGTCCCATAGTGCTCAGAGCTATTTGAACCATTTGAACCATTTCGGCTGCACCGACGCTGATGATTCGCTGTCACCATACCATGGGCGCTCTGCATACTATTTTGGATACATGATTGTTATGCAATTTGAAGATACCACTCCGTAGAAGGTGGCCTCATCTGTGAATAGGATGGATAACACAGGTCCCGGAATCGTGGTTTGACGGTACTGCTCCCGATGTGGAAACTCTGTTACTAGTAAGCCCTGCACACGCTGTTAATGATAAGGGTAGTAACAATTGTCATGCAGAACGTTCCCCACGATCGTCTGGCTTACCCTGTACTGGCGAGCCAACTGCCTGGTATTGACACGGTGGACGCCTTCCACATTTTCCTACAACCCTGGTGTCCGAACATTTCCGGTACGTCCTTCATGATTTCCTGCTTCCTGAAACGACTCTGTCTCAGACAAACGGCGAAACACTGAATACTGTGCTTGTTGTCGCCGGGGAGAAGTCTCCTGATACAACCTTGCTGCCCGCCGCCCGTCGCCATTTGCCTTTCCGTAACTAAATACCATGTCGGTAAGCTCTCGATTCGAAGACGGAACCATTGTGTACAGCCCTGTTATCACATCCATTACAAGGTGAGTCAGCAAGACAAGTGAATCGGAAACAACATTACCTTTCTTTCAGGAGTGCTGGTTCTACAAGGTTCGCAGGAGAGCTTCTGTAAAGTTTGGAAGGTAGGAGACGAGATACTGGCAGAAGTAAAGCTGTGAGGATGGGGCGTGAGTCGTGCTTGGGTAGCTCAGTTGGTAGAGCACTTGCCCGCGAAAGGTAAAGGTCCCGAGTTCGAGTCACGGTCCGCCGCACAGTTTCAATCTGCCAGGAAGTTTCATATCAACGCACACTCCGCTGCAGGGTGAAAATCTTATTCTGGAAACATTACCAATTACTATGACAGGAAAGGGCACTAGGCGTGACGTATGAGGATCAGTACCACCCTCTAGGAGAAAACCATGGGTGTTGTAACTGTAGCTGCATGGTACAGCGTGTATTAGACCGCAGTCTCTGTAATTAATTATGATTGAATAAATGGTCTCTGACACGGAAACCATGCATTTCCGGACATAAATTCATTAGACCTTTTTTGTTCCGTATCCTCCCATCGGTCAGTCCCTAGAGTCTGAACACTGTGGGAAAAAAAATATCTTGTATATCCTGGTTTTAACCTTCATATGCCGATGCTTCGTTCATCTCGTCCCTCAAGTACCTGGCAGTGTTTCAGAAAGAGTACTTGTACAACCGGTATAGGAAACATGCAATAACCTTATACCGAGATCTGAAGATGGTAACTTGGCTTATCGAAGTTGTTAATTTACAATAAAGGTTGTTTAAAGCCGATCTGGACTAATAAGCTCGCCTTCTCTCAAGTAATTTTTACAAATCGCCCCTTACCACTCAATATGAGTAAATTAACAGTCGGAGACAACGAATTCCCAGTACTCCAAAAGCGACTAAGCAGTGGTGCTGCACAGCGGTAGCGGCCAGGGCGATGCTTGAACACTGGTTATTCTTCGTGTTTTACTGTACCTGTTAATGCACACCGATAATACGAATATCTCAGTAGACTAATATGGGACCGCCCTTCCGAATGGACTCGTAAAATTCTGCTTTAAAAATCATTTTATTCGTAACGGGAAACAAATAGTCCACATTGGACGTGTAATGAAAGACGTGATGAGCCATGTTTGTTTGGACTGACTACAGCTAAACACTGAAAAAACATGGCAAATATCCACCGAAACTCCAGAGGAAATGCGCATAACGGCTCTTAGCATAGACGCCCTTCGTATGACAGGCCCGCATAAACTTTAAAAGTAGATAGTCAGAATATCTCAGAGCCATAAAAAGTAACAGCACATTTGCTCACCATTTAACAGCCCACAGCCACAACCCAACTACAATAGATAGAGTCTGAGAAATATAAAATCCAGGCACAGCCCATACCAAAAACTTACAACAGAAGAAAAACTTTGACGTACAGAGAATATTAACAGAACACAAACAGATTACAAACGACACTTCCCTACACTAAGCAACTGCACATTATTTAATACATTAAAGGAACTACGCAAAAAGATGACACTAACAGATAAAAAAGAGTAAACGCACACGCACACATGCAGTAAAGAAAAGCGTCAGATTTCATGTCAAACTGAGTATGAAAACAGGTCAAAATAAACAGAAGTCAATTACGTAACAGCTAAATAAACATTCTGTTTGTGAAGTTCGAAAGTGTAGCTTGCGAGTCGAATGTCTCAGTCATATCTATCGTATTTTCGCAATACGTAAGGTTGCAGCTGAGGATAGTCGTAAAAATTACATGTATAGGGTAAGTAATTTGTTAACTCGGCAAACAAGTGCTACAGAACAGAACCTAACTGAAAATGTCTGCTGATCGTCCTGTAGCAACACACGGCAATATACCTCTCAACCTACATCTAAATGGCCGGGCGGTGATTAACAACGCTCCTTCAGAGAGCGTGGGACATCTTCAGGAGTGTCTTTACATTGTAAACTGAGTTGAAGACTTGGCGAAAACCACTAAAATGCCGAAAAGTGTAATCGAAACAGCGTAAAGCATTACACGTGAATGTACGTCCTGATTACACGGAAACTGCAAAATCTGTCACAGGTGCATTTTATAGCTACTTAATAGATGAATTTCTGAGGAACTGATAGGATACTGACTCAGTCTAGAGAAAACTTTTACTTTTTCTTTGAGTCATCAGTCTTCTGAATGCTTTTACTCTCTATAGATCCCTCTGGTACGATCGACTTTATTCTCTGGTGTCTTAACATATGTCCAATCAGACAGCCCCTTCTTCTTTTCATTGGTTTCCGTATATTCCTTTCCTCACCGTTTCCCCGGAGATCCTCTCACGCCTTGTCTTACCAGTCCACCTAATTTTCAGTATTCTTCTGTAGCACCACATCTCAAAGACTTCGATTCTCTTCTTCCGGATTTCCCACAGTCCATGTCTCACTGCAATACCATACTGTGCTCCAAACGCACATTGTCAGTAACGTCTTCCTCAGATTAGGACATATGTTTAATACTGTAAGACTTCTCTTGGCCAGGAATGCCCATTTTCACAGTAATAGTCTGCTTTTTATGTCTTCCTTGTTTCTTCCGTCAAAGATTATTTTGCTAACTAGGTAGCAGAATTCATTAACTCTATCCACTTCGTGATCACCAATCCTCGTATTAAGTTTCTCACTGTTCTCATGTCAGCTGCTTCTAGTTACTTTCGTGTTTCATCGATTCACTCTCAATCCATACACTGGATTCATTAGACTGGTCATTCAATTCAACAGATCCTGTAATTTTCTCCACTTTCGTTCAAGATAGCAGTGTCATCAGCGAATGTTATCACTGACATCATTTCACCCTGAATTTTAATTCCACTCCTGAGCCTTTCTTTTATTTTCGACATTGCTTCTTCGAGGTATACATTGAACAACAAGAGTGAAAGAATACATCCCTGTCTTACACCATTTTTAATCCAAACATTTCGTTCTTGGTCTTTCAGTCTTATTGTTCCTATATATTGTATAGTATCCGTTTTTCTGTATAACTTACTCCTATTTTTCTCGGAATTTCGAACATCTTGTACTATTTAGGCCTAAATTCCTTATAATAATTATTACTTAATGCGAGATTGCATTTTACAGAAATGAATAAAAAAACATCTCTGGGTGTTAAAAGGAACAGGTGTTTGCGTAATGAAATACCGTAATATGTCTGTGAACTTAGAAACATGGCAGCAGATTTAACCATCTTTGTACTGTATGCTGATATTTCATTATGATGAGGTCTACCAACACCTAAGAATTTTTTGTATATTTTTGATGTGCCAGAGCCTCGGAACAGCATGTTTTCATAGTCCACCAGTATTAATACTGGAACCGCTAAATAGAGTACTTGTTCACAATAAGTCACAATTTTCTCTACTGTACATCTATACCACGCAGTCTAAATTATAGTACGTGAAGGAGGGTACATAACGTACCATAATTGTTACACTACTTTCCTGTCTTAATGCAAATTGCATGCCTGAAGGGCAGTGTCCGCAGTCTTCCATATCATCCAGAATTTCTCTCTTTCCAAGACGTATTCCAATAAGGCCTCTGCTCAGTTAAGCTTGTGACGCGGGAAGATCTTTCACCGTGTTTCTTCACGTGTCGCAGCACTTTACCCTGAAATAAATACTTTACTTCAGGCTTCGCATCATTGATTTTCATGTCGTGACACACAAAACTTGTCCCTCAGCACATCCACGTCAGTTTTAACGTCCCATATATGGACAGGTTAGGACGCTGTCGTATATTTCTCTGGCTTGGGAGGAACGTTAATGGAGATGTACCGAAGAAATATAAACACAAGAAAGTGATTAACTGTTCGCATTACGAAGCGCACTGTCCTCATAAAATGATCAGATAATAACTTACTACGGTGTTTAGAAGGAAGATAAAAACTGTACTGACGTTGGTAATTACATATTTTAAGAGTATGGCAAAATTTTATACATTGTTTCCGTTTTTTGAGTAGAGAAGTGCTTCAGTACATTATGTGTATGGTACTGATTTTTTGGCTGGCTTATTCTATATTTAAAATGCCAATAGCTGGACGTCAAATTCTCTGAACACTGAACACACAAAGTTTCCCTTATAATTCTAAATTGCCAATGTCCACGTATCTACGTAAAAACTGTCCTTGAAATTCGGTATTAAATGTTTGCTGCGGAATTATATAGTTATTGTTCATTAAAATTCTACACCAAATTTCTTTGATGACACGGAAGCTACAAATAATAAAATGAAAGATGTAATGAAGTTGTGGAGAGCATTTGATAGGAAATGATAATTACCGAAGATATCTAGTACTTTACACGAAAAATAAACTGAATTATGTAGAAAACTTATCTATTGTTAAATATTACGAATTCATCTCTTATAATTATTCTCTCCCTTTTGACAAATACCAAATATTTGTCAATAAAATTAAATTTGCCGAAAGTCAGATCCGCGAGAAATCAAATCCAAAATACCGAGAGTCACAGGTCGTTCTCGATGGGGAAAATTTGATGATATAACTACATACATCCGGCGATAAAACAGCGCATTTGAAAGTGAGTTTTTCTGTTGTGTGAGACACCGTCTTGAAGCTTATGCCTCTCTCAACAGTGAAATTCTTATCTGTAATAATTGTTCATTTAATAATTTGGGGTTTGAACGAAGAACATTAGTATTTAGTAAGTCTACATGGATCAGGTTTACTTTTGCCTTACAATGTAGTATAGAATTTGACTACGCTGCCGGCTAAGGGGAGGGGAGAGGGAGGGTAGGGTGGTTCGAACCTCCCCCCCCTCCCCGATTCACACCCGTCCCTTCTATAACTCCTGGCGTGACCTTCTCTGAGCGCTCACCAACCATGCTAGGAACCATGTCGACCGCTAGCTTTCACTTCCTTGCACACCAGAGGCAATCTTCTCGAGAAGTCGAAAATTTTCAATAATTTACTAGCGTTATGCTAGCGGCAACGAAAGTGAAATGTCGAAAGAAATGAAAGCATAAAAAGTCGAGGATAAGGTATAAGTAGGCTGTTTAGGTTTTTTTATTGGTAATGCCACATAGCGCTCTGTATGAAAATCACTGGCTGTGCTGTGTGCAGTCTGTGACTAGTTTGCATTGTTGCCTGCCATTGTAGTGTTGGGCAGCTGGATGTTAACAGTGCGTAGCGTGGCGCAGTTGGAGGTGAGCCGCCAGCAGTGGTGGATGTGGGGAGAGAAATTGCGGAGTTTTGAAATTTGTAAGACTGGATGTCATGAACCGCTATGTATATTATGATTTTTCAACGCTATTAAGGTAAATACATTGTTTGTTCTATATTAAAATCTTTCATTTGCTAACTATGCCTATTAGTAGTTAGTGCCTTCAGTATCTTTTATTTAGCTGGCAGTAGTGGTGCTCGCTGTATTGCAGTAGTTCGAGTAACGAAGATTTTTGGTGAGGTAAGAGATTTGTGAAAGGTATAGGTTAATGTTAGTCAGGGCCATTCTTTTGTAGGGATTTTTGAAAGCCAGATTGCGTAGCGCTAAAAATATTGTGTGTCAGTTTAAGCACAGTCTTGTATAATACTTCAAAGGGGACGTTTCATATGGCGACCCTGTCAGGATACGTCACTGGAATCTTCTGATTTTTTTCTTGTAGTTTGTGTTCACTGGAATCTTCTGATTTTTTTTCTTGTAGTTTGTGTAATTAGTGTAGCTATTGTTTATTGCTAGTGCGTAGTTGTAGAAAGAATCTCCTTTGTAGTTGCAGTCTTTCATTGTTGTTGTGGCATGCATGTAGATTTGCACCAAGTATTTCGCAGCTGCGCTTGCAATTAACTAGATATTATTTTCAGTGCTATGTTAATGTGTTCTCTTATTTTTGTTCTTCAAATTGTGTTTTTCTGTGTTATCGTGTGAAATCTTGTGACAATAATGGCGTGTGAAAAACGTAATACTAGGCTCCAAAGTAAACTGAGAAATGACAGTGAAGACGAAAGCAGTGTGTTAGCGCCACCATGTAATGAATTAACTAATGTTCAAAGTAGTAATTTGGTAATTGTGCATAGGGAAATTGAGCGGGCTGCAAATAATGGTCAGGGAAGCATTATCGATCGATCGGTCGGCAACAGCTTGCCTCAGGATTCCGAAATGACAGGACACAATCTAGCAAATATTGTAGATTCAGGTTTTGCGTCCTCACCGTTTTCTCAAATAAATCAAGACACATTTTCTGCTTTTCAAAATGCGAATATTGCCGGTTCAAATGCACTGCCGAATAGCACTGAGGAACATGTTTCAGACACCAGTGCACTGTTATTACAGTTAATGCAACAAATGGGACAAAGGCTACAAAAGTTAGACACAACGCTTGAAAAAAATCAGAAACAAATGGGACAATATCTTCAAAAGTTAGACACAGTGGAACAAAATCAGAGACAAACACAGCAAAAGCTTCAAAAGTTAGACACAACGGAACAAAATCTTCAAAAGTTAGGCGCAATGGAACAACACCAGAGACAAACACAGCAACAGTTAGACACAATGGAACAAAATCTTCGGAAGTTAGACACCAGACTTGAACAAACACGTGAAGATTTAACTATTGAGTCTGTAATGACGTAAAAACACAAATTTGTGAGCATTTCCAAACTATTTTTTCGCGGCATGAAAATGCATTACAGAATCACGAAGCAGCCATAAAAGAACTGCAAACTATTGTTCATGAAAATCACGACACCTTGCAAGCTAAAATTGACTCAGTTGCATCTACCGATTCGGTTATGCTACTCGAAAAAACTCAGGAAAACTTAAAGGACGCAGTAGATACGATTTCAACACAAATGGACACTCTGAAACTTGGTTCAGAAAAACACACAGTGGAAATAATTTCACTATCGGATAAAGTAGCTGAACTTTCAGATCAGTTCACTAACTTATCTACAAAGGTAGATGATGATCTGAATAACACAAGACCTGTAGCCTTGACAGACACTGAAGAGTATGAAAAAATTAGAAAATTCAAACAAAATCAAAATCAAATCAATACACAGTACAAAAGAGAAATCCAGGAATTATAAGATCGGTTGGCACAAGTAATACAAGAATTACATATTTCAGGGGACACTCGCGCTCCAGTACGGGAAGAGGGACATAGAAATACGGAACAACCACAAAATAATAACACAGGACATTTCGGAAATTATGAAAGAAATTGGTAAGGTGCACCGAATTTTGAAATGCATTCATCCACAAGCGTGGCTCCATCAATTCTCTCATTGTTTTCCTCCCAACTGGTCATTGGAGCACAGATTAGAATTTATGTGTGGCTATTTAGGGAATGAACCAGCTGTAAGAATGCGATCGGTCATTCTCGATTGTCACAGTGAAGGAGAATTTTACCATGCCTTCCTCTCAGCATATTGGTCTCAAGCTACACAAGACCGCATAAAACACAGCATCATAATGATGAAACATTTCGAACAGTCTGAATTTTCCAGTCTTGTGAAATATTTTGAAGACATGTTGCACAAGAATCAGTACCTGTCAAACCCATACAGCCCCTCAGAACTGATTTGCATTTGCTTAATCAAATTACCTGAACATTTACGACATATTATTTTGGCAGGACGTTGCAAAGACGACATTGAAGCTTTTCAGGGACTCTTACAAGAATTAGAAATTGACACTGACAATCACGGAACACGAAAACAGGAACACAACAATTACAGGTCACATCCGTCCCAATTCCGCGACGAAAGAAATAATAACTGGACATGACAAGGCTATTCTCACGACACAAATTGTGACCAAAACAGACACCACCCGTATGACAACCGTTGGCAGAGTAGTAATAATTACAGGGAAAGATCACCTCTCCGCGGTAGTGAATATAACAGAGACAAACATAGAAACAGACAATATGGCAACCAGAACTATTATTATCACGGGAGACAGAATAACTTCAGATGCAACGATCCACCGTGCAGTGATAATCCAGCGAGAAATTCTCCACCACTTAACCGACAAGAAAGAAACTACAGGAACTACCGACATGACAACAGACGATATAATCGTAACGACAGACTTGAATTGCATCAGAACTGGCGAGATTCAAACAGAGCGGAGCACTCTCGACAAGGTGAATTTGTAGAAGTTAGGTTTCCTAATCGCAATAACGACGCGCGCCAACAAAGAAACAGACAATGACTCGCACCGGCAGGCAGCCACGTGCGCCAGCTGGGCTTGAGAAAAATAACGTAAGCTAACCTTGTTCCTTACCGACGTAACCACATGATAATTGCGTTGAAACTGAAACTCTGTTTGCTAGGAAGAGTAAAGGTCTACACCATATTTCACATGTAAAACCGTTTATTGAAAGATAATCTGCTTTTTAACTTTGTCTTTGCCATATAACTTTTCACTTTACATTACTGGTATGCTTTGTCAGACATAGAATCTGTTAACATGCAACAATGTTTGAAGTTAAATATCCAGTCAAGAACCAAGAGAACTTATTTCAACAGAAATTACGAATGTATTGTTATAATGAACAGATGACGCAGTGTTGTTATTTGTACATTCTTGCTTTGTTAGTTGCACGATTACGTAACGACTATAAGGCTTACATACTTAGAACATATACTGGTACTGCCAATGAGATTTTAATGCAACATTTTGGTTTACTTGAAAATACATTCTGGGTTTAAAGTACTTTCTGTGAGATACCAGATGACACAGTGGTTAGTTTATGTGACAGCTACATGATTGTATCACGACGCTACTAATGAGTGACAATTTACAATGTTCCTTTTGCGGTGTTTCTGTTTCATATCTGCACAGTTTTTCTGAATTATTCTGGAAAGTAAAACGTGTTTTAGTAGTAACTTTTGTGGTATAGCTATAATGAGACACCCTTTTCCGTAGCACAACAATACGTTACAGCACAGTACTTTCTTTATCATGGCAATAAGCGTAATAACTAAGGTATCAATACGCAAAGCATTTCACTTTTGTTTATCATGAGGTAAGTGCATTTACTTCTGCAGAACTTAGCTTTTGGAGGACGATAACTACGACACTTCCACAGAGATTATCTTACAACTAGATGCACAGTTTAGCGCTACAGTACACGTATTTGAGTGATTAATTTTGTACTTAAAACATTTATTTTTAAAGACGTTTGAAGTACAATGATACAAAGGTTTTCCGTGATACATTTCATTCCATTGCTGTAATCTGAAACACCTGAGGGTATTCATTAATCCTCAGGGGGGTACACGCTTACTTTGTGTACCATCTGTTTGGCAAGCACAAGGAGCCCTAGCTAATATGGTATTTGCTTATACAACTTTACACATCGGTACCATATTTCTCTAACACAAAAATTACACAGCTATCTGAGCATTTAACTGAGAGATAAACATTTTTTTTACTACATCAGTGACACATGTTTACGTAATTACACAGCTGGATACTTTCACACTTATGAAATTGTATTTTGTCTGTACTTTGTGAACTGTTCATATTTTTTCGGAACCATTGTGATACTATGAGAGCTTTGAATGATGTATTTGGTATGGGGTCATGATTTTTAAAGTACGTTTGAGGTAGATGACACTATTGAAATGAGCAGAGAATTCTTTTTAGGTTTTGGAATTATTGCAGAAAGCTACGACGATTTTGAGACTTGACTGAGGTGCTATGATGCTATTGTTATGATGACTATATGTATTATGCTGTTGAGGTGTGTTAATGATCAATAAGCTGATGATATATGAGGAATTTGATTATGCTATGTATTTATTATGATGAAATATTGAAGAAGTGTTGACGAATATGTATATGTGTAATAAGGTAAGGAATAATGAGTAGTGGTTAGGGACTCTGGTTTGTGAAAAAGGTTGTTGGAGACGAAGAATCGTACTTTAAGAGTCATGAAATGTATGTAAATGCGTGAATGTATTACAATACTGACGAAAATTTTTTGGACACTTATATTCATAGGATTTTGTTTCTACAGCTTTGTAACGCAAATTCTTGACCTGTGAAATTTTTTTATATGAGACTGTCACTGTAGCGGAAACTGCTGTCGTAAATATTTCGGTAAGGAAGGTAGGTCACCTTGACGTAATGCACTCTAAGCACCCAGCTGTGTGACAGTTGCCTGGAAAAAAGCCATTAGTGTGTGCCTTTCAGAGGCACAGGTGGGGAAAAAAAGGCCATTATCCTCGCTATTGACATTTCCTTGTCGGAAGCATCGCAAATATGACACGCTCAAACTTGAAAACATATAATTACACTGCGGATCACTTAATTTATGATGTTTACTAAAATGCCTAATGAAATGATGAGAAACATTTTACATCTATTGTCTTTCTACTTGAGAGATTGCTCATTTTCTTTAATATCTAGTTTCTAGCTGCACTGCAGCATTGGTAATTATAAAATTTAATAGATGTACTAATATCACTATTTTCTGTCTACAGACCCAGTAAATAATACGTTTATGATGTACTTTCCTAGAAAAGAGAGCACAAATAGACATTTCCCTTCACAGGAATTGCATACATAATTTTTTTATTGACTTGGTAACTTTCTTGCAGAGTAAGTTTTTGTGATGCATCACTCTAGTGTTAAGATGTGACATAGGTATTAGACATGGCCATTTTTAGTGTAATATTTTATCTGCTTGAGCTTTGTCATGTTTAGGTATAAGTTATTTCATTTGCTGCTGCTGTTTGCCAGGCATAGTGTTACTGAATTTGACTTTGTATTACTCTGTTAAGCCAGTTTTACTACTGATTTATTTTTATTGTTTGCTGCACATTGCCTTATATTAGTTGTAATATTGCAATTGCTCTGCTAATTTGTTTTAGTGCTGCTTGCTTTGCCAATTTGAATTTTTTTGTCATTGCTGTTTGTGTTAATTTTTTATGTGCTGCTGCATTGCCCCATCCCTTGGTATATATATCTGAGCTCAGTAGATTTAAGTTAGCTTAAGAGGGGGTAGACTATATAAGAAACTAACTATAATGAGTTGGAAGAAATGTATTGAGAAGCTATAAGAAAATGGTTTGGGAAAAACAAGCACTGTACAGTGGAGAAAAACTGTTTTTTAAAGAGGATGTGAACAAAATACAGAAAGCATGTTTGGATAGGACTTTTTGGAAATAATGAAGAACTAAGGGAGATCTCCAAGAAGTAAAGGAAGTTTTGTCTGCAAAATACTGCAGTATTCTTATGTTCTTTAATTATGTATTTTGTACCTTTGTAATTGTATTCTTATGCTATAAAATTGTAATTGACACCAGTTCATCATTTTATTAACTTGTAAGTTCCATTTCACTGCATACGTTTCTGTTGGTCATAGTATATGGACAGTATGTGAGAAGTAGGGACTGTTAGTGTTTGCATGTGTGTTAATATTTCAGCAAGGGACTGGATAACAGCATTGCTGATTCTAAGGACAATTCCAAAAACTTTGTGAGTGCACAAGTGGTGGTTATGGACTTGCTATATTGTCTGCAAGACTCTTCGATGGTGTTTGTGCACCTGCACAGTCGCAGCAGATGGCTGCTGGCCATCTCTACAAGGACTACAGTGGGTCTGCATCTTTGATGACCCACCAAAACCATTATTTCTATAAGGACTGCAGTGGGTCTGCACCTCTGGTGGCCCACCAATACCGTAATCTCTACCAGGACTACAATGGGTCTGTTCTGTGATGACCTACCTACCAATATTCTTCAAAACTTCGACTGACTCTGCTGTGGGTTTGCTGTGTTGTGACCCATTACCTGTCTGCATGTCAAGAGTCGGCATTGTCTTTCTGTTGGAAGGACAACACTACTTCTTCAAGACTGCATGGAAATCCACTACTTCCGTGAGCATTGTCTTTTACTGCTCAGACTTTGAGAAAAGAAACGACAGTTTTTCTGTGATGAATGATCAGGACTGTCTTTATGGACTGTGAGAAAATTTTAGCTTTTGACCAACATTGTATTAATAAGTGTGTGCATTTGATATCTTTCTTACTGTAATTATGAAAAAAAATTTTCAAATCTGTATTGGCCAGTGCCCAAAACAATTTGTAAAATTTTTTGTGGGGAGCATGGGGGCTATGTAAGTAGGCTGTTTAGGTTTTTTATTGGTAACGCCACGTAGCGCTCTGTATGAAAATCACTGGCTGTGCTGTGTGCAGTCTGTGGTTAGTTTGCATTGTTGTCTGCCATTGTAGTGTTGGGCAGCTGGATGTTAACAGCGCGTAGCGTGGCGCAGTTGGAGGTGAGCCGCCAGCAGTGGTGGATGTGGGGAGAGAAATGGCGGAGTTTTGAAATTTGTAAGACTGGATGTCATGAACTGCATGTATATTATGATTTTTCAACACTATTAAGGTAAATACATTGTTTGTTCTATATTAAAATCTTTCATTTGCTAAATATGCCTATTAGTAGTTAGTGCCTTCAGTAGTTTGAATCTTTTATTAAACTGGCAGTAGTGGCGCTCGCTGTATTGCAGTAGTTCGAGTAACGAAGATTTTTGGTGAGGTAAGTGATTTGTGAAAGGTATAGGTTAATGTTAGTCAGGGCCATTCTTTTGTAGGGATTTTTGAAAGTCAGATTGCGTTGCGCTAAAAATATTGTGTGTCATTTTAAGCACAGTCTTGTATAATATTTCAAAGGGGACGTTTCAAAGGTACTTTCCTCTTCCAGGAAGTAATAAAATTAAAAATAAGGGAATGGCCCCGTGGCAAGATACTGGATTTGGATGGGCAAGAAGACTGCCACAACTCCTGTGCGGCCATATGGATTTCGTTTTTCCGTGCTTTCCCTAAATCGATAATATCGGTTTTTGGAATGATTCCTTTTCAAAAGACACGGCTGACTTCCTTCCACAATCTGAACCTCTAGTGATTCTTTGTTGATCGGATCTTAAGCGCTAAGCTTCCTGCCTTTTTTTTACAAACGAAATGATGTCCAGAGACCATAGTTTCCAATGCACGAGGAATGTGTGGCGGTTTCATTGGTGAGGAAACGTTAAGTTTTGGTGACGTGTTATCTCACATGCTGAATATGCAAGTGCTCCGTCAGGTTGAAACGACATGATCTGTCTTGTAGATAGACGAAACTCTTCCAGTAACTGTGGAGTTTCATCTGTACGATATCTCTGAACGATTGTTCCATAAGATGAAAAGCTCATTTAACCAAGTGTCGAGCACACATGTACAGAGAAATGTTTGTTCAGAATGTGTCTACAAATGGTAGCCTATATGATCTCCTGTAGTATAAAACAATTCGTATAATATGCAAAAACGAACATTTGTTTTTTTCTGAAAAATTTGTTTGTGGTGCGATATAGTTTAATCGTTGATTCTAATGTAAATAATCATGGTATAATTGTGTCACGAAGGAGACATAGTATCGTTGTTGACGTGTACGAAATCACAAAATACGATATACGTCTCAAGAGAGATCACTGGATACAGACCACTGTACAGGGTCTTTGAAGACAAAAGACTGATACTGTTGTATAATCGCGGACGCCAGAATATTATGTAGTTGTTGACTTCTCGCACTTATTAAGTAAATACAGTAAATACACATAGTCTTTCAATAATGATACACATTAGTTCACTTCCTAGCAGAAAATAATTGAGACTAACAAAATATTTGTAAAATGTTATTCCTGAAACTGCGTTTCAAAATTTTAAATGTGGGTAAGAGGATAACTGTATGCAATATCTAGAGAAAAACATTATGGTTGCAGATCCACGAACCGTTGTCAAAATGCAGCCCAGGATCACATCAAAAAATGAAAGCTGATTCTAATTTCAAAAATCTGTTTTAAAATTCCGAATGAAATGAGCTGGAATCGGTGAGACTGCGCTAAACTGAACTTTAAATACTGGAGATTTTCAAGTGAGTAAAGTCAACTAAGCAATATCTTCCTGGCAACATATTACGTTCGAAAACCAGTGGTAGTAGTTGTGGAGGATTACAAAACGTTGTAAGATGCCTGTATATTGGCGGCACAAAGTGTATAATTTGATGCTTACCGCCGAAAAGTAGAGTACATGTTGCTCACTAAGGTAGTAGCCATTTAACTTAACTGTATGAGTTGAAGCTATTAGATCCTGTAGCCGGAAAATTATTACATATTCGATCACGTTGAAGGTACTACCACAGTTTGATCCAGTTCAATATCTTTCCTTGTTTCTTTACCGTCGTACCTATTTTGCTGCAGTTGCCAAGACTTCATTTTCTTAATATGACTACTCTGGTGTTTTCACACTTTTATGACATATCAGAGTTTGTGGATTTACAGTTAATTCTCAGTTAGGGGGTTTTTACATTGACTGAAAGCATGTGTATGGCTCATGCAGTACTATACGTAACATTCAACAGCTTACGATGGTTTCGAGAAATACATACTGACAGATTAGTCCACTTACTTACTATTCTTCATGTTTTACCCCAGTATGAGTCACTAAATAAGTTGTAGAAGTTAGTTTTCTGAGAATAAGAAGAATGTAGTTATTTGTTATTTATTCATGCCAAAGACATCTGAAAACATATACAGAACAGGTACAGATCAATTATCAACAAATAAAACATATGTTCAAAAGAAACGGTTCAAATGGCTCTGAGCACTTTGGGACTTAACATCTGAGGTCATCAGTCCCCTAGAACTTAGAACTACTTAACATCAAACACACAGACATACCCATATACAGGGTGGTCCATTGATAGTGACCATGCCAAATATCTCACGAAATAAACATCAAACGAAAAAACTACAAAGAACGAAACTCATCTAGCTTGAAGGGGGAAACCAGATGGTGCTATGGTTGTCCCGCTAGATGGCGCTGGCATAGGTCAAACGGAAATCAACTGCGTTTTTTTTTCTTTTTTTAATAGGATCTCCCATTTTTATTACATATTTGTGTAGTACGTAAAGAAATATGAATGCTTTAGTTGGACCACTTTTTTCGCTTTGTGATAGATGGCGCTGTAATAGTCACAAACGTATAAGTACGTGGTATAACGTAATATTCCGCCAGTGCGGACGGTATTTGCTTCGTGATACATTACCCGTGTTAAAATGGACCGTTTACCAATTGCAGAAAAGGTCGATATCGTGTTGATGTATGGCTATTGTGATCAAAATGCCCAACGGGCGTGTGCTATGTATGCTGCTCGGTATCCTGGACGAAATCATCCAAGTGTCTGGACCGTTCGCCGGATAGTTAAGGCTCTGAGCACTATGGGACTCAACTGCTGAGGTCAATAGTCCCCTAGAACTTAGAACTAGTTAAACCTAACTAACCTAAGGACATCACAAACATCTATGCCCGAGGCAGGATTCGAACCTGCGACCGTAGCGGTCTTGCGGTTCCAGACTGCAGCGCCTTTAACCGCACGGCCACTTCGGCCGGCTGGATAGTTAAGCTATTTAAGGAAACAGGAAGTGTTCAGCCAGCCGTTGAAACGTCAACCACGACGGCTAATCCGCACATCAGTAGCAGACAAATTGCTCGAGAATCGGGAATCTCAAAAACGTCGGTGCTGAGAGTGCTACATCAACATCGATTGCACACGTTCCATATTTCTGTGCACCAGGAA